>NW_006399906.1:6538272-6562893 GCF_000299155.1 Elephantulus edwardii | reverse complement strand
AAAAAAAGACAAATTTGACTGGAAAAGTCTGTTATCAGGGACCTCTCCAAAGTATAAAAAAGCAATGATGTCAATCTAGAGAGTTAAGTGTGCTAATCCAGAACATAGTCTTTGCAATTACTTGCTATGCATCAGATAGTGGGATAATAACTTGGGATGACAGAAGAATTGGTGCCTTTGAGTTGTAGTCCTAGAGAAGAATATTGAACATACCATGGACCACCAGAAGAACAAATGAATCTGTTCTGAAGAGGGTGAAACCAAATTTCTCTTTAGAGGAAAGGATTTTATAGCTCCTTCTCACATACTTTGGATATGTGACCATGAGAGACAAGTCCTTGGAGAAGGACATCATGCTTGGAAGGATGCAGCGACAGCACAGGAGGAGACCTCACATGAAATGAATTTGACTCGATAATTAAGAAAATGGGGTTAGATGTGTCAAAGTTGCTGAGACTGGCTCAGGATAGGGCAGGGTTCAGAGTCATTGTACATAATGACATATGGTCACTATAAGTCACAGGTGACTCGATGGCATGTAACAATAACAACACTTCTGACAAGACTGATATTTCAACAGATCATACTGATCATATCTTCAAAGAAATGCCCCTTATTATGTATCGTTAATATTCTGTTGTTGTTAGATGCCATTGAATTGGGTACAACTCCTATTTACTCTAGAGACAAGAGAGCTGAACTCTAGCCTATGAGACAGACTTAATCCTACCAGACTCACAATTTCTGACAATTTTGAACCCATTGCTGCAGTCACTGTGTCACTCCACCTGGTTGAGAATCTTCCGTTCTTTTACTGTCCCTCAATTGTTACTTAGTGTTTTCCATTTTCTACCTACTAAAGAAAGTTTGCTGCTGTTTCTCTTCATTTTGATTGACTCCAATCTTGGTTATCCCTGAAGCAATATAACTACATGATTTCTTCTATTGTTCTTAGAGTTTTCAGAGGCTTACTATTTCTGAAGTGGATGGCCAATCCTTCTTCCTAATCTGTTTTAGAACTTAGAATTTACAACATACAAAACAGCTACATTGTGCTGAGGCTCATATTTACACTGATTTATGTTATTAAACATCATGAATCCTAGGAACCTTATTTCTCCTTCAATATATTTTTCTCTTAAAACTGTTCTCTTTTGGAGAGGAGTTGCAAAATATTTCCTTCCATTTTTTTATTTGCATAGTAGCGAGTTGCTATACTTAAGGATGCTTTGGATAGAAGATTAAATGATCCAAGAAGCATTTAAAGAAGATGGAAAGAGTATACAAAGTCATTGTACCAAAAGGACTTGGCAGACACAGAAGAATTTCATGAAACAACATATGATGAAAGAAGTTCAAACTGCTTTGAAGAAATTGGCAGAAAATAAGGCCCCAGAAATTGATGGTATACCAATTGACATCTTTCAACTAACAGATGCTTCTCTAGATGTGCTCACCAAGTTGTGTCAAGAAATCTGGAGGACAACCACTTGAACAAATGACTCGAAGAGATCTATATTTGTTCCCATTCTAAAGAAGGGAGATCCAACAGAGTGTGGAAATTATCGAACAATATCATTCATATCACATACAAGCAAGATTCTGCTGAAGATTATCCAAAAGCAACAAACAGCACATCAGCAGAGAACTGCCAGTGATGCAGGCTGGATTTTGAAGAGTAGTGGTACTAGGGAAATTGTAGCTAAGGTTAGATGGATCTTGGCTTAAAGCAGAAAATACCAAGGAATGCCTGTATTTCATTGACTATACAAACGCATTTGACTATGTGGATCACAACAAACTGGCTGACTCTGAGAAGATTTGGAATCCCATTGATTGTGTTAATACAAAACTTTTACTTGGACCAGGAAGCAGTTGTCAGAAGAGAGCAAGGAAATACTGCATGGTTCAAAATTTGGAAGTGTGTACTCCAAGAATGTGTTCTATCTCCACACCTTTTAAGCCTATGTGCAGAACAGACTATCTGGGAGGCTGGGCTGTATGAGAAGTGTGGCATCAGGATTGAAGGAAGATTCATCAACAATCTGTGTTATGCATATAATGCAATCATGCTTGCTGAAACTGAGGAGGATCTGAAGTGCCTGCTGCAGAAGGTCAAGGACTGCAGCCTTCAATATGGACTGAGGATCAATATCAAGAAAAAAAATCTTACTACTGGGCCAATTAACAGCTTCATGCTTGATGGTAAAGAGATTGAGATTGTTAATAGATTCCGTTTGCTTGGCTCTACAGTCAATATTATTGTCACCAGCAATGAGGAAATTAAAAGATGCATTGCAATGGGAAGTCTGCTGTTAGGGACCTCTCCAGAGTACTAAAGAGCAATGGTGTCACTCTGGAGACTAAGGTGGACATGATACAGGCCATGGTCTCTGAAATCACTTGCTATATGTCAGCTCTCTGGACAATGATTAGGGAGCATAGAAGGTGAATTGATGCCTTTGAACTGTGGTGATGGAGAAGAGTATTGAATATACCATGGACTGCTAAGAAAATGAACAGGTTTGTCCTAGAGAGGATTAAACCAGGCTACTCTTTGGAGGCAAGGAAACTGAAGCTTCGTCTGACATATTTTTGGACATGTTGCAAGGAGGGACCAGTCCTTAGAGAAAGATGTCATGCTTGAGGTGGTGGAGGGACAGCACAGGAGAGGAAGATCCTCTATGAGGTGGATTAATTCAGTGACTGACTGGGATAATCAGGGTAGGTGTATTGGAGAAAGTGAGATTGGCACAGCATAGAGCAGAGTTTATGGCTGTTGTACATAAGATTGCTATGAGTAGCAGGTGACTTGATTGCACATAGCAACAACAGTAGCTCTCGTTAGCTTTACACTTAATAATTGATATTTTTATAGATTTATTCAGCTTTTCTTTTTCTTTCTCATATATATACCTAATTTTTGTCAAGTCAGAACCAACTCTGAGCAGACAATCCATAGAATCTCTGAGACTGTAAGTCACCCAGGCTAAAGTAGTTAATAAATTGATACAGATCATAGTAGATTTTTTCTAAATAACTATTCAATTTGTATGCTGGATAAATTATTCAAGCAGCTAGACTATCTGAAGTGGAATGTAGCATCAGAATTGGAAGAACACTCCTCAGTTAACACTCCTGTGTTAAACAGATGTCACAATGTCACAACCTATCTTGTTTGCTGAACTTGAAGAGGACTTGAAATACTTCCTGCAGAAAATAAAGATTATTTTCTTCAGTACGACTTACATTTTAACATCAAGAAAGCAACCCTCACTATAGGACTAAAAGTCAACATGGTGTTGGGTGAAGAGAAGTTTGAAACTGTCAATTATTTTATGTTATTTGGAGCTACAATCGACATTGTTGGTACCAACAGTCAAGAATCTAAATGACACACTGTTGTTGTTATGTGCTGTCGAGTCGTTTTCGACTCATAGCGACCCTATGCACAGCAGCCCTAAACCCTGCTCTATCCTGTGCCAACCGCACTGCCTCTGACACACCTATCCCAACTACCCCAGTCACTGAATCGATCCATCTCATAGAGGGTCTTCCCCTCCTGCGCTGTCCCTCCACCCTCCCAAGCATGATGTCCACTACATTGAGAAAGATACTACCATCAAGAATCTTTCCAACTGATAAAGAACAATGACTCCAGTTTAAAAACCAAGGTGCTCCTGATCCAAACCTTGGTCTTTTCAATTTCTTACTGTCCATCTGAAAGTTGAACAGTGAATAGAGATGACAGAAGAATTGTTACTGTTGATATAGTGAACATTTTTGGTTTGGAAAAAGGTATTAAACATTCCATAAATTGTCAAAAGGATAAATTAAAATTCCCTGGGAAAAATGCAACCCAGAAGTGTTTTAGAGGCAAATGTTAGTGAAATATTCTATCACATCCTTTGGGCATGTTCTTAGGAGGGACCAATTCTTGTGAAAAGATGTCATTCTGAGAAAAATTGAGCATCAGTGAAAAAGAAGAAGACTCTCAAAAAAGTTTAGCACATTGACTATAATAATGAATTCAAGTATATCAGATGATAGAAACAACATAGGATTGGACAAGTTTCAGATTTGTTTTTCATAAAGTCACTATTTGTGGTGGTTGACTTTACAGCACCTAACAACAATAAAAACATAGTAGGTTGAATATTCTCTAGACTGAGAAAAATGCTTAGTGGTGAAGGTTGGAGTTATTCACTGAACATTGTATAATGTGAGGGACTACATGCTAAACTGTAATATGAAGAACCTCTCTAATGGAAGACTATTTTCAGTACAGCTGTGTAATAATAATTATTAGCTGTGAGTATACTAAATTACTTTTTATCCCAATCCTTCAACAGATGTTAAGTTCAGAAAAAGAAGATAGGTGTATTGTTAGTGCTTCATAATGCCTGTTTCTCTACCATCTAGGAACTGTAAAGTGGCAGAAGTAATATTTGAAAGTGGAATAAAAAAAGATGAAACACTTCTTATGGAACCAATATTTCATGTTTTTCATTGAAAATCAGAAGATGTAATGCACTAAGAAAGTCTGAAGTTAGGAACCTTTCCAAATTATTGAGGAGTAATGATACTATTCTGAGAATTAAAATGTGTCTAATACAGGCCACGGCAGGGCTGTATCTTGTCTCCACACCTTTTCAATCTTTATGCAGAACAGGTTATCCAGGAGGCTGGGCTCTATGAGGAGAAATGAGGCATCAGGTTTGTAGGAAGAATCATCAACAATCTGCATTATATAGATGACACAACCTTGCTTGCTTAAACTGAAGAGGACTGGAAGCACTTGCTATAGAAGGTCAGGGACTGCAGTCTTCGGTATGGAATGAGAATCAGTATCAAGAAAACAAAGATTCTCACCACTGGGCTGATTGGCAGAGTCCTGATGGATGGTGAAGATATTGAGATTGTTCACAGTTTTGGTTTGCTTGGATCCACAGTCAACATTCTTGGCACCAGCAGCCAGGAAATTAAAAAACGTATTGTGATTGGAAAGTCTGCAGTTAAAGACCTCTCTAAAGTGCTGAAGTACAAGGATATCAGTCTGGACACTAAGGTGTGCCTGATATATGCCATGATCTTTACAATCCGTTGCTATGCATCAGAGAGCTGGACAATGACTAGGGATGACAGAAGGAGAGTTGATGCCTTTGAACTGTGGTGTTGGAGAAGAGTATTGAATATACCATGGACTGCTAAGAAAACGAACAGGTTTGTCCTGGAGAGAGTGAAGTTGGGCTGCTACTGGGAGGCAAGAATTCTGAAGCTTCATATACTTTGGACATGTTGCAAGGAGAGACGAGTCCTTGGAGAGGGACATCATGCTTGGGAGGGTGGAGAGAGTGCAGGAGAGGAAGACCCTCGATGAGATGGATTGATTCAGTGACTGGGGTAAAAATGGGACAGATGTGTCTGAGATGGTGAGATTGGCACAGGATAGGGCAGAGTTTAGGGCTGTAATACATAGTGTCACTATGAGTGGCAAGCAACTCGATGTCACATAACAACAGCAACAATATAGGCCATGACTTTTCTAATCACTTGCTATGCATCTGTGAGCTGGACAATGAATAGAGATGATAGAAGAATTGGTGCCTTTAAATTGTGATGTTGGAGAAGAAAACTGAAGACTACATGGACTGTCAAAAGAACAAATACATATGTCTTGGAGAAAGAACAGTTGAAGTGCTCTTTGGAGGCAAGGATGATGACTCAGGCATGTTGCTAGGTGGAGTTATTCCTCTGAGAAGGACATGGTGTTTGGAAGGATGGAGGATGCGTGAACGAGAGTTTGATAATCAACCAGGTGGGTTGACACAGTGGCTGCCACAGTGTGATCTAGTGTATCAGGAAGCATGAAAATGGTACTGAATAGGATGAGGTTCAGGAAGTGTGGAGATGACACAGGCTAGGATGAAGTGCAGACCCAGTCTTCTTAGGGTTTCTGTGAGTCATACTCAACTCAGTCACACCTAACAACAATAACAATACTCTTTTCTATGAACAAATGATTAGGAAATTCTGTTATCAGGGAACTCTCCAGAGTGCTAAAGTGCAAGGATATCAGTTTAGAGACTAAGATGTGCCTGATTCAAGGCATGGTCTTAACAATTACTTGCTATATATCAGAGAGGGGGACAACCACTAAGGATGACAGGGAAGGAACAATGCTTTTGAGTTGTGGTATTGGAGAAGAGTATTGAACATACCATGGATCACCAGGAGAACAAATATGTCTATCCTGAAGAGGGTGAAGCCAAGCTGCTTCTTAATGGCAAGGAGGCTCCATCCTACATACTTTGGGCATGTACCCAAAAGGGACCAGTCTTTGAACAAGGATATCATGATTGGAATGTTGGAGGGACAGCGCAAGGGAGGTAGATTCCAGAGGAGATGGAATGACACAGTATTTGGGGGAATGAGAGTAGGTGTGTCAGAGAATGGGATGGGCTAAGGATAGAGCAGAGTTCAGAGATATTGTTAATAAGGTTGCTATGAGTCATAGTCAACTTGAAGACACATAATAGCAAGAGCAGTATTTTCTGTAACTTAAAGAAATACGTAGGAATTTGTGCTAGATATGGCTATTACATACAATACTAATTTTTATTCAGGACATACTTGTTGATGACTATTCCACTTCCTAAATAACATGCCTCCGGAAACTCTATGAACTTTGATAACTATCAATAGTTGTAAAGGGGCTTCAGGCCTTTTGTTCCCAGGACCGCTATGAGTTGTGCTCGACTTGAAGGCAATCAACAACAAGATTCCATTCACTTATTTTTATTTCTCTTTTCATTTTATCCCTCTTTCTGAAGAAGATTAAAAACTTCAGAGACTGGTATCAGAACAGGGACTGTAAAGTTTCTCAGAAAGTTTAAATTTATATAAATAAATGAATGGATGGATGTATCAGACTGTGAAAGATGGATGAACGTAGAATATAAAAAGATACCTCATTTGTCATGTCATTGCAATTCTCAAGACTCTGTCAATGGAAGGAGCATCTACTCTGGATGAAAGTTTGCTATTCTTTACAACAGTTGCTTTAATAATAGATAATTATAGTTATAGACTGTTTATGTTCTTTCTAGAGTTTAAATTGAATATAATTTCCTTCATTTCCTGTCTTAAGTCATTTTTAAAATTTGTTGAAAAATGTTAAACATCTGCTTAATTTCACTGGAGAGGTGGCAATGTTTTATTATAAATGAAGCAATCTGTGTGTTTAGCTTATTTCTTATGTGTATATATTCAGCATGATGATTTTATCTAAATAGGCCTATATGATTAAATCATACATTTTTCAGTCATTTGAAAGGTTCAAGGGGATTTATTAAAAGATAAAAAATTAAGATAATGATTTTATAAGTCTAAAATATTCATATTTAAAGACAGCATGCCCTTGACCACTTGATTCAATGATAGTGATTACTATCTACAGAACACAGTCAGGCAGTCACTTGTCCTCAGAGACAGAAGCTTTCTGAGCATCATGTCTCACTTGCTTTGAAGTCAAACTTGGTGTTTGTTATTTGGCAGCTGCTCAAGCTTATTACTACATAATTGGCACCAACAGCTGCCTCTGCTGAGTGAACCATATGAACATCATGCAATCCAGAATCTTTCCATCTTATTTAGTATTAGCTCATTTTTTTTGTGCAATGAAGTGTGTGGTTACACACACACACACACACACACACACACTCAAATGCATTCACACAAATTTAATGTGGAGAACCTTATTATTTAAGATTCACATCAGTTACAGTCCTCTGATATTCCTTTCAAGATTTATCTATCATTTACTGAGTAATTAATAGTTGAATACAGCATTATAGTCAGTTTGATGGTATATAAAAGCAACAATATTATATTCATTAGCGGAATCTGACGCATTAGTCAAGTTTTTATTGTAGAAGGTTGTTGCTATGTGCCATCGAATCACCTGCGACTCACAGCAACCCTATGCACAACATCCTAAACCCTACACTATCCTGTGCCAATCTGATTGTCTCTGACACACCTACCTCCCATTACCGCAGTCACTGAATCTATCCATCTCAACGGTCTTTCTCTCTTAAGCTGTCCCTCCTCATTCCAAAGCATGATGTCCCTTTCCAAGGACTGGTCCCTCCATGCAAATGTTAAAATTACATCAGATAAAGCTTCAGAATAATTTCTTCCAAGAAGCAGCCTGGTCTCACCCTCCCCAGTATGAACCTGTTTCTTCTTTTAGCAGTCCATGGTATATTCAATACTCCTCTCCAGCACCACAGCTCACAGGTATCAATTCTCCTTCCATCATCCCTAGTCATTGTTATCTCCAGACTGACATAATTGTTTTTCAGTACTTTGGAGAGGTCAATAACAGTAGTCTTTCCCAATGCAATTTGTCTTAAAGGATAGAGAAGATCACTTTAAAAAATAAATAATAATACAAAAGAATCAACCCTTCTATTCAACATTTAAAATATTATTAGGCTAATTCGAGTTTTGTTAGGATGTTACCTGAAAGCACATAGAATGTTAGTTAATCCAGAGCATATTTCCTCCTGAAAATATAAGCTAAACATATATCCATCTGTCTTTTAAATGAAATGTAGACCTTTATCCCATAATAAAATCCACCTTAAATATGTTCTTTAAAAAAAGCAGATGTTCTTCTTAATAATTCAAAGCTAAATATTCAGTAAGCTTAGGAAATATATCCTGACTGATAAAAAACATTTAAACACAACTATTTCTGTTTAGTTCTTTATAAATCACTCTACTTGCATTGTTTTTGTTAGGTGCTTTTGAGTTAAGTACAACTCAGAGTGACCCTATGAACAACAAACTTGAAGCCTGTACTATTCTGTGCCATCCTCATAATTTCTGACATACTTGAGCCCATTTCTTTGCTTATCCCTCTGTTTGAGAGTCTCCATCTTTGAAAAGAGAAGATGCAACATAGGATGGGAAAAGATTACTTCTACCTACTTTATAAACAGGAATTTTTACCATAAAATAAAATCCCTATCAGCAAACATATAGCTTCTGAGATACGTCACTCCCTGTCCCCTCCTGTGATCCGACCATGCTTTTGTGCCTATTTTAACCAATCATCTGGGTTCGACATGTATAGTTGACCCACAGACTTTACTTACAGTGTGGTTTCAAGTTGTTGTTCTTGATGTTAAGTGCTGTTGAGTTGTAGATGACTCATAGTAACTCTATGAATGTAAGTCCTGAACACTTGTATAACTTTCATTGTTTCTCTAAGTTCATAGAGTTTCTGGAGGCAAGCTATGTGGGAAGTGGATGCCACTACTGTTTCCAAGCTCATTTTAATCTGAGAGCTCCATCAAACACTGTCCACCATGGGTAACCATTATCACATTTGACACATCAGTGTCACAGTGTTTAGCCTCACAGCAAGCATAATTTACCTCTGTACAGCAAATTGACAGACCAGTGTTATACTACTTAAAAGAATGTTTGACTGAAAACAATTAAAACCAGGCCTGAGGACACACATACCTTTTAAAATAGAAAGCCATCCAATCAGCTCACACCCAATTGCAAACAACAGACCACACCCAAGCCTCAACCAAAACAGAAAGCATACCTTTTGTAAAATCCAGATGCTCCACTCACCTTCCTAAACTTTAAAGCAGGCTCAAACAAATGCCTTTTTAAATATGAATCTAAATTCAATCAGCTCACACTCAATTATAAGCAACAGTCCCACTCAAGCCTCAGCCAAAATAGGAAAAAAAAAACACCTTTATAGAATCTAGCTGTACCAACAGTGGTATTTATTAGGGAAATAGAGGGAGACTGGGAGAGGCAAAGAATGTCTCACAAGTCTTAGGATTAGTCTAGCAGCCTAAAACCAGATTGACAGCACAAGAGGTCTGAGAAATTATGGTACAAACAATGGAATATCATGCAAGAGCAATGATTCTGTAAATTACTACCAAACATGGGAGGGACTGGAGAACATTATGCAAAGAGAAATAAGCTAGTCTCATAAAGACAAATACTGTATGCTGTTGTTGTTGATTGCCTTGAGTCAAGCATGACGCATAGTGACCCTATGAAAAAAAGGCTCGAAGCTCCTCTACAACTATTGACATATATTAAAGTTCATAGAGTTTCTGGAGGCAGGCTGTTTAGAAAGTGGATGCCACTCCTGCTTCCAAACCTATCATAGTATTTTATAGTTATTTTTGTTATGTGCCATTTCTTTGCCTGCAATGTATAGTGACCCTATGCACAGCAGCTGTGAACCCTTCTCTCTCGAGCCAATCTCACCAATTCCGACACACCAATACCCACTGCTCCAGTTACTGTACCAAGTTAGATCTTCCTCTCCTACGCTGTCCATCCACCCTTCCAAGCGTGATGTCCTTCTCCAAGGACCAAATCTCCTGACCACATGCCAAAAGTATGTAAGACAGAGCTTCAAAATCCTAGTGTGCAAGGAGAGACTTGGTTTCTCCCTCTCCAAAACAGACCTATTTGTTTTCTTGGCAGTCCATGGTATGTTCAAGACTCTCCTCCAGTACCATAACTCAAAGGCATCCATGCTTCTTCTGTCATCCTTAGTCATTGTCTAACTCTCTGAAACATAATAAGTAATTGAGAAGACCATGGCCTGCATTAGGCACACCTTTGTATCTAAACTTACAGCATTGTTCTTCAGCATTCTGGAGAGGCCCATGACAGTAGATTTTCCCACTGAAATTCATCTTTGATTTCCTGGATGCTGAGGTTAAAGAGCGTTGATTGTAAATCTGAACAAGCTGAAATGGCTAATAACCTCAATATCTTCTCCATCAATTATGGTACTGTCAATTGGCCCAATGCTGACAATTGTCTTCTTGATGTTGAGCTTCAAAATATTTTGAAGACTGTAGTCCTTGGTCTTTTGCAGCAAGTGCTTCAGTTCGTCTTCAGTTTCTGCAAGCAAAGTTGTGTTATCTCCATATCGTGGTTTACTAGTGAGTCTTCCTCAAATCTTGATGTCAGACTCCTCTGCATAAAACCCTGATTCTCAAATGATCTGTTCTGCATACAGATTGAAAAAGTATGGGGAAAGGATGCATACCTGAAATTTCCTGATTATGAACCATGCAGTGTTTCCTTGCTCTGTTCTGAGGACTGCTTCTTGGTCCAAGTATAAGTTTCATATAAACTAGATCAAGTGTTCTGAGGTTTCCATTTACCTCAAAGTTGTTGTTGTTTGTTGTTGTTGTTATGTGCCATCGAGTCGCTTGCTACTCATAGCGACCCTATGTACAAGAGATCTATACACTCTTCTATCTTGTGCCAGCCAAGCCATCTCAAACACACTTATTCCCCACCTCTCCAGTCACAGAATCGATCCATCTCATCAAAGGTATTCCTTTCCTTTGCCACCCCTCCACTCTGACAAACATGATGTTCCTCTCCAAGGACCAGTCCCTCCTTGCAACATGCCCAAAATATGTCAGATGAAGCTGCAGAATCCTTGACTCCAGGGAACACTCTGGCTTCACCCTCTCCAGCACAAACCTGTTTGTTCTCCTAGCAGTCCATGGTATATTCAACACTCTTCTCAAGCACTACCGCTCAAAGGCATCAATTCTCTTTCTATCAACCCTATTCACTGTCCAACTCTCTGATGCATAGCACATAATTGCAAAGACTATAGCCTGGATCAGGCGCACCTTAGTCTCCAGTCTACATCGTTGCTCTTCAGTACTCTTGAGAGGTCCCTCACAGCTTACTTTTCCAATTCAATTAGTCTCTTGATTTCCTGGCTGCTGTTACCAAGAGTGTTAACTGTGGAGCCAAGTAAATTAAAATTGTTAACTATCTCAATCTCTTCACCATCAATACTGATGCTGCCAATTGGCCACAATTTAGTGTGATCCACACAGTCAAATGCCTTTGCATAGTCAATGAAACACAGATAAACATTCTTCTGGTACTCTCTACTTCCTGCTAAGATCCATTTGACTTTGACACTGTTTAGGACCATTATTGTAGAATATGTGCAAGGATCCAATGAGGAGAGGAAGGGCCTTAAATATAGGATTGCAAAATTTGATAGATGAAAGGAGGGATTTGTAAAGGAAAGGGGAAAGGTCGGATGTGGAAAAAAAAAGCATATGATCATTATGAACTTTTTATGTAAACCACTATAAAATACATGTTTGTTTGCTTGTTTGTCTGTTTGTGTAAAAAGAGTTCCTTAATTAGTAAAAGTCCTGGTTTCAATTCAGCAGTACACATTTAAGAAGTCTTTGGTTTCTTCAATTATCCAGCAATATTTGCCTCAGAGCAGATATAAGTCAGCTTATCCTTCAAGCATGTGCCAAATAAAACTTTTAACTCTAGCCAGAATAAATACAAGAAGCCTCAGGTTACAAGTCTTGCCAGAGTCTTTCTATAGAAATGCCACAGTTTCAAATTACCATCACTAGAGTTTTGCTGTGATCTGGCTTTCACAAGGGTCTTGCTCTAGTCTCCCACAAGTTTTGCTGTCCAGTGTGCGAAGCACTCTCTCTTATGCTAATTCCATAGTGGTAGATAATTTGCAAGACATGTGTCTACAGTTCTTAAAGTAGTGGAGATCAGAAGAGGCTAATGTATTACCTAGAAAAGCCAACTTTTACAATTATACTGTAATCTCTTTTGCCTACTCTCCAACTCTCCAAGCATGTACCTCTAAGGAATAATTTCTACTAAAAATATGACTAAAGTATGTAAGATGGAGGTTTATCATCTTTTTCTCCAAGGAACATTCTGACTTTATTTTCTCCAAACCATCACTGCTTTTTGTTTGTTTGTTTTTGTGGTTTTGTTTTTTGGCTTTTTTTTTACAATTCATGGAATGTTCAGTACTCTTCTCCAACTCCACAGTTCAATTTTCTTCATGTCATTCGTGCTGATTGTCTAGCTTTCAAATGCATATCAAATTATTCAATAGACCATGACCTGAAGCACATGTACCTTAGTCTGCCAACTGACTTCGTTGTTGCTCAAGAATTTGGAGAGATCGCTGACTGCAGAATTTTCCAGAGCATTATGTCTACTGATCTCCTGACTGCTGGTACCAAGGTTGCATATTGTAGATCTAAGTAAAATGCAATAATTGACAATTTCATTTTTTCCTCCATCTCTCTTAATGTTACCTATCAGTTCAGTGGTGAGAATTTTAATTTAACTATAAATTTAATTTAAAATCAATTTAGGGTTGATAAATGTTTGGTAAATTCTCAAGTAGATTTGTCTAGTTAATTGCATTAATAAGTTCATAATTTAACAAGAAACATAAAAGTAAATAACTATCGATAAATAAAACATTTGTTACCAAGCTACTGATCCATTACTGTGAAAATTAAAAGAACATATAAGAATAATGCCCCATGGAGTTCTCAATGGCTGATTTATTTTTTTTAAGTGTACGATTAAGGTACTTGTATTGTCCTGGTGTGTCCATTTGCAGTACAGAAAGAGGTAACTTGTGGTTGCTGTGAAGCTGAACACTGTGACACCGATGTGTCAAAAGTATTAATGGATACCCATGGTGGACAGTGTTTGGTGGCTCTCCCCGAATAAAACAAGCTTGGAAGCAGGAGTGGCATCCACTTCTGAAACAGCTTGCCTCCAGAAACCCTAAGAACATAGAGAAAGGATGAAAGTCATACAAGTGTTGAGGACTGTCATTCATAGGGTCGCTATGAGTTGCCTATGCCTCAACGGCACTTTAACAAAAAAAAAAACCAAAAGTCTCATTGAACATCTGGTCTTTCAATTAGAGGTGAATTATTTTACCCTTGTTTCAAGATACAACAACATAAAATTGGTAGTCATTGAAATGATATTGATTCATGGTAACTTAAAGTATGATAGACTAGAATATTATTCCTTTTATGTTTTAACCTTTATATAAGCAGAAAATCAGGCCTTGTCACTGTGTGGCTCCAAACTATAAGACAACCGTTTTTGTTAGATGCTGATCAGCTTTTACATGTATTTTTATGTGCTGCCAATCAACTACAATTCATAGCACCAAATTGGAATCTTGTTATATCATGTGTCACCTCAAGACTTCTGATTCTAGCCCAATGTTACTGTGCAAATATTATATATATATGTAATTTTTTTCAACTTTTGAAATTTTATATTGGTTTGCATACAAAATCTGAAAACAGTGTTTGACTCATTTAAATTGTGCCACAATGTTACATGAATATCTGTTTGAATCACAGCAAGTTATGGCTAACATTGAGAAAAATGAGAACTACCCAGCTCTTAATTATGGTCATGTGAAACCTATACCTCGACCAGAGAGCTGTGTGAGAACAGAGCAAGAGAACACTACATGCTTTAATATTAGGAAGGGACTCTGTTAGGGTCATTTTCTCTTGTCTTGCATATTTAACTGTATGTTAAATTATTAGAGAATCTGGATTCTATGAAGAGAATGTGGTTTTGGGATTGGATGGAGAGTCATCAATAACCTGCATTATATAGATGACACAAACCTCTTTACTGAAAGTGAAGAGGACTTGAAGCTCTTGTTGCAGAGAACCAAGGAATGCGCACTTCATATAGATTGAAGCTCAATGTCAAAATAACAAAGATTCTTACTACTGGACCAAAAGGCAACATCATGATAGCTGGAGAAAAGATTGAAATTGTCACCAACTACATCCTATTTGTATTTAAAATTAATACCATTGGTACCATCAGTCAGGAAATCAGGAGGAGACCCACATTTATTCCTATCCCAATAAAAGGTAATCCAACAAAGTGTGAAAATTATCAAACAATATCATTAATATCATAGTCAAGCAAAATCCTGCTAAAAATTATCCAAAAATGACTGGAACATTACATTAACAGAGAACATCCAGAAATACAAGCTGGGGTTAGAAGAGGCCATGGCAATAGAGACATTATTGCTAATGTCAGATAGATCTTGGCTAAAAGGAAACAGTGCCAGAGAGATGTCTATCTGTGTTTCACTGATTATGCAGACATTTGAACGTGTAGATCCCAACACATTGTGGCTAATTTTGAGAAGAATAGGAATCCTAGAATATTTAATCATGTTCATGTGAAACCTGTTCTTACTTCAGGAGCCAGTCATCAGAACAGAGCAAGGAAACACTGCATGGTTCAAAATTAGGAAGGGAGTGCATCAGGGATGCTTTGAGACGCCATACTTTTCAATCTGTAGATGGAATAGATTATTTGGGAGGCTGTACATTATGAGGAGGAGTATGATATCAGGATTGAGGGAAAACTCATCAACAACCTATGCTATGCAGATGATACAACCTTGCTTGCTGAAACTGAGGAGGAGCTTAAGTGTTTGCTGCCTAAGGTCAAGGACTGTGGTCTTCAATATAAACTGAAGTTTTACATCAAGAAGACAAAAATTCTCACTACTGAGATAATTGGTATCAGCATGAAGAATGGAGAAGATATTGAGGTTGTTAACAATTTCAGCTTACTCAGCTCCATAATCAACAGCAGTCTTGACACCAGCAATCAGGAAATCAAAAGATTAATTTCATTGGTGAAGTCTGCTGTCAGGAACATCTCCAAAATGCTAAAGATCAATGATGTCAATTTAGAGACTAAGATGTTTCTGATCCAGATCATGGTCTTTGAAATTACTTGCTATGCATCAGAGATTTGGACAATGACTAAGGATGACAGAAGAATTAATGATTTTAAATTGTAGTGCTACAGAAGAGCATTTAATGTACCATGGACTGCCAGAAGAACAAATAGATGTATCTTAGAGAGGGTGAAACCAAGTTTCTCCTTGGAGATTTTTAAGCATCATTTCATATATTTTGTGCATGTGACTAGGAGTTACTAGTCCTTGGAGAAGGACATCACACTTGGAGCGGGAGGGACAGCACAGGAGAAAAAGACTCTAGATGAGATGAATTGACATGGTAACTGAGACAATGGGCTTAGGTGAGTAGGAGTCACTAGGACAGGTTCAACATAGGAAAAGGTTCAGAAATGCTGTAGATAGAGCCACTATGATTTGCAGGTGACTCAATAGCACATAAAAACAACAACACAATTGCACTGGGAAAGTCTGCAGTTAGAGACCTCTCCAACTTACTGAGGAGTAATGATGCCACTTTGAGGACTAAGGTGCATCTCATTCAGTCCAAGTCTTTCCAATCACTTCCTATGCGTCTGAAAGCTGGACAATAAATGAGGATGGCAGAAGAATTTATACTTTTAAGCTGTGGTGTTGGAGAAGAACACAGAACATCCCATGAACTGCCAAAAGAACAAACAAATATAACTCGGAGAGGGTTTAGCCAGAGTGTTCTTTGTAGCCAAAGATGATGAGGCTTTGCCTCACATACTGTGGACATTTTCCTAGGAGGGGCTATTTCTTGGTAAAGAACATAATGCTTGGGAGGGTAGAGGGTGGACTAATGAAAGGAAGACCCTCAACCAGGTGGATTGACATGGTGGCTGATTCAATGGCTCTAGTGTCAAGAAATGTGACAACGAGACAGGATAGGATAGGTTTCATATCTGTTGTGTATAGGATGGCTATGGGTGGTACTCAATTCCACAACATTTAACAACAACAATACATGTGTTTCACACACTTCTTGGTTTACATTGTGTTTCATATGATCGTTTACATATACTATGTTTTATAAACTTAGCCATTATTGATCTATGTCCACTATCACCCTGTCTTCAAGACCCCATTAAAGGAGTTCTAATCCTTTCACTCCACCCCTCAGCTCACTGAACTCTAAGACTCTGTGACTTCCCTTCTTCTCCACCCTTGATACCCCTCTGCCTTTCGGATTTTTTTCCACATCTTACTAATTATCTTATGTTTGGGTTTTTGTTGTTGTTTTTTATATTGGTTTACTTACAAAGTTTGTATACATTGTGTTTTAAACTATTCTGCATTCACATAGTGTTTCTTACAGTTATTCCCATGCATTATGTTCTATAAAATTAATCACAACTTTACTTTTACCATCATTACCATGTTTTTCTTTCCAGGTTTCTACCAGATCCTAAACATTTCCTTCATCCCTTCCCTCCACAACCCAAACCGTACAACCCTGTAGTTTTGCCCCTACCCATCCTCATCCCTCTGCTCTATCCTTTCCTCCTTTGAGTCCTCATATATGTTTTATGAGTTATCTTTCTATTTTTGCAGTAATGGTGCTTATGCAATATTTGTCCTTATGAGACTTAGTTAACCTTATATAATATCTGTCTTTATAATACTGAGCTAGTTCACTCACTTTAATATTCTCTAGCCTCTTCTATGTTGTATTGTATTTTAGGAAATTGTTGCTTTTGAGCAATTCATAGTATTCCATTGTGTACATGGCCTACAATTTCTCAATTCATTTAGGGTATTTACCTTTTCTTGATAATGTGAATAAGGCTGATATGAATATTGGTGTACAAATACTCATTTGAGTCTCAATTCTATTTTCCTTCAGCTGTATTTTATGCAAAACTTATGATGACCAGAGGCAGTCATCAGAACAGAGCAAGGAAACACTGCATGGCTCAGAATTGGGAAGGGTGTGTGACTAGGGAGGATAGAAGAAGATTGATGCCTTTGAGCTGTGGTGCTGGAGAAGAGTATTGAATGTACCATGGACTGCTAAGAAAACAAACAGATTCATCCTGGAGAGGGTTAAACCAGGCTACTCCTTGGAGGCAAGAATTCTGGAGCTTCATCTGACATACTTTGGACATGTTGTAAGGAGGGATAGGTTTTTGAACAGGGACATCATGCTTGGGAGGGTGGAGGGACAACGCAGGAGGGGAAGACCTTCTATGAGGTGGATTGATTCAGTGACTGGGGTAATCGGGATGGGTGTGTCAGAGGCAGTGCAATTGGCACAGGATAGAGCAGGGTTTAGGGCTGTTTGTACAAAGGGTCACTATGAGTTGCAAGTGATTCAATGGCACATAACAACAACAACAAAATAAGTTTTGAAAAATATTTCTTAAAAATATTAAAGTATATGCAGTCACATTTTAAGTAAAGAAACAAAATTCCATTTTTCTTATCTACCCATTTTTATCTCTTCTGCCATCAAGATCCTGATTATCATATCTAATGTAAAAGTCTGTGATTTTATCCTCTTCACCACTACATATCTAATTATACAAGGATATTAAAAAGCATTAACTTCCCCAAAGTAATTTCTTTCTTCAAAGAATTGTTGGAAAATTTAGAGAAATCATTTCCTCCCTGTAATAATCTTGCTCCTTAAAATAAGTTATTCACAACCCATATACTCTATTGCTATGAACCTGTTCTCCATATGAACATAACATACTATTTCAAGACATACACATTAGAAACATAAACTCATTTTCTTTCATCTCTGAGCTTTTGTAGCTTGATGGTAAAAACTTGTGCTGGGATTGAAAAGGTATGTGGTTCTAATTCACTAGCCGCTCCATGGGAGAGAGATGAGCAATCTCCTCCCATTTATTTTTCTGCCTCTAAAAACCCTATAGAGGGTGAGTCCTGTGTCAATATTGTTCTTGGGAAGGTGGAGGACAGTGCAAGAGAGGAAAACCCTCCATGAAACGAATAGTCTCAGTGACTTGGTTAATGGCAGATATGTTTGTCAGAGACAATAAGGTTAGCTCAGAATAGAGCAGGGTTCAGAGCTACTGTCTGCAGGATTGCTATGAGTTGCAAGTGATTCATTGGCACATAACAATAAGACCTGTAGCTAATAATTTCCACATGCTTGGTTCAACAATTAACACCTGTGGTCTTGGCTATCAGGAAATCAAGAGATGAACTGAATTGGAAAAAATCTGCTCTCAGGATCTCTCCAGAGTGCTGAAGAGCAATGAAACAAGTCTAAAGACTAAAGTGTGTCTGATCCAAGCCATCATCTTTGCAATTACTTGTTATGCATCAGGAGCTAAACAATGATTAAGGATGATAGAAGAATTGATGTCTTTGAATTTTGGTGCTGGAGGAGAATATTGAAAATACTATCAACCACCAAAAGAACAAATGGTTTTCCTAGAAAGAATGAAACCAAGCTGCTCCTTGAAGGCATTGATTTTGGAGCTCCTTCTCATATACTTTGAGCATGTTGCCAGGATATATCAGTCCTTGGAGAAGCACATCAAGTTGGGAGAGGTGGAGGAGCACAGGAAATGAATACCCCAGATGAGATTGATTGATACAGTAATTGGAGTAATTGGGGTAGGTGTGTCAGTGACAGTGAGATTGGCTCAGTATAGGATAGTGTACATAGGGTTGCTATACGTGAGTTTCAGGAGATTCAATGACACACAACAACAACAGTCACTCTTGCTGAAAAAATACTCTTTTGCCAACCATTATGATCCTTTGAGTAAAAAACTCAAATTATTCAGGAGTTGAAACATGAAAAAAAAACCAAAACCAAAAACAAAAAGCACTGCTTCTACTTGCAGTCTAAAAATGCCTTTATCTTAAAGGTAGAAACTTCAAGGAGATGTGTTTCCTTTCTTTTATCTCCACCTTCATCCATCTTTTCCTTCTTAGCTTTTTTGGTGTTTTGTTTTTTTAAATTATTATTTCAGTATTATTCATGTGGCAAGATATTTTTAATATCAAATCATTGATGTTATTAGAAGATAGATATTTCACGTAGAAATTTTAACATATGGTTGAGTGAGAAAAGCATTTAGTGTTTGTCTTCCTGAAGCCATTCAGAGGTAACTGTGGTTGCTGTGAAGTTGAACACTGTGACATCGATGTGTCAAATGTGTTAATGGTTACCCATGAGGGACAGTGTTTTGTGGAGCTCCCGGATTAAAACAAGTTTGGAAGCAGGAGTGTCATCCACTTTCATAATAACTTGCCTCTGGAAACCCTATGAACCAGGAGAAAGGATGAAAGTCACGCAAGTGTTCAGGACTTTCGTTCATAGTGTTTCTAAGAGTCACCTATGACTCGACAACACTTAACAACTTAACAACAACAACTTCTTGAAGGAAGGGCACACGAGCTCTGGTGAAACTTGATTTCAATCCTTCTTTATATATGTATTTGTTCTTATTTGACACAGGCATTTAGTAAAATGATCATTTATAAAATTTAAATTATTGTTTGAATATATATTGAATTGTGGTGTCTGCAATGAGAATTGAATGTACTATGACTCTGAAAAGAATAAACAAGCGTGTGTTAAAGAAAGTAGAATTAAATTACTTCTTTAGAAGCAAGGATGGTAAAACTTCCTTTCACTTACTTTAGGCGTAGTTTCAGAAGGAACCATTCCTTAAAGAGAGATATCATTCTGTGAAAGTCGTAGGGCGGATGAGGGGAAAAAATCCTCAGTGAGGTAATTTGACACACAATGAGCACAATAATGGCGTTGGCCACTACAGAGATCATGAGGATGGCTGGCACAAGATAGGGCAAGGTATAAATCATAGCGTTGCTATGAGTCATAGTAGACTTGGGAGAAGCTAAAAACAGTATATTTAATATTTTTTAAGTTACAATTTAAGCCTCTTCTAGCATTTGCATTTAAAGAATCAGTCGAGATTTGTCTGAAAAGATGAGAATGGAAAATATTTTCCCCAAAAGCTATTTAACTTGTACATTAGATGATGTTCCTTATTTTTACTAAGTTGAACAATTGACTCAGAGTGTCTTTTACATGCTTCCTCTAATACATACATCTTTCTTTGTTCTGTCAAAATATTAGATATTTTTTCACCTGCTTATTTTTGATGTCAGATTTCAAGTCTCTCCTAGAAAGACATCATGTTGGGAAGGGTCGACGGATGATGGCACAGGAGAGGAAGACCTTGGATGGGATGGATTGATACAGTAACTGAGGCAATAGGGATTGCTGTATTAGAATTAGTGAGACTTGTTCAGGACAGGGCAGAGTTCATAGCTGTTATACATAGGGTTGCTATGAGCCACAGGAAACTTAACGGCACTTGAAAACAATGTATTAGAACTATGTAAATAAACATGTAGGAAATTTAAAAAAATACAATGGGAAGTTGTTTTTGTCCATAACCAACTTGATGGCAATGATTTTGAAACTTTTAATTAGAAATAGTTTATTCACTAATTTGTTGTTTTTGTTATGTGCCATTGAATCACCTGTGACTCATAGTGATTCTCTGTACAATAGCTCTGAATCCTGACCTATTCTGAGACTGTCTTAATGTCTCTGACACACTTACCCCTTTACCTCAGTTACTGTGTCAATCTATCTCATCTGAGGTCTTCCTGTTCTGTGCTGTCCCTCCACCCTTCCATGCATGATTTTCATTTTCAAGGACTAATCCCTCCTAGCCACATACCCAACGATGGAAGGCAGAACTTCAAATATGTGCCTTCAAGGAGAAATTTAGTTTCGCTGTCTCTATGATAGACCTGTTTGTTCTCTTGGCCATCAGTGGTATGCTCTATATTCTTGTCCTGTACCACAATGCAAAGGCATTCATTCTTCTTATCTTTGGACACTGTCCAGCTCTCTGAGGCATAACAAATAATTGTGATGATCATGGCTTAATTCAGTTGCACCTTAGTCCCTAGACTGACATCATTATTCTTTAGCACTTTGGAGAGGTCCCTGACAGCGTACTTCCCCAGTGAAAATAATCTTTAAATTTCCTGACTGCTGGTGCCAAGAGTGTTGATTGTGGAGATGAGCAAGATGAATTGTTTAATTAGATGAAGAATTAAAAATGTGACATGTAGCTTCAATTTTTCAAAAAAATTCCATTTCCAAAAAGATGGTATTAACTTTAAGCTTTCTGTTAGGAAGTCAGGTAAAGCAATGCCTTATGTGCTAGACAGTTAACTGAAAAATAGGAGCTACTGTGTGGGAAAAATATCTGCAGTCTTCTCTGTTAAGGGTTTTTCACCTTGCAAACCCAATGGTGGTTCATTAGGAGTGTTGATTGACTTGGTAGCAGTGAATTTACTTTTGGTTTAGGCTTGATGTTAGGACAATGCTTTGGAGAATCAGACAGGAGTAGTGATAAAATTTTCACACTTCACCTATGTTGAGCCCTAATCTTGAGATGTTCTAAAAATGGCAATATTGAAGAATTAATTCTAACTTCTTGCTTTAATAACCACCAGCTTGAGAGCAAGAGGATATGTGTACTTGTGTAGCTTTTATAAATAGCATAGATGACAGGACACTTTAATGGTTTTTTTTAAAGTGACTCTTCTTTATTGACTTATACCACTTTAGTTGAAAACAGAGACACTTGAGTTTATATTTTGTTGTTGTTATGTTCTGTGAAGTCTATTATGACTCATGGTGACCCTATGAACCACGGCTCTCAAACTTTTCCTACTTTGAGCCAACCTCACAGTTTCTGGCACATCTGTCTTCTCTTACAGTCATGATGTCAACTTATCTTATTCAGAATTTTTCTCTTCTGTGTTGACCTTCTACCCTTCCAAACATGATGTCCTTCTCCAAGGACTGGTCACTAGCAGAGATCCAAAGTATATGAGAAAGAATGTCAAAATCCTAGTCTCCGAGGAGAAGTCTGGTCTTATTGTCTCTTATTGGGATGTTGTTGTTCTGTTAAGTACCCTTAAGTTATAGACTTTGGCTTGGTAGCATCATTTTCTGTCCACTAGGCCAACTGAGCTCTATGGGTTTTTTTTGTTGTTGTTAAGTGCCATTGAGTCATAGACAACTCTTAGTAACCATATGAACAAAAGATCTGAACACTTGTATAAGTTTCATCATTTCTCCAAGTTCATAGTGTTTCCGGAGGCAAGCTATTTCGGAAGTGGATGCCACTCCTGCTTCCAGGCTTCTTTAAACCAGGAAGCTCCAGCAAATACTGTCTGCCATGGGTAACCATTATCACATTTGGCACATCAGTGTCACAGTGTTCAGCATCAGAGCAACCATGACTTACTTCTTTACAAGGATGGACAGACCAATGTTGTACCACTTAGGAGAAAGTATGACCCAAAACAAGTAAAACCAGCCCTAAGGGCTATAGATTAAAATCATCAACCAAGGCATGCTTTTACCTCCATGAGTTAAAGCTTTCCCATTGTATGTCACCACACAAAAGGGCCTGACTAGGAGCATTCTTCCACTTTCTCAAATTCCAACTGAATTTAAAAACCAAGATATGTTTTAAACTTCATGAGCTAAAGCTTTCCCATCGTGTCTCACCGCACAAAATTCTTCTCCAGCACCACATCAAGCATATATAATTAACTTACCCTCGCCCCTCGATCAGGAGCACTAGTGGCTTAGCAGAAAAGAGTTGTGATGATTACATTGTTGTTGTTATGTGCCGTCGAGTCATTTGTGACTCATAGCAACTCTATGTACAAGAGCCCTATCCTGTGTCAACCGTGTTGCCTCCAACACATTCATTCCCACCACCACAATCACAAAATTGATCCACCTCATCAAGGGTCTTCCTCTCCTGCGCCATCCCTCCATTCTCCCAAACATGATGTCCCTCTCTAAGGGCCAGTCCCTCCTTGCAACATCCCCAAAGTTTGTCAAATGAAGCTTCAGAATCCTTGACTCCAAGGAGCATTCGATCTTCACCCTCTCCAGGATAAACCTGTTTGTTCTCCTAGCAGTCTATGGTATATTCAACACTCTTCTCCAGCACCACAGCTCAAAGTCATCAATTCTCTTTCTATCATCCCTAGTCACTATTCAACTCACCAATGCACAGCACATAATTGCGAAGACTATAGCCTGGATCAGGCGCACCTTAGTCTCCAGCTTGATATCGTTGCTCTTCAGTACTCTTGAGAGGTCCCTCACAGCTGACTTTCCCAGTGCAATTAATCTCTTGATTTCCTTGCTGCTGTTACCAAGAGTGTTGACTGTGGAGCCAAGTAAACTAACACTGTTAACTATCTTAATCTCTTCACCATCCATACTGATGCTGCCTGTAGGCCCAGTGGTGAGAATCTTTGTTTTCTTGATGTTGAGCTTTAATCCATATTGAAGACTGCAGTCCTTGACCTTCAGCAGCAAGCACTTCAGGTCCTCCTCAGTTTCAGCTAGTAGGGTTGTGTCATCTGCATAATGCAGGTTGTTGATGACTCTTCCACCAATTCTGTTGCCACATTCCTCCTTGTACAGCCCAATGTCTGGGATGATTTGCTCTGCATACAGATCGAACAGTATGGAGACAGAATACATCCCTGATGGACCCTTTTCTTGATTCTGAACTGTGTCATGTCTCCTTCCTCTGTTTTGAGGACTGCCTCTTGGTCCATGTTTAGGTTTCACATAAGCACAATCAAATGTTCTGGGATTCTCTTCTCAGAGTCAGCCATAGCTTGTTGTGATTCATATAGTCAATATTGTTGTTGTTATGTGCCGTCGAGTCGTTTACGACTCATAGAGACCCTAGGTACAGCAGCTCTAAACCCTGCTCTATCCTGTGCCAATCATATTGCCTCTGACACACCCATCCTGATTACCCCAGTCACTGAATCAATCCACCTCATAGAGGGTCTTCCCCTCCTGCGATGCCCCTCTACTCTACCCAGCATGATGTCCCTCTCCAAAGACCTGTCTCTCCTTGCAACATGTCCAAATCTGTCAG
>NW_006399906.1:6536475-6537602 GCF_000299155.1 Elephantulus edwardii | reverse complement strand
TTATTTTATTTTATTTATTTTAGTCAATAAATTTCCTTTTATTCACAGTCAATGAAGCACAGATAGACATTCCTCTAGTATTCTCTGCTTTTTGCCAACATCCATCTAACGTTAGCTATAAAAATATGCCTAGTACCATGACCTCTTCTAAATCCAGCCTGCACATCTGGCAGTTATTTGTTGACATGTTGCTTCAATCATTTCTGCAGAGTTTTCAGCAGAATCTTTCTTGTGATATTAATGATATTGTTCTATAATTTCCTCATTCTGTCGACTCACCTTTCTTTGGAATTGGAATAAATATCGATCTTTTCCATCAGCTGGCCAGCTGGCTGTCCTCCAGATTTCTTGGCACAACTTCTTGAGCACATCCAGGGCAACGTCTGTTTGCTGAAATATGTCAGTTGGTATGCCGTCAACTCCTGGAGCCTTGTTCTTTGTCAATTCCTTCAGAACAACTTGAACTTCCTTCATCACTACAGGCTCTTGTTCATATGTTATTTCATGAAATTCTTCTATGTCATCCAATTCCTTCTGATACAAGTTACTCTGTGAAGGCACAATTTCCAAACCTATCAGTTTTTCTGGGAGAAACCTGGGTAATATCCTCTCATGTAACTGTTGCCTCTGGAAACTCTGAAGAGTCTGCTATGGGTCTGTTCTGACTTGGTGGTACTTAGCAACAACAACAACAATCTGTTGTAGACTTAGAATTAGGGGTGCATGTCTCTTAGGGAATATCTCCTACTTCTACATCATCTGCTCCAGCACAGTCTCTAGTAGCTTCTCTGTTTTTGAATTATTATATCCAGTTTGGAGACTTATATGTGAAGCAGGTAGATTCTGGAAGGTAGTTTCCTCTTTTTTATTATTGTTATTACTTCTAATGAAAATTTACAGAGACTTTAGATTTCCATTTATTCACTGATATACTTTTCTCCCTGCCCACCCCTCCCACCAAGTTTGTACATCTCTTTGAAAAGTAGAAGAAAAATTCTTTCGTTGTTATACAATCCCTCCCTCTAAGTTCACTCCACTATGCAGCCTTCATTCTGGTCTCCTGTCATGACAACAATACCTAATCTTATATCCCTTTTAAACAGTTCTCTCCTTCATCTGTTTCAATG
>NW_006399906.1:6534843-6536115 GCF_000299155.1 Elephantulus edwardii | reverse complement strand
CTGCTTGAGTGGCAGTTATGATCTCTTTGCGGTAGAATGATGGGTCAAATGGTATTTCTATTTGCAACTTTTTGAGAAAGGACCATACTGCCTTCCATAGTGGTTGCACCATTTTACACTCCCACCAGCAGTGAATATAGGTGCCAGTGTCTCCACAACCTCATCAGCATTTGTTGCTGGCTGTTCGGTTAAATTTTGCTATTGTTCCTGGGGTGAGATGATATCTCACAGCTGTTTTGATTTCCATCACACTTAGAGCTAGGGTTTTTGAACATTTCTTCATGTGTTTGTTTGCCATCTGAGTGTCTTCTTTGGTGAAGTGTTTGCTCATATTCTGTGCCTATTTTTCAATTGGGTTATTTACTTTTATCTTGTTGTGATGCTCGAATATTTTATAAATTCTAGATATAAGTCCTTTATCTGACATGTCATTACCAAAGATTTTTTCACAGTCTGAGGCTTCTCTTTGTTTTGGTTAAAAGTTGGGTGTAGACAGTTTGGTTTGCTTTATTTCATTTACAACCTTGAGTGAGCTGACTGGGTTTGCTGGATTTGGCTAACAATGAGCTATGGTCTGAAAGTCTCTCATTTAGAGCCAATCATGACCTGGTGGGAAGGCCTGTGTATTTAAAGTGGGTGGGGCCCTTGGGCATGTGGCCCTCAGGCCTGCTGTTAATTGTGTTTGGCGTGGATATTTTTCTAAGTGTTATAGTAGAGTTCTGTCTATTTGCTCTACTGAGGTAACATGGGATTTCTCTGATGCCGAATACTGTGCCTCTGGTGATTTAAATGCCATGTTATCCTTGGTAACAGTCTTGATGGAAAGGCTTGGAAGCATAAGTGGCATCAGTAACTAAAAAGCATGACTCTGGAAACTGAATATAGAGAAATGACTATGGTTATACAACAAGGTTCAGGTCTTTTGTTCATAGGGTCTCTATGAGCATTGCTCAACTTGACAGTACTTAACAACAATTTATCCTTCTAAGATATTGTATGGTTTCTAACTCCTGTAGAAGTTTAATACAAAAGCTTGACATATCTCTAAACCTGTCTCATATTCCTATTTAATAAAAGCTTTGCTTCATTCTGTTGGGCAATTTATCTTTTTATTTCACCTTGTACTTCCAATGTTTACATTTAGAGTGATTAAGCAGGATATGAACAAGTTAACTAGACTTTTGAGATATTGCTGAAGAATGTAAATTTAAAGATAACTTAATAGATATTGTCTCTCATCTATTTAACTAGTTCATTATTATTTATTTATTA
>NW_006399906.1:6532706-6534365 GCF_000299155.1 Elephantulus edwardii | reverse complement strand
AAAAATGTATGTTGATGTTGTTGTTGTTATGTGCCATCGAGTTGCCATGACTCATAGTGACCCTATGTACAGCATCTTTGAACACTGCCTTGTATTGAGCCAGTCTCACTAATTTGGCCCAGTCATTGTATTAATCCATCTCATCCTGAGTCTTCCTATTCTGCACTCTCCCTCCACCATTCCAAACATGCTATCTTTCTTCAAAGACCAGGTTCTCTTGAACACATCCTCATAGTATATGAGATGGAACTGTAAGGAAAAATTTGTTTTTACCCTCTCTAAGACAGACGTATTTGTTTACTTGGCAGTTCATGGTGTATTCAAGATTCTTCTCTATCACCAAAATTTGAAGCCATTGATTCTTTTGTCACTCTTACTCACTGTTCAACTCTCTGAAGCATAACAAGTAATTTCAAAAACCATGACCTGGTTTAGGGGACCTCAGTCTCTAGACTGACATCTTTGCTTCTCAGTATCCTGGAGAGGTCCCTAAGAGCAGATTTTTCCCAGTGCAATTTGTCTTTGGATTTCTTGACTATTGATGTTAAGAGTATTGATTGTGGAGATAGGCAATCTGTAATTGTTAACAACCTCACTCTTCTTCCTATTTATCATGGTGGTGTCAATTTGTCCAGTGATGAGAATCTTTGTCTTCTTAATGTTAAGCTTCAATCTATATTGAAGATTACAGTTCTTAACATTCTGCAGCAGTGATTTAGGTCTTCTTCAGTTTCAGCAAGCAAAGTTTTGTCATCTGCATAATGTAGGTTCAAATGTTGATACTGCATTCCTTCTCATAAAGCCCTGAATGATCTGTTCCACTTACATATTGAAAAGGTACATAGTCAGAATCCTTCCTTGATGCACACCTTTCCTGACTTTGAACCATGCAGTGTTGCCCTGCTCTGTTCTGAGGACTAATTCCTGGTCCAAGTATAGGTTTTGCATGAGCATAATCTAGTGTTCTGGAATTCCCATTTTCCTCAATGTTAGCCACAATTTGCTACGATCTACACAGTCAAATGCCTTTGCCCTGACAATGAAACACAGACACTCAGGATAAGCATTTTAAATAGAGAGTATATAAAGAAATTGGAAGATACAGAAGAGTTTAATGAAATAGTATTTGAGCAAGAGCCTATGGTAATGAAGGCAGAAGTTCAAGCTGCTTTGAAGGAAATAGCAAAAAATAAGGCCCCCAGAAGAGACGGCATACCAATTGACATATTTCAGCTAACAGATGTTGCTGTGGATGTACTTACCAAGTTGTGCCAAGAAATCTGGAGAACAACCACTTGGCCAACTGATTGGAAGAGATCTTAATTTGTTCCCATTCCAAAGAAGGGTGACCCAACTGAGTGTGGAAACTACAGAACAATAGCATTGATTTCACATGCAAGCAAGATTCTACTGAAGATTATCCAAAAACGACTAGAAGAGCACATTAGCAGAGAACTGCCAGAAGTTCAGGCTGGGATTAGAAGGGGTCGTGGTACTAAGGATATTGTAGCCAATGTTAGATGGATCTTAGATGAAAGCAGAAAATACCAGAAGAATGTCTATCTGCGCTTCATTGATTATGCAAAGGCATTTAACTGCGCGGATCATAACAAACAGTGGCTGACTCTGAGAAGAATGGGAATCCCAGAACATTTAATC
>NW_006399906.1:6517712-6531158 GCF_000299155.1 Elephantulus edwardii | reverse complement strand
ACGCGACGGAACATAAAAACAACAACAACAACAACAATAACACCACATTTGTACTTTGGTGGGGCTGTTTCTCAGAACTGGTGTACGCTGGTTGGATTTGGCTTCACCTTTAAAAATGCTTTTGACTGTCAGTCTAGGGCTACTTTCTAGGATGGGAAGATGAGTAGAATAGATGGATTCTGCAAAGGGGTGCTTTCTGGTTAGTGGTTGAGACCTGGGTGTCGTTGTTGGCAACTGGGTGTGAGGTGAATGTATTTGGCCTTGTATTTAAAAAGGTATTTGTACTCTCATGCCATGGGCCCTTGGGCCTGGTTTTTGTGGAGTTCTCAAATAAAACAGGCTTGGAAGCAGGAGAGCAATCCACTTCCAATAAATTTTGCCTTAAGAAATTCTCTGAACTTGGAGAAAAGATAAAAGTTTCAAGTTCAATACTTCTCTTTATAAGGTGTCTGTGTCCTATCTCCATACCTTTTCAACCTGTATGCAGAGCAGATTAACCGAGAGGCTGGGCTCTATGAGGAGAAGCGTGGCGTTAGGATTGGTGGACGATCTATCAACAATCTGCGTTATGCAGATGGCACAACTTTGCTCCCTGAAACTGTGGAGGACCTCATGCACTTACTGCAGAGGGTCAAAAACTGCAGCCTTCGGTATGGACTGAGGCTCAAGGTCAAGAAGCAAAAATTCTCACCACTGGACCAATCGGTAGCATCAGGATGGATGGCGAAGAGATTGAGATTGTTCACAGCTTCAGTTTGCTCGGCTCCACAGTCAACACTCTTGGTACCAGCAGCCAGGAAATCAAAAAATGTAATGCGATGGGAAAGTCTGCTGTTAGGGACCTCTCTAAAGTACTCAAGAGCAACGGTGTCTCTCTGGAGACTAAGGTCCACCTGATACAGGCCATGGTTTTTGCAATCACTTGTTATGCATCAGAGTTGGACAATGACTAGGGAGGATAGAAGGAGAATTGATGCCTTTGAGCTGTGGTGCTGGAGAAGAGTATTGAATGTACCATGGACTGCTAGGAAAACAAACAGATTCATCTTAGAGAGGGTTAAACCAGGCTACTCCTTGGAGGCAAGGATTCTGGGGCTTCGCTTGACATACTTTGGAAATGTTGTAAGAAGGGACTGGTCTTTTGAGAGGAACATCATGCTGGGTAGAGTGGAGGGACAGCGCAGGAGGGGAAGACCCTCTGTGAGGTGGATTGATTCAGTTACTGGGGTAATCGGGATGGGTGTGTCAGAGGCAATGAGATTGGCATGGGATAGAGCACAGTTTAGGGCTGTTGTACGTAGGGTCGCTATGAGTCGCAAGCGTCTTGACAGCACATAACAACAACAACAACAACAATGGGTCATCTATGATTTGACAACATTTAATTTATATGTACATACCCGTTACAAGTCAACTAATGAACATATGCTCATAACAACACTAGAAAAAACACATCAATCCCTATCCCTATTTTCCCATTCTTCATGATTTCCACCAACTCAAGTCCATTTAGGTAATCATTATTTTAATAGAACTTTTTTAGAGCCTTTCTTTCTATGATCATCTAAGTTTTCCAGCCTGATTTTGCCCCAAAGAATGGCACCTCCTGACAATATGCCCAAAATACATTAGAGAAAGTTTCACCATTTTTGCATCTAATTACCACCATGAATGTACTTTCTTCAAGACAGTTTCCTTTGTTCGTTTTTGATATCCATGAGAAAGTCAATTATCTTTGACAACACTCCTCTTCAAAAGACTAAATGCTTCTTCAGCATTCATTGTTTAATTTTTAAATCCATATGATGCAGTTACAAATAACATGACTTCAATAAGATATATCAAATCTTTGATGTGACATCCTTGTTCTTTAGTATATTAATTCTAGACAATGGCTTTCATATGTCTTACAGCTTAAAACAAAGCTTCATACGTTTCAGTTTTGTTTGTTTTTTTTTAATTCTAATTTTTATCTGTTGCATATTACAAGAGCTTCTTGTTTGTGATGATGTTGGGTGGGCTTTAACTTCCATTGTTTCCACTAGCAACTGAGAGTATACTTAGGCATACTCCTTGTTTTTTCACATATGAAATTAGACTTCAGCTCCAGAATAAAAATTTGAGAGATTAGAACAAAACCATTATAAGAAGATGTTGTTGATACAGAACAAGGTAACACTGCATAGTTTAAATGAGGAAGGTTGTGCATCAGGATTGTATCTTTTCTCCATACCTCTTCAATCTGAAGGATGAGGCACTAAGTTTGGAGGTAGGCTCATCAACCTTGTTTGCTGAAAGAAAGCAGAATCTGAAGTGCTTGCTGCAGAAGGTAAAAAACTATACCCTTTAATATGGATTACATCTCAACATCACGAAAACAAAAGTTCTTACTATTGGGCAAAAAAGGCAACATCATGATAGATAGAAAAATGATTGAATTTGTCAAAGATTTCATCTTACATGAATCCACAGTCAACATTCTTGATAATAGTAGTAAGGACCTGAAGAGATATATGGCTTTGGGCAAGGCCACGGTAAGAGACATCTCCAAAATTCTGAAGTACAGTGACTTCTATTTGAGGAGTAAGGTGCACCTGATTCAGGCCATCGTTTTTCTGTCACTTTTTACTCAAGTGAAAGTTGAACAAAGAATAAGAAAGACAAAAAAAATTAATTCATGTCTTTTAATTGTGGTATTGGAAAAGAACACTAAATATCCCATGCACTGCCCAAATTAAGAACAGATAAATCTCAGAAAAGGTGCAGCCAGAGTGTTTCTTTGAGACAAGGATGGCAAAACGTCATCTCTCATACTCTGGGCATGTTTCTAGGAGAGGGTATTCTTTAGAGAAAGATATCATGCTTTGAAATGTGAAGGTTGCATGAAGAAAAGAAGACTCCCAGAGAGATGGACTGACACAGTTGCAATGGGTTCCAGTGTATCAAAGATGGTGAGGATGGCCCAAGATAGGACAGGATTTAGATCTGTTGTTAATAGTGCAGCTATGAGTTATACTCAACTTGACAGCACCTAATAATAACAAGCATGCTAAAGGGATGTCTGGTTATAGAATCCAAAACAATTTGCACTATTAACCCAAAGAATATATTTCTCTGCAATTATAGTCCTCCCAAAGCCGGGATGGAAGGAAGAACGAGTCTCTTCCCATTATGATTTACAGCCTTGAATAATCAATGGAGGATTGGCAGGAATCAGAAGTGACTGGACGTCAAGCAATCTTAAGATTTTAAGTATTTTGAAAATAAACTCCTCAAAGATAGTTTAAATATGAAACAACATTTCTTTATCTAAACTGACAGAAAGAGTTTTCAGACATAAAACTTTCAATCACTGAATATGTAAATGATAAACAGATATATGACCTGAATAAAAGAGACAGAAATGCAGGAATTAATAGATGTAACACAATTAATGGAACTGATTTATGAAAGTATTTTAAGGCCATATACATTTTCAATTCTATATATGCTTAACAAATATCCCTATTTAAAAGTAAAAAATGTATTGCTGTTGAGTTGGAAGAGACTCATAGCCAACCATGCAGCAAATTTTCTGAGGCCATAAATGCCATAAAAGTAGAATCATTCATTTACAGAGTTGCTGGTAGATTCAAACTGTCAGAGAGTCATCTCTTGTTAAACTGTTTAACAAAGAATAGAGAATTGCCTACAACCTACAAGGATATATGTATATATATATATATACACACACACACACACACACACACACATATATAAAAATTGGTAGATGATATATGATGGAAACAAACTTCCATTTAATGTATATAAGAAGAGATTCAACAGTCAGATATTTTTGTACTGTGCTTCTTTGAAGGAGATATGCCATCTATGAATACAATTCCAAATTGCTATGGATTCCTTGTAGTTTTTCTTTATTTAATTGACATAACTTTGTGATACGTGAAATTAAGCTAAATTAAATGCGACACCTACTATATAATATGTAAAGATAATAACTGAGTGAGTTTACCAAAACACCACCATAAGCTACTCTTTTAAAAAATTTAATAAATATTAAATGAATGTCAGTCTTTCCTTAGAATAGGCAAAGTACTGGAAACAAAACAGTGAAAGAAATAATCATTTCACATAGCATCATAAATCTTATATTAGTATATAAATGTTAATTATGGTTCTGATAAATCTGTAAATAATAATTAAAGAATTCTAAAATATTATTTTATTCAGAGGAAGAAAAATGGTATATATCTTCCAATATATCTTCCATATTGTTTATTTTCCTTAAGAAGGTTTCTAAAAAAAAAAGAAGGTTTCTAATATTTCTCTACATTTTATGCTTTTCTGTATTTAACAAATACTATTTCAGAGACTTTGATTTTCTAGTCTGAAGAATATGGAGTACATTTTGATTAGTATTATCTTTTTAAAAAAATTTTATTTTGTTATTTTTGTGTGTGTGTGTGCCATCAAATCAGATCTAACTGGTACAGAAGAAGATTGCTCCTCCTTCTCCAGCAGAACATCTGGTGGATTTGAACTGTGCACCTCCGGGATTGCAGTGCGGCTTCTTGCCACTAAGCCACCAGAGCTCACCATTGATTAGTATTTTCAAATAACAAATATTCTCTTTTCCCCATTGATATTGAGGGGAAATTATGTATATTTATTATTATTATTATTGTATGGAAACTATTGAACAGTATCATTAATATCACATGGAAGCAAGAGTGTGCTGAAGATTATCCAAAAACAACTGGAATAGTACAACAACAGAGAACTACCAGAGGTGCAGGCTGGGTTTAGAAGGAGTCATGGTACTAAGGATATGGTAACTAATGTTAAATGGATCTTGGCTGAAAGCAGGGAATACCAGAGGAATGTCTGTGTTTCATTGATTATGCGAAGGTGTTTGTGTGAAATACCACAAACTGTAGCTAACTCTGAGAAGAATGGCAATCCAGAACACTTGATCGTGTTAATGTAAAACCTATATTTGGATCAGGAGGTGGTCATCAGAGCAGAACAAGGAAACACTGGATGGTTCAAAATTGGGAAGGGTGTGCACCAGGGGTGTGTCCTATCTCCAAACCTTTTCAATCTATATGCAGAGCAGATTATCCGGGAGGCTGGGCTCTATGAGGAGAAATGTGGTATCCAGATTGAAGATAGACTCATCACAATCTGTGTTATGCAGATGACAGAACCCTGCACACTTAAACTGAGGAGGATCTGAAGTGCTTGCTACAGTAAGTCAAGGACTGCAGCCTTTAATATGGACTGAAGCTTAATATCAAGAAAACGAAGATTCTTACCACCAGGCTAATTGACAACATCAGGATGAATGGTGAAAAGACTGAGATTCTTTATAGCTTTAGTTTGCTTGACTCCACAATCAACACTCTTGGCATGAGCAGCCAGAAAATTAAAAGATGTATTGCGATGGGAAAATCTGCTGTTAGAGACCTCTCCAAAGTACTGAAGAGCAACAATGTCAGCTAAGGGACACCTAATACAGGCCATGGTCTTTGCAATCACTTGTTATGATTCAGAGAACTGGACAATGACTAAGGATGATAGAAGGGGAATTGATGCCTTTGAGCTGTGGTGGTGGTGGTGTTGTTTTTGTTGTTAAGTGCCGTCGAGTTGTAGGTGACTCATAGCGACCCTATGAATGAAAAATCCGCAAAAATTGCATGATTTTTCATCCTTTCTCCAGGTTTATAGGGTTTCTGGAGGCAAGTTATTACGGAAGTGGATGCCACTCCTGCTTCCAAGCTTGTTGGTTTTTTTTGTTTTTGGTTTTTGTTGTTGTTGTTTTGTTTTGTTTTTTTAAATCAGGGAGCTCCATCAAACACTGTAGGCCATGGGTAACCATTAATACATTTGACACATAGTTACCTCTGTACGGCAAGTGGACACACCAGGCCTATATGACCTAGCAGAATGTTTGAACAAAAACAATGAAAAACAGGTCTGATGGCAGCGGATTAGAAGTCACCCACCTTTGGCTTGGTAGCATCACTTTCTCTCCACTAGGCCAACTGATCTCTCCCTATGGTGGTGTTGGAGAAACGTACTTCATATACCTTGGACTGCTGAGAAAATGAACAGGTTTAACCTAGAGAGGGTTAAACCAGGCTGCTCCTTGGAGGCAAGGATTCTGAAGCTTCATCTGACATACTTTAGACATGTTGCAAGGAGAGGCCAGTCATTGGAGAAGGATGCCATGCTTGGGAGGGTGGAGAGATGGATTCATTCAGTGAAGGGAGTAATGGACGTAGGTGTGTCATGAAACGTGAGATTGGCAGAGGATAGAGCAGGGGTTAGGGCTGTTGTACATATGGTTGCTATGAATTGCAGACAACTCAACAGCACATAACAACCACAACTACAACAACATTGTTATAAACAGTCCTTGTTTATGCTTTCTTCACAAAGTTTTGGACAGTACTATTCAAAAACAATGACTGAAATATTTGCTGAAATATAACAAGAGGACACCAAAACTACTTAACATAATGTGCAAAGTGCAAAAGCATCAGATTCCACAATGGAAATGTTGGTTTATTTTTGTAAATTTTTTTGATGACGATGATGTGACACATTTATTTTTCAAGCCAGGGCTTTCCACTTTGACAGCTGCTGAAAGCAAGATATGATTTATCACTTTTGTGAGCTCTCATTAAGAGTTTTATTCCATTTATGTAATTGAGTCAAGCCAAGCAACCATGTCAATATAATGTTCAGGTTTTCTAGCTTTTCAAAAGGCCAATGCTGTGCCTCATGTCAGAGTAACAAGAAACAAAGTCTAAGATCTACCTCTTATTATTTGATGTTATGAAAAGTAATTGTATTTCAAAAATTGTCTTTGGTTCATTTATGCTTATCCTTACCAATGGAGAAAGGTTGCTAACATTCATATAAAAGATGTAAATTATTTGTTAAATGAAATTAACGCATATCACTAACTTGGAAGCATCTAACAACAAAAACTATGTTGTATGTGTATCTCAATGAAATTATTTCAAATCATATTTATCTTAATTTCTGCTAAAATACTTTTTTTAACAAAACAGTCTTGCAAAAATTATATTGACCATATTGTTATTAGGTGCCATTGAGTCAAGTACAACTCATAACAATCCTGTGAACAATAGTTCTGAATGTCCTATGCTGTGTCATACTCATTATTTCTGCAGTCAGTATCAATGAATTTGCCTGAGAATCTTTATCTCTTTTGCAACTGTTCAACTTTCTGAGCATGATGCGCTTCTCCAAAGAATAGTGTTTCTTAATAATATGCCATAAAGCTTCATCATCTACCTCTAAGGTGCACTCTAGCTGCACTTTCTCCAAAAAATATTTTTTGCTACTTTACCAATCCATCAAATATTCATTCCTCTTCTCCAACACCACAGCTAAAAGGCAATAGTCCTTCTCCATCATTGTTATTTGTCATCCAGCTCGCAGATTCACAGCAAGTGACTGAAAAGACCCCTGAAAGGTATGACCTCAATAACGTGCATTTTAATCTTAAAGTGACATCTTGCTCCTCGATATTTGGAGAGGTCCCTGACTGAAGACTTCCCTGGTGCAATACATCCCTTGATCTCCAGACTGCTAACGTCAATTGTGGAGCAAAGTAAATGGAAACTGTTGATAGTTTTTATATTCTTTGTTCCTCTAGTAGGATGTTGTCTATCAGTCCAGAGGTGAAGCTTTTTTGTTTTCTTGTTTTAAAATATAATCCATATTGAAGGTTGTGGTCTTTGATTTTCTGCATTAAAGTCTTCAAGTTTTAATCACTTTCAGCAAGCAAGGAGAAGATTGTTAATGAGGTTTTCTCCAATACTGATAAAACATTTTTTTTTCTTCATGAAGTCTAGTTTCTCAAATTATTTAGTCAACATATAGATTAACTAGGTATGGAGAAAGTATATACCCCTGACATACATTTTTCTGAATTTTTAAGCATGCATTTTTCCCTTGCTCCAGTCTGACAACAGCTTCTTGGTCTAGGTATAGGTTTTGTATAAGCATAATTAAGAGTTCTGGAATTACCATTTTTCTCAATATTCACCATAATTTATTATGAGACACACAGTCAAATGCCTTTGTGTAGTCAAGAATACAGAAATAGACATTTTTTTTTCAACTAGTCAGGCATTCAGCTGTCCTTCAAATTTCCTGGCATAGATTGGTTAGCACATCCAGAGCTGTATCTGTTAGTTGAAATATGTCAGTGGGTATCCTATCTATTTCTGAAACCTTATGTTTTACTGATGCTTTCAGTGAAGCTTGAACTTCTTCCTTCATTACTTCTGGTTGTTGTCCATATAGTATTTCGTGAAGTACTTCAGGGTTGATCAATTGTTTTTGGTACAGCGACTCTGTATACTAATTTTTAACCACTCAATATTCAACATGCCTTATGGTAAATATACTGCACTATGGCATAATTTTTGAAAAGTAAAACTTATTTCTTTAATTTTATTAATACATATATTTCAATATGTAACAATTATTCTATTTTAGCAAGAAAATGAATAATTTTCCTCTGCACATAAATTAAAATGTTACTTACAATGACCATGCAGAATATAAAACTAACAAAAAAAACATAATTCAGTTTATCATCAAATTGGATCTGACCCATGATATTCCCACACATGTCAGAGTTGAAAAAAATGGAAACTGCATTTTCCATCTTGTTGAAGATGGAATTTATATCTGTATTGGGATAGACTACTTTCAGGAGAATTGTCATTTTCATGATATTGAGTCTTTCTGTCCATGAATCTGGCATATTATTCCATTTTCCTGTCTATTTTTGTTTCTTACAGTAATATTTTATCATTTTTCTTAGGTTTATTCTTAGGTATTTTGTTTTATACTTAGATATTTTAACTGGTATTATTTTCTCATTTTCTTCTCCACATTCTCTTTGTTACCATCGAGAAATAAAACTTACTTTTATATGTTGATCTTGTGCCCTAGTACTTTGTTAAACAGGTGTTTTATAAGTATACTATCATAACATTTGCATATAGAGATAGTTTTGCTTCTTTTTTGACATTTCAAGTATCTCTTCTTTTCATAACTTGCTGTTCTCACTGTGACTTCTAGTACAATAATGAGCAGAAATATTGATAGTGAGCATTCTTGTCTAGTTCTTGTTTATAAGGTGAATGTTTAATCCATCTCCATTGAGAACCAAATTGGCTCTTGGTTTTGCCCACATCATTTTTAAGATGTTTAGGAAATTCCTCTCTATTTCTATTTTGTTGAGTATTTTCAATCAATAAGGGATCCTGGATTTTGTCAAAGACCTTACTTGGTCTCAAAATACTTCTCAGTGGCCAAATTTTAGAAGGAGATAGCTGAAATTTGCTTTCTTCCTAAGTATTTCTGGGTGTTGTTGAATCAATAACATTTTGATTAATTGTCAAGAACACTATTTGCACCATATAGAAATAATAAAATGGACAACAGAAACAATGGTTTCTGTTGATGATTAAGACTTTGGTGAATGTGACCTTTCATGCTGTAAACATAGTCTATAATAACACTATCCATATGTATCAAGTATTTTTCTTGGGAAGCTGTTTTTTATCAGGGAGAACATGTGAAAGTGATAGCAGTAGTGGCAGTAGAAGAGTTCTTTGAAACAGGTTGTCTAGATGTTTCAAATCCTTCTTTGTGAATCACTCGATATTGTGTGGCTTCTTGAAAGATGTTATATCTGAGATTCTTAATTTTGTCATTGGGGACAAATTTCAAGAAGGAAAGGTACTTAGAAAATGTGGAATCATTATTATTTAAACTTTAAGTGAGTGATTTACATTGAGTCCTCACATTCTATTGGATTATATAGAAAACACATTGACAGAGTGATTGTTTGAATACGTGTTTATGTGTGTGTTTCTAATAAAAGTTCATCTTTCCATAGTCTCACCAGAATCAGAAATCAGAATCTCTGTAGAGTCAGACTTCTTCAAAATACTCCCCACCTGGATTCCAGCCCCATACTGGTGACTAAATCTTTGTTGTTGTTTTGTGTTTTGGTTTTGTTTTTTTTTAAATAGGAGGCCAAATAAAATCAACTCATAGCCAATGATCAGTAAACAATGCACCCAAAGTCTTACCAGAACCAGAAATCATACCTCTGCAGAATCAGACTGCTTCAGAATACTCCCCACCAAAAGAGATTTATATATGATTTAGTGATATTTATTTTATTGAAAGTTATATTTTCAAGCATGATTTCAACTTTAAATGTTAATTTCTTACCCAAATATTTAAAAAAATTTACTTACAAGTATGGCATTTCCATAATTTAATATATTTTACTTATTTAAGGACTAAGTTGCACTTGATTCAGGCCATGATTTTTTTTCAATCACTTGCTATGCTGCTGAGAGCTGGAAAAAGGATAAAGGTGACAGAGAAAAATTGATGCCTTTGAACTTTGGTGTTGGAAAAGGGTACTCAACAGCCCATGGACTTCTGAATATGTCTTGGAGAAGTTGCAGCCTGAGTCCTCTTTGGAAGCAAGAATTTTGAAGTTTCATCTTAAATATGTTGGTCATGTTGATAGGAAAGAAGATTCTCTGGAGAAGGACATCATTCTTAGAAGGGTAGGGGGATGGCAAAAGATAGGAAGAATCTCACTCAGGTGATTTGACATGGTAACTGCAGTAACGGGTTCAACTGTGTCAGAGGTTGTGAGATTGGCACAAGATAGAGCAGGGTTCAGGTTGGTTCTTCATAGGGTCACTGTGATTCATACACAACTTGACACCACCTAATAACAACAACTGGTACAATTTTTAATATGTTGTCATGATAAATTCAGTTTACTATGAAAATAAAAATATCATACATAATAATTATGTGTTTTCTATAAATCATATCAAAGTCTTTTACTATGCATCTGAAAATTGGATAATGACTAAGGATGGCAGAAGAAGAATTAATGTCTTTGATGTGCTTGAGAAGAGTAACGAATATCTTGTACACTACAAAAAGAACAAAGAAGTATGTCTCGGAGAGAAAGTGAGATGAAGGTACTTGTTGGAAGCAAGAAGTGTGAATCTTCTCACATATTTTTGATATATTTAGATACATTGTTAGAAGGGTTAATCCTTGGGGAACAATATCATGCTCAGAAAAATGGAGGCTCACTTAGGAAGATCCTCAATAAGACATCTTTACCTGGAGATTGTAACAACAGGTTCAGATCTATTTTCATAATGTGTGAGTTGCAGTTGACTTGATTGCACATGGTAGCTACAGCATAAATAATATAAGAGATAAATTTAGATTAGATATATTTTTATGACATTTATTTTATCATATAGTTAAAACTATTATTTGTGACTAATTACTGTTCTTTAAATTATAAAATAAATTATTACATTTTTTTAGTTCCAGTTAAGTCAGTTCAAAATTTGATTTGCAATAATGGTTAAACCAGCTTATTCAGTGTATAATCTCATTTCTGAAACATCTATGAATATGATTTCTTCTCATTTTATTGATGTACTAATGAAAGGAAGATTGATTTCCAGGCAATGGTTTCTAAGAAAAAGTCATGTAGTCAACTGCATAAATACTGCAAATAAGAAATATATTTTTTTCTATTTACCATGCATGACTTTAGCTCAATGTGATTTATAGGGGTTTGTTTAATTACTATTCACTATCCCATAGAGGATTTTACAGCACAAACTAGGCAGTTAGTGATGGTACATATTTGTATAAGTGATGGCAGTCTTTTAAATTAATTCCTTATTTTGAATTCTGGTACCAAGGGTAGTCTTTTTTTTAAAGTTTTAGGAACTCAATTAGCATATTTATTAACATTGATCTCCTGTTAGCTCCTCTACTAATATTTTATCCTAATATTTATGGTTTTTCTAAAATGAATTGGAAGCTTTTTAAAAAATTATTTTAATTCTGTTACAATTTCCCAGGTTGGTATTACTTTTTGCCTATTCAAAGTCTAAGAAATTATGAAAAATGCCTTAACAGTTCATCAAACTTTTGAATGTTATGATCCTTTCTGAACTAGATATTATTATTAATTCATTTAAATAAGAATCCCTACTGAATTTCAAACCAAAAAGAAAAAAATTACAATGAAATTAATCTTGAAAATGTATGTGTTACATATATTTTTTTCTCCCTCAAACTCTTGGGAAGAAGATATAGAATCTATAAATTTAGTCAGATATGTTCTTTTATGGGAAGAGTAAAAATATTTTTCCTCTCCTTGGCTGCGCTATTTAGGGGTAAGGAGCTGTGCTCCTAACCCAAATGCATGCAGTTTAAATCCACTAATTTCTTCATGAGAAAAAGATGGAAAATATCCTCCCATGTGATTTACTGACTAAAAATTGACTATAGCATCAGCTATGGGTAATTTAATTTCCAACTTGATGATGTCTAATAACCATATACCTCAATAACCACATCTCTCAATAAATGTGAATCAGGGATGCATCATGTCTTCATACCTTTTCAATCTGTATGCAGAACAGGTCATTCGGGAAGCTGGGCATTATGAGGAAGAATGTGGCATAAGGATTGGGGGAAGATTCATCAACAACCTACATTATGCAGATGACACAACATTATTTGCTGAAACTGAGGAGGACCTAACATGCTTGTTGCAGAAGGTCAAAGACTGTCATCTTCAATATGGATTGAAGCAAAACATCAAGAAGACAAAGATTCTCACCATTGGGTGTACTGGCAGCACCATGATAGATTGAGAAGAGACTGAGGTTGATAACAATAATAGCTTCTCATTTTATTTTATCTTTTACTGATTTAATTTATTTCCTTTTATTATTTCTATTCTGAAAATCTGACATTTCTTTGGAGATTTCAAACATGGAACATAATTAGTTGTTGCTGTTCTGTAGTATCAGGTTGGAATCAACATATATCTGACCCTATAGTGGGTTTTCAGACACAGTAAATCACAAGGGAAATGACTCATATTTCTCCCAAAAAGTAGCTGATGGATGCGGACTGTGTGCTTCTGGGTTGGCAGCACAGTTTCTTACCAATAGCCCACCAAAACACAGCTATTTAGACATCTAGTGATATGTTTCATTAAGATATTTTCCTAAGATTTGTTTCATTAACACACACTAAGAAATAGGACTGATAATCCACCTTTTAAATATTGAGCTATTGGAAACCTTATGAATAGCAGCAAAATACTGTCTGATAATAGTGCTGGAAGGTGAAATTCAGTTTGAAAGGTACTTAAATATAACTGATTAAAAGCTGTCTCTTCAAAATAACAACTCAACTCATTGCTGTCAAGTCAAAATCTACTTCTCTCCATTTGATTTTTGAGGCTATAAATTGCACAGGAGGAGATTGTCTATCTTTCTCCCAAGGAGACACTGATGACTTTAAATGAATGAG
>NW_006399906.1:6512270-6514777 GCF_000299155.1 Elephantulus edwardii | reverse complement strand
TTTCTACTAGTTTCTACTACTTTACTTGATGGCACTTAATAAGAACAAGAACTAGTTTATTTACAAAATTAGAATACATTGTTTTCTTTTTTTATTTTTTATACTAGTTTATTTACAAAATTTGAATACATTGTCTTTCACATTTGAAAGAGTGACAGTGAGTAAGGATGGCAGAAGAAGAAAATAGGGGGAGTAGGGTTAGTAACACAATTTTATCGTGCTAGAGAATTTGTCCTCTAATTCAGAAAGTTCATTAATCAAGAACAAATTCTTTTCATTTCTCTTATCCAACCCCATGATTAACCCCGCCTCACTCTGCACTTTCTCATCCCTCTGCTTCCAACCTCTCCCACCCCTCTTGGATTCTTATACTCATTCTAAAATAATGGTTTTATAGAATATTTACCCTTGAGGGAATGAGTTAGTTCACTCAACATAATGCTCTCCAGTTCTTTCCAAGTTTGGGAAAATTTATGAAAGCATTGCTCCTGTGTGCTACATAGTATTCTATTGTGTGAATGTACCATAATTTTTCAATTCATTCGTTTATGGTTGGACATTTGGGCTGTTTCCATTGTCTTGCAATGGTGAATAATGCTGCTATAAACATTGGTGTACAAATCTTCATTTATGCCTTGGTTCTTATTTTCTCAGGCTTCTTTTAATATGCCAGACTGGATCTTATAAAAGTCTAGCAATGTAAGCCCTATATTTGATTCAGAGAACTGCATTTTCTAAAATATGAATTAGACACAAAAAACAGATAAAACTATTGAACAGTGATATATGTACTATTGTAGTGGAATAGAGAAACACTGAGAAAGAAAGCTAGAGATTATTCCCTGTAGAAAGAAACATTTGATGTGGGTATTAAATGAACATTAGAAATTATCCAACCTTTAAAGGGTATTGAACTATAAATCAGCATAATCTTGAATGACTTTGTGTGTGTTTGTGTGTGTGTGTGAGAGAGAGAGAGAGAGGAGGGAGGGAGAGGGAAAGTGAGAGAGGAGAGGGAGAGTGAGAGATAAAGAGAGAGATTTAGAAGGAGAGAGACATTCAAGTGCTAATGTTAAGTTTGAATACCTGAATGAATATAAGACCCAAGTATAGATTTTGGTAGTTTCTTCATTAACATGCCAAGAAAGATTATAGGAAATGACACCAATAATTGAACTCTAATTTTAACTGCATCACTTTCTCAGTTTGAAATTAGGAGAAAAATATTATAAGAACATGTACTAGTGGATAAGGAATTGCATTCTAACTAAAAGACAAGAATTCAAATCCACCAACTGTTCCTTGGGAGAAAGATGAGCAGTCTCTATTCATCTGATTTTTAGTCTCTGAATACCTGCTGAAGGATCAACCAGAAATTGTTATTACTCAATGGCAAGAAGAGAGACTCTAGTCAGAATGTCTGCTTGTGTCCTAGTGTTGTCAATTTCCAGAAGGTCAGAGAAGGGGGAAAAGACACTCAATAGAATAACATTCTTACTGCAATAATGGGCTTAAGTATGGAAGAAATTGTGAGGATGGTGCAAGACTGGGTAGGGTATTTATCCATTGAACTATAACCAGGTTACTATAAATCAAATCAATTGGACATTCATTTAACAACAAGAGCAATAGTTACATGAACTCAGACAATTATATCAGTTTCTTTAGCCTCATTTTTATATCTTGAGATGAATATATTAATAATTACCATCCAACAAGATTGTTGTCATATAAGTATTTTTTCTTAATGGTAGGCAGTCAGTAGATTATTTAGATATTATATCCTATATGTTTTCAGTAACTCTGTATGTGGTTATTTTCAGAAAATATAATTAATCACAGAAAAGTTAAATAATTTTCCAAATTACTATATAAAAACAAGTTGTTGTTGTTTTTTGTTGTTCTTCTTATGAGAAGCCACTGAGTCAAGTATGATTTATAGCTACCCTATAAGATCAATAGCTCTGAACCTTAACCTATCCTTGCCATCTTCATACTTTGTGACACACTCAAGCCCATTTCAACAGTCACTGTGTAAATCTATCTAGTTGAGAGTCTTCCTCTCCTTCACTAACCATTGACTCATCCAAGAATCATGCCCCTCTCAAAGGAATAGCCCCTCCTTGAAACATGTTCAAAGTATATGAGATGAAGCCACGTTGTTCTTACTCTCAAAGAGCAATCCTGCTGAACCCTCTCTAAGACACATTTGTTTGTTCGTTTGGCCATCCATGGGATGTTCAGTGTTCTTCTCCAGCACCAAACCTCAAAGGCATCAATTCTTCTTCTGTCATCCCTATTAATTGTCCAGCTCTCAGATGCATAGCAAGTGATCAGAAAAACCATGGCCTGAATCAGACGCACCTTAGTTCTCAAACATGTATCATTATTCCTCAATAACTTGACGATGTCCCTAACTGCAGACTTTCCCAATGTAATGTGTCTTCTTATTCCGTGACTGCTGGTACTAAGGGTGTGGATTGTGGATCCAAGTAAGATGAATTTGT
>NW_006399906.1:6510751-6511310 GCF_000299155.1 Elephantulus edwardii | reverse complement strand
TCTTCATAGAATCTAGCTTCTTGAATAATTTTCACAGTATATAAAATGGGTAGGTATGGAGTGAGGATACAATCCTGACACCCTCCCCTTTTGATTTTAAACCATACAGTGTTCCACTGCTGTTTGCATAGCAGCTTCCTGGTCCAGGTATAGGATTTGCATGAGCACAATTATGAGCCCTGGGATTTCCATTCTTCTACAAATATCAACCACAACTTATTATGGCTCAAACAGTCAAATGCCTTTACACAGGCAATAAAGCGTAAATAGATACTCTTTTCGTATTCTTTACTTTCAGCCAGCGTCTATCTGACCTTAGCAATGATATCCCTGGTGCCATGACCTTTTCTAAATCCTGCTTGAACTTCTGACAGTTCCCTATCTTTGTACTGTTCTGGACATTTTTGAATTATTTTCAGAGGTATTTCGCTAGCATGTGATATTAGTGATATTGTTAGATGGTTTCCATATTAGATCCCTTTCTTGGGAATGAGAACAAACATGGATCTCTTCCAATTTGTTGGTCAAACAGCTGTCCTCCAAATTTTCAGGCGTCGGC
>NW_006399906.1:6494711-6495816 GCF_000299155.1 Elephantulus edwardii | reverse complement strand
GAGGATTTAGACCCAGAACCTTGGTTAAAACATGTATTGGGTGATATTTTTTTTGCCTTCCTTATCCTCCAATTTGCTTCCCTAATAAACCCCAATCTCATTACCATAACTGTGTAACAACAACAAATAAATGAATGCTGTTGTGTAGCTTTAGAGGCACCACAGGGCTGGGTGATGGGCTCTTTATCTGCTTTCTGCACTAGGGCAGGGAGGAGCTGTGCTATTCTTACTCCTTCTGGTCCTATAAGATAGGTAAGGCTCTGTGCTCTTATGCACCATTTTCTCTTATTTAGACATTTACTTATCATATCCTCCAACAAAATTCTTAAGACTATCCCTGGACTCTAGAAGAAAATTGTCTTGTTTACCAATCCTATCACACTAAGTTTACCTATCATATCTCTAAGCATTACATTTCTCAACATCCTCTTCCCTATCACAACCTGTCTAGTCAAGAGTCTACTAATCTTCTTCAAATGATGACTAGCCCAAGTGATACTAAAACAACTAATACCCATTCTTAAGTTAAAAAGCTTGACATTGTACATTATATTTATGTCACTTATTTTATTTATTGGATTAAGTAATCTCCTAAGACTTCTATCTGTCTTATTCATCCTAAACACCCAACTCTCATTAAGTGTAGCTCTTTTATAAGCATGAACATAATCCCAACACAAAATTAAATTCTCATGTAGATTTACACATGTTGTATATTATTTTACAAGTTCTTCGTTACTTTCAATGTTACCTGATACCATTGTGTGAGTGTATCATGAAGTCTCTATTCCTTTGCTGCTAAGTCCTTGATTACTTCCACCTCTTTGCTATTATGAATAGTGCTACATAAAAACATGAGTTTGAACTTACCTTTTAGTTTCACAGCTCTTATTTCTTTAGCATATATTTCCCATAACAGAATATGTAGATCAAATGGTATTTTTATTTTTAACTTTTTTTGAGGAAATGCCCAAGTGTTTTCCATTGTAGTCATACCATTATACATTCGCAAGGACAGTTCCTGCAAGTCACAATCTCTCTTTTATCTTTGCAACAAAGTCATTATTTATTGTTTTGTTGAATTTTGCTTTTCTGGCTTAGATGA
>NW_006399906.1:6446995-6491026 GCF_000299155.1 Elephantulus edwardii | reverse complement strand
TAGAGCACGGTTTAGGGCTTTTGTACATAGGGTCGCTATGAGTCGCTAATGATTCGATGGCACCTAACAACAACTTGATTAAGCAGCACTTAACAGCGACAAGAAGTAGTTATTAATCTCTGGTGGCTTATTGGGAAGAAGTTGTGTCACCAACTCAGAGGCATTTGGTTTGAATCTAATAGCTCCTGCAGAAAGACAGGCAGTCTCTTCAAGCCCAGTTTACAATTTCTGAATACCTTCCAGAGGATCAGCTTTGAGTCAATCACGATACAGTGGAACGCAACAACAGCAATGGCTTTATCTTGATCATTTCTTCATGTGTTTTTTGGCCATCTGAATTTCTACTTTGATGTGGTGTCTTTTCATATATTCTGCTAATTTTCTAATTGGATTGTTTGTATTCTTCTTGTAAGGAAATGGATATTGCTGTTGTTAGTTTTGGGGTTTTTTTTTTGCCATTTGCTCCTACTAGTATACTACTTATTTGTTAATTTTCTATACTGAGGTAACTTTTGGCTTGCTGTGATTCTGAAGACTATAAGGATGAGCCAAATGGGGAAGGATTGCCCATGGTGGATAGGTTTCAGAGCTTCCAGATTAAGACATAGTTGGAACAAGATGAACAATAGAGGGTCACAAGTATCTATAGTATCAGAGGTCAAGCCCAAATTGGAAATCAATAAAAATGTGGAGAAAGAGTGGCACACCTTTTTAACATTTAGGAAATTGATATGTATGAAATATGAATGTAAGAAAACTAGAAGTTGTCCAAATGAAATGAAACATTGACATTCTAAGCATTAGTGAGATGAGATGGTCACTTAGACAATTTACAGTGATGGTAATGGAAAACAGAGGAAGACTCATGTTGCATTCATAGTTAAAATGATAATTTCAAGTTCTATTTTGAAGTACAGTGTTGTAAGTAATAGAATACTATATAAACATATACCTATTAATAGGATTATTATTCAAATAAACACTCCATCAGCCAATCACAGAGGAGAAAATTGAAGATATTTATCCAATTTTCCAGTCTAAAATTTACCAAACATGAAATCAAGATGTGTTTATGACAATTGAAGGTTGGAATGTAGAAGTTAGAAACAATGAAGAAGTAATGAAAGTTTGAAAGTATACATTTGGTGACAAGAATGAGGCTACAACTAGAATAATTGAATTTTAATTGCTCAATGATTTATTCATCACAAATACCTTTTTTTCTAAACAAAATTTTTTTATACTGGTTTAATTACAAAGTTTGTATACGTTGTTTTTCACACCAGATATTTCCCATTTTCTTAACCTATCCTTCCCTCTATCCATCTAATTGTGTGACTGTATGATTATCTCCCATCTTCACCTCTCTGCTCCCACCCTTCCCAACTTAGATCCTCATATATGTTTTGCTAGTTATGTATTTCTACAACAATGATTTTAAACAAACAACTACCTTTAACACAGACACACAAACAGAAACTTTCAACATGGACTTCACCTGATGGGCTGTACAAGAATCAGATTGACTACATTTGTGAAAAGAATCCTTTAAGAAGCACAAGTGTCAGCAGTCAAAACAAGGTCAGGTGCTGACTTGGAACAGATAGATCATCAATTCAAATTGAGACTGAAAAAAAATGAATACAAGAATGAAAATATTGCCTCAAGTCTATTCTACCTGAATTTAAAAATCATCTTAAGAACAGGTTTGAAGCATTTAACACCAGATGAGTTGTGAGACAATAACAAATATATAATCCATGAAGAGCGATAAAGTCATCACAAAGAAAGAAGAGGAAGAAAAACCAAAATAGATGTCAGAAAACTTTGCAAAAGGCTCTACAGCATCAAGAATCCAAAACACAAGGAAGATCTGAACACATGATTTCAAATGGCAGCTCAAGAAGACAAAGTAAAGTGCGCAGCGAATACATTACCAAAAGATTCAGATACCATAATGTACATTATATATGTAATAAACAGTTTTACCTAAATATAAGTACTATTTTGCTGGATTATTATTATTTAAAACTTAATTTGACTGCACAAGTGCATAATTTAATAAGGTTTGGCAGGATGCACTATTTGTTCTCAGTTCTTTGAGAACATTGTGGGAGAGTGTCCTTGTGTCTCATGGTTTCTCTCCCTCATGTAATGTATGTGTATTTTAATAAAAATGATCTTTAATGTTCCCTCAAGTCTTTTCTTTTTAATTCATATTGGCCACTGAAACTAAAATCCAGCTTTAGCTGATAACCATGGACATGATATTCGGCACAACAAGTCTGGAGCAGGTGGGACACCAACTATTATAATGGAATATGTAGACAGGTTAGAGTCAGAGAATAAAAGAGAAAAACTTGCTTGGCAATTCTCAAGCTGAAAGAACTAAAAAAAGCAAACAAAAAACCCCCAAAAAACCGAATTCAAATCTAGAGTTCCAACACTTAGAAATATAGAAATGCTGTGGGGAAAAATCTTGAATGATCCAGGGAGTATTAAAAGAAGATGAAGGAAATACACAGTTACTGTATTTGAAAGAATTGTCCAACACTGAAATATTTCAGAATGTATCATATGACCAAGAACCAATTGTAATGAAGGAATAAGTTCAAGCTGAGGAAAGTATGCAACAATGAATGATTATTTTTTTTAGTGAACTGGAAGCAGTAGGGAGGGAAATGAGCCACATTAATGAATGAAAATCTAACTTTTCTGTAAATTTTTACTAAAACCACAATTTTTTAAAAATGAGGAGGAAAAGCTACACTTAAGTTATTGACAAAAAAATGCCCCAGGAAACAGTGGGATACCAAATAATATGTTTTAAAGAACAAATGTATACAAATGTATTCTTGGGCAGAGTCATCAGTCTACATTTTGCAGATGACACAATCTTGCTTTTGAAAGAGAGGAGAATTTGAAGTGCTTGCTGTAGAAAATAAAAAAAAGTACAACCTTCAATATGGATTACATCTCATCATCAAGATAACAAAAATCCTCACCATTGGACTAATAGGCAACATCATGATTGATGGAGATAAGATTAAAACTGCCTACAGATTCCTCTTACTTGAATCCACAATCAACAAACTTAGCACCAACAGTTAGATAATAAGAAAACTTCTTTGACTGAGTCAAGTATGAAGTCAGGAACATCTATAAATAACTGAGGAGCAAAGATGTCAATTTGAAGACTAAGGTAAGCCTGATTCAGTCCATAGCTATTTCAGTCACATACTATACATCTAAGAGTCGGAATAAGGATTGCAAAAGAAGAATACATGTCTTTTATATATGACATTGAAGTAGGGTATATCTCATGGACTGCTAAAAGAACAAACAGATATGTCTTGAAGAATGTGCAGCAGGAATGCAAAGATGGCACAGCTTTGTTTAACATACTTTGGGGATACTGTTAGGAGATAATTACATTATGTTTGGAAAGGTGGTGGTACAGTGAAAGAGGAGACTTTTAACCAGATGGAATGATGTCATTACTGCAGCAGTAGGCTCAGTTGTGTCAGGAATTGTGAGGTTGGCACAGAATAGAAGAGGGTTCAGATTTATTGTTCATGGGGTCAACATGAGTTGTAATTGTTTTGATGATATATAATAACATCAACAACTATCACCCTTGGTACTAGCAGTCAAGAAATAAAAAGATAAAATGCACTGGGAAAATCTATGATGAGAGACCTCTCCAAAGTGGTAGCAAGCAGTGATGTCAGTTTAAATAATAAGGTGTACTTGATCCAAGTTAAAGTTTTCTCAAATGACTAGGGAGGACAGAAGGAGAGTGGATGCTTTTGAGCTGTGGTGCTGGAGAAGAGTACTGAATGTACCATGGACTGCCAGGAAAACAAACAGATTCATCTTGGAGAGGATTAAACCAAGCTACTCCTTGGAGGCAAGGATTCTGGGGCTTCGTCTGACATACTTTGGACATGTTGCCAGGAGGGACGGGTCCTTGGGGAGGGACATCATGCTTGGGAGGGTGGAGGCACGGCGCAGAAGGGGAAGACTCTCTATGAGATGGATTTATTCGGTGACTGGGATAATCGGGATGGGTGTGTCAGAAGCAGTGCGGTTAGCGCAGGATAGAGCAGGGTTTATTTAGGGCTGTTGTGCATAGGGTCGCTATGAGTCGCAAACGACTTGACAGCACATAACAACAACAACAACCACATGGTTTACTAAAGGAACAAATAAATATGCATTGAAGAAAGTATAATCCCAGTGCTTCATGGAGAAAAAGATGGTGAAACTTTATCTCATATATTTTTGGCTTTTTGTTGGGTGGGTCCAGTTCCTGAAAAAAAGACATCATTTTTGTAAAGGTGAAGGATTAATGAAAAAGGAGACCCTAATAAGTTGGATCAACACAATGACCATATCATTGGACTGTGCATATTGCAGATGATGAGGATGGCATTGAAAAGGGCAAGCTTCAGATTCATTTTTCATAGGGTTGTTATGAGTCAAAATAATCTAGATGACACACAACAAAATTAACACATATCTTAGCAGTTATTTATAGAACAAAGATCTGCTAATTGGTCTTGATAAGAAAAACCCTCCAGAGCAGAACAGTTCTACTTTATCACAAGTGATAGTTTTGATAAAAACAATAATATTTTACTACAATAATAAGAAGATGTGGATTTTGGGGGCTGAAACATTATTTGGTACCTAGAATTTGGTTTTGGTTATGAATATACATGTTTTTAAATTAATAGAACTGTATACACACATATGGGAACTCTGGTGGCCAAGTTGCAGGAAGATGCACTGCAATCCCAAAGATGCACAGCTTGAGTCCACCAGATGTTCCATAAGAAAAAAAATGGGCAACCTCTGCCTCTACAATTAACTGCCTTATATTAGCTTTCAGAGAGTCAGCCATGTGTCAGTTCTGACTCGATATTATGCAGCAACAAAACAACATGCACACATATTCTTGTTGTTGTTATGCACCATTTAGTTGACTACAACTCATAGCGACTCTGTGCACACACAATAGATATGAACCTTGCTCTAACCTGAGTCAGTCTCACTGTCCCTGAAACACCTACTCTCATTACCCCAGTTACTGTGTCAATCCATCTCATCTGAGGTATTACTCTCCTGCTCCGTCCCTAGGCCCTTCCAAGTATGTTATACTTATCCATCGATTGGTACCTCCTGGCTACATGCTCATACAATGTAAGTCGAAGTCTCAAAATCCTTGCCTTCATGGAGCAGCTTGGTTTCCTCCTTTCCAACACAGATTTGTTGATTCTACTGGCAGTCCATGGTATCTTCAATACTCTTCTCCAGCACCACAATTCAAAAGCATCAAGTCTTCTTACGTCATCCTTGGTCATTGTCCAGCTCTCTGATACATAGCAAGAAATTACAAAGACCACAGCCTGGATCAGGCACATTTTAGTCTCTAGACTAACATTCTTGGTCTTAACCACTCTGGAGAGGTCCTTGACAGTAGATTTTCCTAATGCAATTTGTGTTTTAATTTCCTTACTGCTAGTTCCAAGAGTATTGATTGTGGCCCTAGTAAGCTGAAGTTTTTAACAATCTCAATCTCTTCTCATCTATCATGATGCTGCCAGTTGGTTCAGTGTTGAGAATCTTCTTTTTTCTTTAAATATTGAGCATCAATCCACATAGTATACTACAGTCCTTGGTCCTCTGCAGCACATGCTTCAAGCTTTTCTCCGTTTCAGCAAGTAAGGTGGTGGCATCTGCATAATGCAAGTTGTTGTTGAGTCTTCCTTCAAACCTGATGCCACATTCCTCCTCATAAAGTTCAGTCTTTCCAATGATCCATTCTGCACATAGATTGAAAAGTTATGGGGATGAGACACATCCCTGATGCACTATTCATTGGAGAAGGACCTTTTTCTGGGAAATGTAAAGGGTTAGCTAAAGAGAGGAAGACTGTCTGTCACAATTACCCTAACTGTTGAGGATAAGAATGGCATAGAGTAGGACAGAATTCAGATCTGTCAAACTCGACTTGATGTCTCTTAACAAGAACACACACACACACACAAATTTTAAAATCCAATGGAACCATTAGGTAGTGAACAAGTAACTAAATGTATTACACATCAGTTATAGGAACACAAACTGGGTTTAAAAGAGCTTGTGACACTAGAGTTACTATTGTCAAATGGATCTTGGTAGAGATCAAAAAGTCCCGTAGAAATGTCTGTCTTTCAATGAGTATGCAAAGGCATTTGACTGTGTGGATCACAAAAAACTGTGGCTAACCTTGAGAAAAACGGGATTCCCAGAACACTTGATTGTGTTTATGCAAAACCTATATTTGTATCAGGCGAAACAGTCCTCAGAACAGAGCAGGGAAACACTATGATCTAAAATCAGGAAAAGAGTAGGTCAGGGGTGCATCCTGTCTCCATATCTTTTCAATCTATATGCATAACTGATTATTCAGGAAGCAGCACTCAATGAGGAAGAATGTGGCAACAGGATTGGAGGTAAACTCATAAAAAACCTGCACTAAGCAGATGGCTCAACCTTACTTGTTGAAAGAGAAGCAGGCCTGAAGTGCTTGCTTCAGAAGGGCAAGGGCTGTAGTCTTCAATATGAATTGTAGCTTAACATCAAAAAGATAAAGATTCTCACAACTGGGCCAATTGGCAGGATCATGATAGATGGAGAAGAGATTGAGGTTGTTAACAATTATAGCTTGTTTGGCTCCACAATCAACACTCTCAACACCAGCAGTCAGGAAATCCAAAGATGAATTGCACTGGGAAAACCTACTATCAGGGGCTTCTGCAGAGTCAGTCTACTAAGGTGCACCTAATCGAGGCCATGGTCTTTGCAATTACTAGCTATGCATCAGAGAGCTGGACAATGAGTAAGGATGACAGAAAAGAATCTATGTCTTTGAATTGTGGTGGTGGAGAAGAATCTTAAACATATCATGGACTGCCAAGAAAACAAATTGGTCTGTCTTGGAGAAAGTGAAATCAGGTTTCTCCTTGGAGGCTAGGATTTTGAAGCTCTGTCTCACATACTTTGGGAACATGGCCAGGAGAGACCAGTCCTTGGAAAAGGACATAATGCTTAGGAGAGTGGAGAGACAATGCAAGAGAGGAAGACCCTGGATTGATACAGTGACTGAGGCAATGTGGGTTGATGTGTCAGAATTTATGAAACTGGCTCAGGACAGGACAAGGCTTAGAGCTGCTGTATATACTGTCACTTTGGGTTGTGGCAACTCAATGGTAGATAGCAACAACAACAACAACAAAGGAACACAGAGACAGGAGAATATTTAGAAAAAAATGCCTAAAGAATTTAGAAAAAGACAGTTTGCAGAAATTCTACCAAAGGTGATAAATGTGGAATGAGTAGGAACTGTGAAAACTAAAAGTGAAGATGATGTTACCAGGCAGCTGGAGAGTCAGAGGGGAATTAGACTGTGGACAAAAACTTACAGAAAATCAATCTATCTGTAACAAAGTGGAAGTGACAAAGGAAATTGAAAGGTCACAAGGCTGGTAAGATAGGGAGCAGCCAGAACTCGAAAGTTCTTATAAATCAGAGAAGACTGTTTTAACCTATTGAGAATAAATTTATATATTTATTTAAACTTCAGCATATTTGAACTATAGTATTTTTATTGCTGAGGGTACTACTTAAAGAAGCAATGCCCATTGGGCTTAATTTATAATGCAGTGAATTATTGTAAAGCTAGTATTATAGTCTCGTCCATGGCTACCCTCCATGAGTTTCCAAGGCTGTAAATATTTGCAAGAGGAGACTATACATCTTTCTCCTGAGGAGTAGTTTGTGAATTCTAACTGCCAAACTTTCAGTTAGAAGTACAACACTCTAGATGACTAGTTCTCTTTAAAGAGCTGATGTGAGTAACATTTTAAGTTTTTTTTAAATTTATATTGGTGTACTTACCAAGTTTATATATATTAAGGCTCACACTATTTTTCATTCACATTGCGCTTCATGCCATCATTCCCATTCATTATGTTTTATAAAATTTCAATCACCAGTGAAGTATACCCACCTTACCCTATCGTTTCAGATCCCCGCTGGATCTTTCCCAATTCCTTTACTCACCTGTCCCCCCCCCCTTCACCCACCAGAATGTGCAACCCTATGATTTGTCATTCCTTGATATTTACTCAAGGATAACGAACAACTGCCCACATATGAAAGAGAAATATTTTTCTGTTTTCAGTTAGCAAGATGATAGTTAGTCCTTTTCTTACTTAGTCATGTTTAGTTTTTCTGATGGTGATTTTAATTAAAAAAAATTCTGTAGTAAAGACCTAAATATCAACACAGAAAATAAGATACATGTATGAAAACCAGATTTTACCATTCTCCTTGATGCCTTCACCTCTAAGAAACATGATGGATAATAAACTTATTTTTTAGAATTTCCTTGTAAGATTATGTTGGTAATGGAAAGGTTAGGTGCGTACATGTAAGCAGTTAATTTTAAGTTTGTTAGACATATTTATTTTGTTTTAATTCTGGTACATAGTAAGCACTCATTAATTGACATGGGAGGAGAAGAATATCTTAATTTGTGTTTCTTAAATGCATTTAAGAACATTGCTCTTTTTTCTTGCTACTTCCTACTGATATGGAATCATAGATGTGGACGGGAAATTGCCTGTTATGTGATATTTTTCCTTTACAAATAAGGAAATGAGACCTAGAGATGTTAGATATAGTATAGCTACTTAGTGTGACAACTAAGATTAGACCTAAATTTATAGGCGAAGCAGTTCATTGTTCTTTCTGCTATTATGTATATTGTTACATCGAGACCAATGTATAGCTGACCCTCCAGCAGGTTTTCAGGGGCAGTAAATTGCGCTAGAGGAGATTTCTCATCGTTTTTCCATGGAGCATTTATTGGATTCGAACCCATGCCTCTGGGTTGGCAGCACAACTCCTTACTACTAAGCCAACAGAGCTCCCTTGTATTATGCATAGCCCCTACGTATCTTTTCATTGTCCCTAAAACTATGGGAAAGAATACAATCCTGACAGACACCTTTCCTGATTTTAAAGAATTCAGTGTTTCCCTGTTTGAATAACAGCTACTTGGTCTAAGTATAGATTTCAAATAAACATAAATAAGTATTCTGGAACTCTCATTCTTCTCAATAGTAGGCACAGTTTGTTATGATCCACATTGTTAAATGTCTTTACAACGTCAACATTCTTCTGGTATTCTCTACTTTCAGCCAGGATCTACCTGACATCAGCTGTGATATCCTTTGTTCAATGTCCTCTTCTGAATCCAATTTGAATTTCTGGAAGTTCTTTGCTGGCTTGAATTTCTGTCTGTTTTTGAATAATCTTCAAATCAGTGCAATTTTATGTGCTTATGATGTTAGTAAATTCCATGCTTTATTGGATCAATCACCTTTATATTAAATAGGTGGATCTCTTCCAGTTAGTTGGCCAGATATATGGCTTCAAGTCTCTCGGCATAGACTAGTGAGCACAACCAAGACTCTATCTCTTTACCTCAACACCTCAATTTGTATTGCATCAATTCGTGGGGCCTTATTTTTTGTCAAGGTCTGTAGTGCAGCTTGGACTTCATCATTACCATTTGGTTTTGATCATACGCTACTTCCTGAAATAATTCACTTTTGACCAGTTCTTTTAGGTACAGTGACTTTGTGGTACTTCCATCTTCTTTTGATGCTTCCTTCATAATCAGTCTCTTAAATCATCATTTTCTCCATTTGTTTTAACTTTTGTACATTCAAGAACAAATTGCAGACTCCTTTCTAACATCCGTTTTGGTCTTGTCTTTATAAAGACCTTTTTCTTTCTTCATGACATCAATGTCCTTGATGTCACCCCACAGCTCATCTAATCTTCATCATGGTTCAGTGCGTCAAATCTAGTCTTCTGGCTCTTTTAAAATTCAGGTGGAATAAACTCAAGCCTACATTTTGTTTCAGGTGGACTTGTCTTCATTTTCTTCAGTTTCAGTTTGAACTTACATATGAGTAATTGATGGCCTATTCCACAACCAACCCTTGACATTGTTTTGACTGCTGACATTGAGCTTTTTCACCGTAATTCTCCACAGATGGAGTATGTCTGATTCCTGTGTATTCTATCAAATTAGATACATGTGTATAATTACTGTTTGTTGGGTTTTTAAAAAAAATGTATTCACAATGTATCACAAATGTATCACAATGACTAAATCATTGCTAGTAAAAGACTTTATCATATAATCACCATCCTCATTTCTGCCACCAAGGCCATATTTTCTAACTTCCAGTCTTTTTGTTTGTTTCTAACTTTTGCATTCCAGTTACCAATTATTATTAATGTAATTCAGAGTTACTGTGATGTTGAACACCGTGAAACTGACATGTCAAATGCAATAATGGTTATCCATTGTGGACAGTGTTTGGTGGAGCTCCCCAATTAAAATAAGCTTGGATACAGGAGTGGCATCCACTTTTGAAATAGCTTGCCTCCGGAGACCCTATGGACTTGGAGAAATGATGAAAGTTATACAAGTGTTCAGGTTTGTTCATAGGGTCACTGTGAGTCATCTATGACTCAGCAGCACTTAACAACAACAACAATAACAAGGGATTGACATATTTCAACAAACAGACACTGCCCTGGATATGCTGACCAAGTTTTTTCAAGAAATATGGAGGACAACCACCTGGAAAACTGACTAGAAGAGATCTATATATGTTCCCATTCAAAGAAAGGTGATCTGGCAGAGTGTGGAAATTATTGAATAGTCTCATTGATATCACATGCAAGCAAGGTTCTGCTGAAGATTTTCCAAAAACAATTGAAATAGCACATCAACAGAGAACTGCCTGAATTACAGGCTGTATTTAGAAGAGGCCGTGGCACTAGAAATAGCATAGCTAATGTCACATGGATCTTGCCTGAAAGCAGAGAGCACCACAAAAAAGTCTATATATGTTTCATTGATATGCAAAAGCATTTGACTGTTTGGATCAAAACAAACTATGGCTGACCCTGAGAAGAATGGGAATCCCATAACACTTGTTTGTTCTTATGTGAAACCTATACTTGGACCAGGAGGCAGTTGTCAGAACAGAGCAGTGAAACACTGTATGGTTCAAAATTGGGAAGGGTGTGTGCCGGGGATGTGTCCTATCTCCATATCTTTTCAATCTATATGTGGAACATATTATTCAGGAGGCTGGGCTCTATGAGGAGAAATGTGGCATCAGGATTGGCAGTAGACTCATCAACAATCTGTGACCTCAAGTGCTTGCTGCAGAAGGTCAAGAATTCCAGCCTACAATACAAACTGAAGCTCAATTGGCAGCATCATGACAGATGGTGAAGACATTGAAATTGTTCACAGTTTCCATTTGCTTGGCTCTAAAATCAAGTCTTGGTACCAGCAGCCAGGAAATTAAAAGACAAATTTCATTGGGAAAGTCTGCTGTCAGAGTCCTCTCCAGAGTACTGAAGAACAACAGTGTCAGTCTGGAGAGTCAGGTGTGCCTGATACAGGCCATGGCCTTTGTAATTACTTGCTATGCATCAGAGATCTGGACAATGACTAGGGGTGATAAAAGGAGAATCGAGGCCTTTGAGCTGTGGTGCTGGAGAAGAGTATTTAATATACCGTGGATTTCTAGGAGAATGAACAGGTTTGTCCTGGAGAGGGTGAAGCCAGGATGCTCCTTGGAGGCAAGGATTCTGAGACTTTGGAGAGGAATGTCATGCTTGGGAGGGTGGAGGGACAGTGCAAGAGAGGAAGACCCTTGATGAGATCGATTGATTCAATGACTGGGGTAACAGGGTTAGGTGTGTCAGAGACAGTAAGATTAGCACAGGATAGGACAGAGTTGAAGGCTGTTGTACATAGGGTCACTATGAGTCTCAAGTGACTTGGTGGCACATAACAACATAACAACAATAAGAACATTCATAATTCATGCTGCTAAGATTAGTAGCAGACTAGTTAGAAGAAGTGTCAAGTCAACAATGTCTAAAATAATTGATTTACTGTATAACTCCATTATTTCTGATATCAACAGTCTTTTCTTTGTTCAGTTCTCTCACTCTTTTATGGGTTTGGTGTTTCACTGGAAGATCTCCCAGAGACTCAGATCCATCAGGTTGGCATTTAATATCTACCAGCAACTCTGCAGAAGATACTTGTGCAGTTTCTTTCCTCACATAAAGATTTATAGTCTCAGAAACCCTTCAGGGTCACCATGAGTAAAAATAAAATTACAACAGTGAAGTTTTTTATTAGGATAATCCTACCATACCCAGGATCAACCATGGACTTATAGTTGACTTAAATTTTTCGAGACAATACAATAAGGTGAATGTGTTTAGTATATGATAAGGAGATCAGTTTTGGATGACCCAAAGATGGATGTCATGAACTGAAATGTTTTTCCTGGAAGCAATTGCTAGTCATACTAGTCAGGTTATGAGTCTCTGAAGTTGTGATATTTATGCAACAACATACTTAAGTAACTATTAATAATATTAGAAAGATAGATAACCTCCTCTTATGTTATTTACAGCCTCTGAGTACCCTCTGAATGGTCAGTTATTAATAATTTTCAACTCAATAGCACATAACAACAGAACAATGTTTTAAAGAAGTATTTTGTAGCAAACTCACTCAATTCAATACCTCATTTGACCTCTTCACTAGAGCAGTTATTTAATGATGTTATTGTTATTGTAAGGTTCCTTCATTTAGAGTATGAATCACAGAATAACTATGGATAACGGAACTGAATCCTGTCCTGTAGTGTGGTATTTATCTAATCATCATCTCTCATGAGTTTGTCCAGTGCAAATGCAATCAGGTTAAAAATAGTTCAAACGAAACACTTTTAATCAGTCCTGACTTTGATCCATTGTTGTTTTTGTTGTTGTGTCATTAAGTCTCTTGCGACTCATAATGATCCTATGTACAATATGCTTGGGCACTATCCTATTATGAGTCAATCTCACTGTCTCTGACACGCCTACCCTCATTTTCCCAGTTATAAGAGAGAGTTTTCCTGGGATGTGGCCTGCTTCACCATTTATGTTAAGAAATAAAATAAAATAAAAAGAAAGCAAAGACAGTAGTGAAGGAAGAACTTACTACCACCAAAAACAAGCAAACAAACAAACAAGCAAACAAAAACTAGAAGTGTGAATCAGTCTTTTAAATCTAAGTTTTTCTTTAAACCCAAGGGAAGGGTGATATTGAGACATGTAGAAGTCACTATCAGGCCTATAGATATTGGTAATAGACAATTCCCAGATCTTCTCCCACAACTAACAGAAAGAGGAAATCTTTCCCTAGCACTTATTTGGGGTAAGCGATACAGAGAGAAAAGAGCATGGTTCTTTCACATTGAATTTTCACCTAATCATGCTGCCTTTTTAAACACCAACCTAGCATTAATAACATTGTGGAATACGAATTCTAGGGAAAGTCAGCTAGTCCCTCTCCTGTGAATTCAGATAAAGGATGTTCCTCTCATCCAAGTAATTCCGAAGGTGACAAATATTACAGATGCTGAATTTATGGGAGTGCTTGCTCCCTGTTTATTAACTCATCCATCTTGTGAGAAATAAAAGGACCGAACAGTGAGACAAGTGGGCTTTTCTTAACCTGTCAGCTCAATGATGTCTTAAAGTAATCAATATCTATAATTACAAAATCCTGCCAAAGCAATTTAACCCTTCACTGTCTCATTTTTGTCTACTTAATTCTTAACATAAAGGTAAAAATGAATCAAAAATATTTAAAAAGAATGCTGTCTTAATTATAATACTGTTTTCTGCTACCAGATCTCATATTTGCTTACCAATATCACACACCACCTTTATCACCATATATTTGTATAGCAAATGTTCTTAATCTGGACCCATTTTGGTATATGTGTTTCTGAAATGAGCATAATATGTAAGAAATTTTAAGAGATAACCAGTGAATTTTTTTTGAACTGTTCATATACTATTTCATAGAAATTCTTGTGGTATAATAACTAAACATTCAGATGCTAGCCTAATGATTGATGGGTTAAACTCAAGTAGCAGCTACGAGAGAAAGACCTGATGATATGCTTTCAAAAAATTATAGTGTAGAAAACCTTATAACATTGTATTTTTTGTCATATGAAGTTACAATACAAAACACAACCATTGTTCAGGATATTATTATCATTTTTATTAGAATCTTTACGGGACCTGTCTTCTCTGAGGCAATATTGAAGAACTCTATGGGCAATAGGTTGAATGTTCTGGAAAGCAATGGTGAGAGAAGTTGAAAGAATCTATTCTCAAAAACTATGTATTCAAATTTTATAAATAAACTAGTGCAAAATTTTTTAAAAAGGAAGAAAATGGAAAGAACACCTAGCCACTGTACAAAAAAAAAATGACAGACATTGAAAAATTTTAGGAAGTATCATATGAACAAGAGACAATGGTAACAAGGAAAGAAGTTCAATTTGCACTGAAGACACTGGCAAAAAACAAAGACTTCAGGAATTGATACTATACTGATAGACACGTTTCTACTAACAAATACAGCCCTGGATGTACTCAACATGCCAGGAAATGTGTAGAACAGCTGTCTGTCTGATTGCCTGAAAGAGATCCGTATTTGTTCCCATTTCCAAGAAAGGTGATCCAAACAGAATGTGGAACCTATCAAACAACATATTTAATATCTCATGAAATCAAAATATTGCTGAAGAGTGCTTTAAAATGGCTAGAATAGTACACAGATAAGGAACAGCCAGAAGTTCAAGCTGGATTTAGAAGAGACCATGGCACCAGGGTTGTCATTGCTAATATCAGATGGATCCTGGTGGAAAGTAAAGAAAACTAGAAGAATGTCTATTTATGTTTTCTTGACTATGCAAAGAGATTTAACTATGTTGATAATAACAAATTACAGCTAAGATAGAGAAAAGTGGGAATCCCAGAACATTTAACTGTGTTCATGTAAAACTTACTTACTCTTGGTCTAGGTAGACCAAGAGGCTGTTTTGGGAAAAAAAGCAAGAAAATACTACATGGTATAAAATTAAGACACAGAGGGGCCAAGGTTGTATCCTTTCTCCATAACTGGTGGACGATTTATCAACAATCTGCGTTATTCAGATGATACAACCCTGCTTGCTGAAACTGAAGAAGACCTGAAGCGCGTCAAGGACTGCAGCCTACAATATGGATTGATGCTCAATGTCAAGAAGACAAAGATTCTCAGCCCTGGACCAATTGGCATCATCAGGATGGATGGTGAAGAGATTAAGATTGTACACAGCTTTAGTTAGCTTGGCTCCACAGTCAACACTCTTGGCACCAGTAGCCAGGAAATTAAAAGGTGCATTGCCATGGGAAAGTCTGATGTTAGGGACCTCTCCAGAGTACTGAAGAGCAATGGTGTCTCCCTGGAGACTAAGGTGTGTTTGGCACAGGCCATGGTCTTCGCAATCACTTGTTATGCATCAGAGAGTTGAACAATGACCAAGGAGGATAGAAGGAGAACTGATGCCTTTGAGCTGTGGTGCTGGAGAAAAGTATTGAGAATACCATGGACTGCTAGGTAAACAAACAGATTTGTCCTGGAAAGGGTTAAACCGGGTGACTCCTTGGAGGCAAGGATTCTGAGGCTCCATCTAACATACTTTGGACATGTTGTGAGGAGAGACCGGTCCTTGGAGAAGGACATCATGCTTGGGAGGGTGGAGGGACAGCGCAGGAGGGAAAGGCCCTCTATGAGGTGGATTGATTCAGTGACTGGGATAATCGGGATGGGAGTGTCAGAGACAGTGTGATTGGCACAAGACAGAGTAGAGTTTAGGGCTGTTGTACATAGGGTTACTATGAGTCGCAAGCGACTCGATAGGACATAACAACAACAAAACAGCTAAGTTTTTAATAACTTGTGGCATATTGTTGTTAAGTGTAAATGAACTGACTATGACTCATAGCCAATGCTATAAACAGACAGACTTCAAGTGTAGAGTAACTTTCTCATGATCTCTTCCAGGAGTAAGCTCATTGTCATAGTCACTCTACAAATCCATTTAATCAACTAATGTTGTTTTGTAGAATGATGCCTTTAAAAAAAAACACAAATAACTAAAAAAAGAAAAGTAGCTCCTCCTGAATGTTTATTAAACATTATTTAATAAATGGAACATGGAGTGTACAAAATATGAAGGTTGGAAAACTGAAAGTTATGAAACAAAATAGAAGACATGCACAACAACATTCTAGACATTACTGAGGTGAGATATACTGCCACTGTATATTTTGAATCAGAAAATCACATGATATCCTATGCCAAGAAAGAAAAACAGAGTATGCATCATGTTAAACTGACAGTGAAAAAGACAATGTCTAATTTAATCCTAAAGTATAATGTTGTGAATGATGGGATACTATCTATACTCACATCCATGCATAAAAATGATAACTTGTTAAGACTGTTATTCAAATATATGGATCAGCAACTGATGCCAAAAGGAAGGAAATTAAAGATATTTATCAAATTTTGCAGTCTGAAATAGATCAAACATGTAATTAAGATGTCATAATTAAGATGTGATAACTTATGATTGGAATGTGAAACCTGGAAACAATGAAGAAGGGTAGTTGGAAAGTACAGATTTGGTGACAGAAATTACATAATTTTGTACGTTCAATGATTTATTCTTCACAAATACCTTTTTAAACAAAATGCAGTAACAGCCACTTGGTAACACACATGGACCTCACCAGATGGATGGCATAGGAATCTGACTGACTACATCTATGGAAGAAATCACTGGAAAGATACAATATCAGCATTCAAAAATGGCCAGGTGTTGCCTTTGGAAGAAACCATCAATTACTCAAGGCAAATTCAAATTGAAGCTGAAGATTAAAACAAACCTGAGAGAATAAATATGTGACCTTGAATCTATCCCACATGCATTTAAAAATAATCTTAAAAATATGTTTGAAGCAGATGACACCAATTACCAAAGACCAGATGGGTTATGGGATGACATTAAAGAAAATAGCAAAGAAGATAGCAAAATGTCATGAAAAACAGAGAAGAAAGGGGAGGGGGGGAAGTCAACAACAAAAAAACAAACCAAACCAAATGAATGTCAGAACAGATTGAGAAAATAACACTAGAGTGTCAAGAAATTAAAACAAAGGGAAGAGATGCTAAAATGAAAGAACTGAAAAGGAAATGTCGAAAGGCAGTGTGGGAAGACAAAGCAAATTACTAGTGCGGAAAGTAGTGTTGTTGATTGCCTTCAGTCTAGCACGACTCAAAGCAACCCTATGTACAAAAGGCCTGAAATCTTTCTGTAACTATTGTAATTTATCAAAGTTCATAGAGTTTCTGGAGGCATGCTGTTTAGGAAGTAGATGCCACTTCTTCTTCCAAATGGAAAGAGTAGAGACCTAGAATTAGAGAATAAAAAGAGAAGAACTTGCTCAGTTTTTCTCAAACTGAAAGAACTTAAAAATAAAATCTATGCTCAAGTTGCAATATATAGGTATGCAATGAGTAAAACTTTAATGACCCAAGAAACATCAAAAGAAGATAGAATACACAGAGTCACTGTACCAAAAAGAAATGGATAATGCCGAAAAATTTAAGAAAGAGCCATATAATCACAAGCCAGTGGTAAGGAAAGAAGAGATGCAAGCTGCACTTGAAGGCACTGGCAAAAATAAGGGCTCAAGAATCGACGAGACACCAGTGTAAATGTTTCAAATGACAGATGCAGCCCTGGAAATGCTCACCAGCCTATACTAGGAAGTTTGGAGGACAGCTGCCTGGTTGGCTGCCTGGAAGAGGTTTACATATGTTACCATTTCATCCCCGAGAAAGATGATCCAACAGAAATTACCAAATTTTGTGGAAATTACCAAACAGTGTCATTAATGTCACATTCTAATAAAATACTTCTGAAGGTCATTTAAAACAGAAAAAGACACGGACAGAAAATTGCTAGAAATTCCATCTGGATTGAGAAGAGGCCGTGACACCAGAGATATCAGTGTTCAGGTCAGATGGATCTGGCTGAAAGCAAACAAATATTAGAATACCTATTTGTGCTTTATTGTGTAAGCAAAGACATTTGGCTTCATGGATCATAACAAATTATGGTTAACATAGGGAAGAATGAAAAAAATCCAAAACACTAATAGTGATTGTGGGGAATCTGTGTCTAAACTAAGAGACTTTTTTGTGAACAGAGCAAAGGAATACTAAATGGCTTAAAATTAGCAAAGGTGCACATCAGGGTTGTATCTTTTCCCATACCTATTTTATCTGCATGCTTAAAAGATTATTGAATGATTCAGTAAGCACCAAAAGAAGATGGAAAAAATAGAGTCAATGTACCAAAAATAATTGGCTGACTTGAATTTCATGAAACAACAAGTTCAGAGTCAATGGTGATGAAGGAGGAAGTTCAAGAGGCTTTGAAGGAACTGACAAAAAATAAGGCCCCAGAAATTTACTGAATACCAGTTGAGTTATTTAAACAAACAGATGTTGCCCTGGACATCTCACCAGATTGCTCACCAGGTTGTGCCAAGAAATCTGGAGGACAACTATGTGGCCAATAATATGGAAGAGTTCCATGTACCCATTAAATAAATAAAAATAAATACATTCATTTATTAATTCATTAATGTATGTATGTGTGTGTGTATGTATGTATTTAAAAAGTGACCTGACATGCTGCAGACATTATTGAACGATATCACTAGTATTACCTGCAAGCAAAATCCTGCTGAAGATCATTCCAAAATTACTGAAAGAGTACATAAACAGCAAACTACCTGAAATATAAACCATGTTTAGAAGAGGCCACAGCACGAAGGACATCATCACCAACATTAGATGGATCTTGGCCAAGAGTAGAGAGTACCAGAGAAATATCTCTATTTCATTGGCAATGCAAAGACATTTGACTATGTGGATCACAACAAATTGTGGCTATTCCTTGAGAATGGAAATCCAAGAACACTTAATTGTGCTCATGTGAAACCTCTACTTGGACCAGGAAGCAGTAATCAGAACAGAGCAAGGAAACACTACATGTATTCTATCTCCATAACATTTCAATCTGTGTGCAGAGTAGATCATCGGAGAGACTGGATTTAATGAGGAGGAACGTGGCTTCAGGATTGAAAGAAGACCCACCAGTCACCTGCATTATACAGATGGCACAACCCTACTTATTGAAACTGAGAAGAGACTTAAGCATTTACTACAGAGGACCAAGGACTGAAGTCTGCAATATGGATTGAAGTTAATAAAGAAAAAAAAAAAACAAACACACAAAAAAACAAAAACCCAAAACAAACAAACAAAAACACCCAACAAAAAGAAACAAAAATCCCAAAGAAGCTCACTGCTTGCCCAATTGACCACACTATGTTAGATGGAGAAGAGTTCGATATTATTAATAATTTCATTTTGCTTGGACCCACAACCAACACTCTTGGCATCAAAAGCCAAGTTACCAAAAGATCAATTACATTAGGAAAATCTGCTGTCAGGACATCTCCAGAGTGCTAAAGAGAAATGATGTCTATCTAGAGACTAAAGTGTCCCTAATCCATACCACTGTCTTCACAATTATTTGCTATGCAAATAATCATGAGTTAGGGAATGACAAATAGAACTGAAGAAGAATTATGTCTTTTAGTTGTAGTGCTGGAGAAAAGTGCTGAACATACCATGGACTGCCAAGAGAACTAACAGATATGTCTTGGAGAGTGTGAAATCAAGCTGTTTCTTTGATACAAGGAGTTTTGGCTCTGTCTTACATACTTCGGGCATGTTGCCAGCAAGGACCATTTCTTTAATTTTTTTTTAAATTTAAAGTCTATTTTATTTTTTTAAAGTTTTCCTCTACTAGTTTATCCATAAAATTCAAGTCCAAATTTGAGCAAATTCTTTCCATTTTCCTCATTACCCCACCCATCAAATTGTACAACCCAAAGATTAATCCCCCTTGCCCCTGCACATCCACATTTCTCTGCTTCCAGCCTCTCCCCCCTCCCCCTTCTTGGATCCTTATACTTATTCTATAATAATGGTTTTATGTAATATTTATCCTTGTGGGACTGAATTAGTTCACTCAGCATAATGCTGTCCAGTCCCTCCCACATTAGGTAATAATTTACAAAATCATTGCTCCTGTGTGCTGCATAGTATTCCATTGTGTAAATATACCATAATTTCTTAATTCATTCGTTTGTGGTTGACGTTTGGGTTGTTTACATGTTCTTGTTATGATAAATAATGCTTCTATGAACACTGGTGTATAAATCTCAGTTTGGCCTCAGTTCTCATATTATAAGGGCATACTTCAAGTAGTAGAATAGCTGGGCCATATGAAATTTCTATGTTAAGTTTTTTGAGGAAGCACCCAACTGCCTTCCCGAATGGTTGCACCATTTTACAATCCCACCAACAATGTATAAGAGTTCCTTCCTTGCCACATCTCCTCCAGCATCGATTAGTTGCTGATCTGTTAAACTTTGCCACTGTTACGGAGTGAGAGGTGCCTCATTGTGGTTTTGATTTGCATCTCCCTTACTGCCACTGATTTGGAGCATTTCTTCATGTGTCTGTTTGTCATTCAAATTATCTTCCTCTTTGAAAATTCTTTACATGTATTTTGCCCATTTTGTAATTGGGTTATCTGTCTTTTTCTTGTGGAGGGCCAGGAGTATTCTGTAAACTTTTGTTATAAGACTCTTGACTGAGATGATATTACCAAACGTTTGCTCCCAATCTGTAGGTTTTCTTTTATCCCTGTTGGAAAAAGTTTTTAATGTGCACAGAGATTTAATCTTTAGAAGGTCCAATGCATCAACTTTATCCTCTTTAGATTGTGTATTTAGTTGTATTTGGCAGGCTCTTTATACCTCGGACTAGCACTTCTAAGTTTGATCCCAGTTTGTCTCTTATGAATGTTATGGTTTTAGGCTTTACTCCAAGGTCTCTGATCCACCTTGAGTTGATTTTTATTTATCGTGTGAGATGTGGATCCTGTATCAGCTTTCTGCAGGTGGAAGTTCAGTTTTGCCAGCACCATTTGTTGAGAATCCAGAAATAGATCCACCTATCTATTTGGCAAGGAAATAAAAACTATCAAATGGAGAAAGGAAGGACCATTATTTGGAGAAGGGTATCATGCTTGGAGGGATGGAGGGACAGTGTGGGAGACGAAGATAAGATGGATTGTCATAGTAACTGCAGTAATGAGGGTAGGTGTTTCACAGACAGTGAGATAGGTTCAGGGTAGGGCAGGGTTCTGAGGTGTTGTTAATAGGTAGACTATGAGCCATAGTTGACTTGATGGCACATAAAAATGACACAAACAAGTAGACAATTATACATACACACACACACACACACACACACACACACACACACACAATGTCAGTATGCAGGTTACACAACCTTGCTTGCTGAAAATGAAAATAAATTGAAAAACTTGATATAGAAGATCAATGATTGACCTTCAGTATGAATTGCATCTTAATTGCAAGAAAACAAAAATTCTTCCCTCATGATAGATGGAGAAAAGAATGTAACTGTAAAAAACCCTTAATCTTACTTAGATCCATATTCAATACATTTGACACCAGCAGTCAAGAGATCAGGAGATGCATTTCATTGGGATGGTCAGGGACTTTTCCATATTATTAAGTCACTAAGATGTGAATTTGAGGGCTAATGTTTGACTGATACTTACAATGATCTTTTTAGTCACTTATTTTGTATCAGAGAGCTGGTATGACAGAAGAAGAATTGATATCTTTTGAGCTGAAGTGTTGGAGAAGCATACTCAATGTCCCATGGAGTGCTAAAAGAAGAAAGAAATATATTTTTAAGAAGGTACAACCAGAGTTCTCATTGGAGGCAAGAATAGTGAAGTTTCATCACACATACTTGGGTATGTTGCTAAGAGAGGTTATTCCTTGAAGAAGGCCATCAAGTTTGGGGAGATGGATAGGCGGTGAAAGAGAGGAAGAGCCTCAACCACTTGGATTGAAACAATCCCTGCAGCAATGACCTTGGAGGTGACAGAATTGTGAGGACGACACAGGGTTCAAATCAGTTGTTCATATGGTGTCTGTGAATTGTACTTGACTCAATTGTACATATCAACAACAACTTGGTAATATTGAAAAGTGTAAAAGATGAAGATTCACTATTTTCCCCCTTAAAGATGACCCTAGTTACATTTTTTTCAAAACAGATTTGTTTGCTTGTTTGACAGTCCATGAGACATGCAATACTCATCACCAACACCACAATTCTAAGGCAACTATCTTCTTTGATCTTATTTACTGTATAATTTTTAGATGTGTAGGAAACAATTGGAAATATCATAACTTGGATCAGATGCATTTTAGTCTTTAAAGTTATTTTCTTGTACTTTAATATTTTGATGAGGTTCTTAACTGAACATTTTCCCAGTGTATTCTTATTCTTTTTATATTATTATTATTAATTTCTTGCCTCTTGCTACCGTGGGTGGGGATGGTAAATCTAAGTGAAATCAAATCCTCAACTACTTCAATCTTTCTGTTATGATGTTGTCTATTGTTTTAGTGGTGAGGAAGGATATTTTGGTTCTGTGAGGTTGAGGTGTAATCCATATTGGAGACTTTAACATATAAAATGTTGATCCAAGAAAAGATTTCTTTTAAAATATAAAAGATTCACTTAGATTTTTAAACATCTATTGGATAATATTTCTACTTGCTATCTAGAATGTTATATTTAAATATCATTTCCCCAGTATGTTTACCCTGATTATACACTGGAAACAAAGAACAGAATGACAAAGAAAGATATTTAAGTCTATCATAGATTTGCAAGTTTAAAATCCTTAATAGAATTTCAAAAGTAATATAACTTCAATTCCAAATCTCACAATGAAAAGACATCAAAACTAAGAAACTTGGCAGCATCACTGTCATAATTTATCAGATTTCCCTTCTTCTCTTAGTCTTGTAGCATCTCAGTTTTGCGGTACTTCATTCTAGATATAAATCAGTATTGCAAAATTAACATTCTAAATGTCTACTAGCTACATTTTCTCACAATAACTGCTCTGCCAGATTCATATTATTAAAGAAAATAAGACTTAAGGCACTGTTGTAGAAGAAAATGAAATACTATTTAAAGAGTTCAAAATAAATGATGACATGAGATTAAGTGGGTATTTAACCAAATCCCAAGCTTTCAAATAGTTAAAAAATTGACCTAAAGTTAATTACAAACATAAATAATGATTGCTGTTGTGTACTGTCAAGTCGGAACCAACCCATAGACAACTCTCCAGTGGATCTTCAGAAGCATTTAATCTCACAGGAGGAGATTGCCCACCCTTCTCCCATGTAAGAGCTCATGGTCTTGTAGCACGTGCCTTTAAATTTATAGCAGAGCTTCTTGCCACTAAGCCACCAGAACACCCTATAAATAATGATTATAATAGAGAAAAAAAAGAGTAAACAAACAATAGAATAAAAATGAAATATAATGGGAGTTGTTGTTAAGTGTAGTTAATTTGAGTGAGACTGATAAAGACTCTATGAATAACAGATCTGTTATCCCTGTGCCATCTTCATTTATTTTTCATTTCAATGAATATCTACAGAGATTGTTGACATTCCACCTTTCAAAACGTGCTGTCTTGGGAGCTCTGGTGGCCTAGTGGCAAGAAGCTGCACTGCAATCCCAGAGGCACACGGTTCGAATCCACCAGATGCTCTGCCGGAGAAGGAGGCACAATATCCTCCTGTACCAGTCAGATCTGATTTGACAGTACACGCACACAAAATAAAAATAATAAAAAAATTTATAAAAAAAAACACAACGTGCTGTCTCAGTAAAGTAGTTTGTAAACAGAGACAGAGTTGGCTACAAAGAAGAAAGACATTGTTATTTGAAAAAAAATTTATAAAATGGTATTTCTTAAAAAGATTAATCAACAGAAAGGAAATAAACTTTGGAAATTAATAGGAAGGATACAGTAAATATTATATATGTATTAAAGCTATATAAAAGAGATAATAAAGGAATAATCAGAATAGTTGCATTTATTGACAACTAGAACTCACCAAAATTAAGCAAGAAATAAAAAAATTAAAATAAATTCAAATTTATATTAAAAGTATAATTTTAAGAAGAAAATGTTCCACTATGAAAATCCAGTTCCAAATGTCTTCTCTAGTACATTCTAGAAAATATATAAGAAATGATAATTCATAAATTCTGACAGAAAGTAAAAATTGTATGTAAATTTATTCTACATAAATTCAAAAAGATAGTAAAAAAGAAGTAATATTATTTTATAAAGTAATAAATCAAATTTTGAAGAAAGTAATTTTTAAAAATATAATTATAGACTAATATAATTATAAGCATAGGCATAGAAATGTTGAAGATTTATCATGTATTGGAATCACACAATATATTAAAAAAAATACATCATGATCTAGAAGGTTTTATTCCAGGATTCTAAGGGTAATTTCTAAATTGGACTTTCTCTTGAGAATTAAAAAAGTCAATAAAGGATCTATGTAGTTAAACTCAAGTTGAAAGTGACTCATAGCCAACTCTCCTGCAATGAGTTTGTGAGGCTATACCTTCCATAAGACAAGATTGTCCTCTTTTCACCATAGAGTACCTGATAGATTCTCTATGGTTAGCTGTACAACTTCCTATGGAACATGCCATCAAAGCTTTTATCTCTCAAAGACTGACATAATGATAGAAATAGAATTTCTTAATAATTCATTGAAATAATATTATTGCAAGGAAATTATGTAGCTAAGTTCCAGGTCAAGACAGAGGTTTTTGAAGAAGAAAAATACTGGTAATCTGCAGGCAGACATGTAATTGGAGACTACCTGATTCATAGCCTGACAAGTTCAAAGTTATTGTTGGGAAATAAATTCATCAATGGCTGGCTTTGGACACTTATAAATCCAAAGTTAGCAGTTACAGGAGGCCAATTAAGGAAATCATGAATAAACCAGAATATAGATCTGACTAAAATATCTCCAACTATTGGGCAAAGTTTATTTGTAAATTACATACAGGCAACACCTTTGGGACCTAGTCTTAATCTGATAATGCTAATCATATTCTTACAGATCCACTTGTAATGCTGTTTTATAACCACAGATGTTAGAAAGTATATCATATAGAATAGTTGTACAGTACTCCACATGAAGACCACATTGACATAGAATATTAGCCAGCATAGTTATAGATGATATTGAAAGAGGTAAGTAAATTCATATTGTTATATCAGTATATGTACAAAAAGCATCTAAAAAAATAAAACCTTTCTATATGAGAAATAAAAATAAAGGAGAGAAAGTAAAGACTGCTATCAATTTAAGAGCATGAGAGGGAGTGTTTTGGGAGCTGAAATTCCGTTTTAGAAGTTACCTGGAGCAGCCAGATTTGTACAGAGGTTTGTTTTCTGGTTCTGGAGATATTTGGGTGTGGAATGTTTACTTGCCATTGGGTATGAGTTTATTGGATTAGGATTCCTATTTAAAAAGATATCTGGGCCCTTGGGTTGGTTTTAATTGGTTTTGGTCAAACATTCTTTTAAGTGGAATAGCAATGGAGTGTCCATTTGCTCTACAGAGGTAACTCATGATTGCTGTGATGCTAAACACTGTGACACTGATGTTTCAAACATGATAATGGTTTTCCATGGTGGACAGTTTTGGTTGAACTCCCAGATTAAAACAAGTTTGGAAGCAGGAGTGGCATCCACTTCCAAAATAGCTTGCCTCCAGAAACTATGAACTTGGAGAAATGACGAAAATTATACAAGTGTTCAGGTCTTTAACTCATAGGGTTGCAATAAGTCAATCTACGACTTGAAGGAACTTAACAACAATAAGTGGAAATTTTTAGTTAACATAAAAAAGTCTTCCAATCATCCTGAAAAATCTACAACCAGGATAGGATAAAATAAATGAATGGAACCTTAAGAATCAAATCCCTATGTGCATTAAAAATTTCTCCAACAGGGTGAAATTGGAAGCCACAGACTGGGAAAAATATTTGGTAATGACACGTCTGATAAGGGACTTATACCTAGAATTTATAGAATACTTGAATGCCACAACAAGGTAAAGGTAAACAACCAATTGCAAAATGGGCACAGGATATGAACAGACACTTCACCATAGAAGACATTCAGATGGCAAACAAATACATGAAGAAATGTTCAAAATCTCTAGCTCTAAGAGAGGTGCAAATTAAAATAACTATGAGATATCCTCTCATTCCAGTAAAAATAGCAAAATTCAACAGAGCAGCATGCAACAAATGCTGGCGAGGTTATAGAGAAACTGGAATCTTAATTCACTGTTGTTGGGAGTGTAAAATGGTGTAACCACTATGGAAGGCAGTGTGGGGCTTTCTCAAAAAGTTGTAATAGAAGTACCATTTGACCCAGCAATTCCACTACTGGGAATATACCCTGATGACACCAGAACTGCCACTCAAGCAAATATCTGCCACACCCATGTTTATTGCTGCTTTGTTCACAATAGCAAAAAGTTGGAAACAACACAAGTGTCCATCAACAAACGAATAGATAGAGAAACTGTGGTATATTCATATTCACACAATGGAATAGTATGCAATACTGAAAAAAAACCTAATGAAATATTATACAAAATGGGTGACCATGGAGGACATTGTGCTGAGTGAAATATCTCAGTCACAAAAGGAAAAATACTGCTTAATGTAACTGTTATAAAACAAGACTGACATGCGCGTTGGGAAGGAAACTAAGAAGCGAGAGCATAAATAATTTACATAGCATTGAAACAGAGGAGGGAGAGAACTGTATAAAAGGAATATATGATTGGGTATTATTGGCATGACAATAGTCCAGAATAAGAGCTGCATAGTAAAGTGAACTGGAGGGAGGGGACTGTATAACAATGAAATAATTTTTTTTCCAAAGAAAAAAGTAAACTAGGGGGGTCAGAAGTCAGGGAGGAAAACGTGCAACAATAAATGAATGGAAACCCAAGTTCTCTATAAACGTTCATTAAAATATCAATATAGAAAAGAAAAAAGTCTATGAAAGATAAAGTAAAAGTTAATATCCATTCTTCTTACAAAAGAAATGGAAAAATGTACTATCTCCTTAGTAATTGTATTTATTTATATTAGAACAACTGGAAAATAAAATTTAAAAAATCATGTTTTAATGTCATTTGAAATTAATTCCCAGAAATAGCTTTAAAAATTCTTATTAATGCAGTACATTAATGAATTAAATGTTAACTAAAGAATGATGAGTTAGAAAGTGCTTCAAGTTTATGTCCATAATTGTTAGATGTTGTTAAATTTGCTCCTTTGCTTATCTAGCCTATGTATAATAGAAAAAAATTCCAACCACTCAATGCTATTTTGACATTTCCTGTGCTTAAACATACTGTTTCATTTACTATACCAGCCTGTCTCATTGAAAATCATCCTTTTCATTCATTGCTGACATTTTACTTTTCCAAGCATGATGTCCTTCTTGGGTAACTGTCTGCTTCTGATAACATGTCCAATGTATGTAAGACCAGATCTCAACATCCTCATTTCTAAGGGGCATTCTGGCTGCACTTCTTCCAAGATATATTTTATTATTATTTTGGTAGTTCATGTTATATGTATTATTATTTTCCAACAAAGCAAATAAAAGACATCAATTCTTGTTGTTCTTGTTGTTGTCATATACTGTTGAGTGGCCTATGGCTTATAGTAACCTTATACATAATTATTCTGTCTCGGACACACTTACTCCCATTACCCCATTACAGTGTCAATACATCTTGGATCTTTTTCCTCTGTGCTGTACCTCCATCCTCTCAAGCATGACATCCTTCTCCAAGGACTAGTCCCTCCTGCAACATAACTAAAGTATACCTGATGGAGCTTCAAAATCCTTGCCTCTAAGAAACAACTTGGTTTCACCCTCTCCAGGCAAATATGTTTGTTTTCTTGACAGTTCATGATATGTTTAATACTTTTCTTCAGCACTACAACTCAAGGGCATCTACTCTTCTTCTATCATCCTTAGGCATTGTCTAGATCTGTGATGTGTAGCAGGTAATTGCAAAGGCCATTGCCTGGATCAGGCACACCTTAGTCTCTATACTGACATCATTGTTCTTTATCACTCTGGAGTAGTCATTGACAGCATATTTTCCCATTGCAAGTAATCTTTTATTTATTGACTCATGGAGCCAAGAATGTTGACTGTGGAGATGTACAAGTTGAAATTGTTAACAATCTCAATCTTTTCACCAACTATCATGATGCTCTCAGCCCAATAGTGAGAATCTTTGTATTCTTGATGTGCAGTTTCAATCCATATTGAAGACTGTAGTCCTTGATCTTCTGCAGCAACTCTTAGATCGTCACTATTCACCATTCTATATTTGAATCATATGATGTGACTGAAAAGATACAGGTTAGGCTTTAGAGTGACTTTTTTGCACTTAGCAATCACAAAATGGTGATTAATTTCATAAAGCACAGTGTAGGAGAATGGTTGTGTGAAACACAATGTGAATGAAGGAAAGTGTGAAACAATGTACGTGAATTTTGTACGGAAACTAATAAAAATAAAAATTAGAGATCCTTAGCAACAACAGAATTACTCTTTGTAAATGTTCATAAATATTTGTTGAGGGATAAGGATGGGCAATCACCTCACATACAATTAACTGCCTCTGAAAATCCACTGGAGGGTCAGTTATGGGTCAATTCCAACTTGAAAGTCCACAACACATATTATTTATCGAATTATTTAATAAGAGCATCCTAATATAAACTTTGTTTTCTTAATATTGAGATGAAATCCATACTGAAGGCTGCATTCCTTGATCTTCTGCTACAAGTGCTTCAAATTCTCCTCACTCCCAGCAAGTAAGGTTGTGTCATCTGCATAACGCAGGTTACTGATGGGTCTCCCTCCAATCCTGATGCCTCATTTCTCTTCATAGAGTCCAGCTTCTCAGATAATTTTTCTCAGCATATGGACCAATAAGCAATGTCATGATGGATGGAGAGAAAATTAAAACTGTCAGCAGCTTCACCTTGCTTGGATCCACAGTTAACACCCTTGGTATAAGCCGTCAAAAAATAAGGAGTCATGTTTCACTGGGAAAATGTAGTTAGGGACCTTTACAAATTACTGTGGAATAGTGAAGTCACTTTGAGGACTATGGTGCATCTGATTCAGGCCATGGTCTTTCCAATTATTAGCTATGCATCTAAGACCTGGACAATGAACAAAGATGATAGAAAGAGAATTGCCATCTTTGAGATGTGGTGTTGGAGAAGAGCAATGAACATCCCATGGACTGCCAAAAAACCCAATAAATATGTCTTGGAGAACATGCAGCCACCATGCTCTTTGGAGGCAAGAATGATGAGGCTTTGACTAACATACTTGGGACATATTGTGAGGAGGTGCTATTCCTTGGAGAGGAATATGATGTTGGGAAGAGTGGAGGGTCAGTGAATGAGAGGGAGACCTTCAACCAGATGGACTGACAAGATGACTACTGCAATGAACCCTAGAGTTTCAGGAAATGTGAGGATGGTGCAGGACAGGACTAGTTCAGATCTTTTGTTCATAGGATCACTAAGAGTAATACTAGACTCAATGGCACCTATATCATCAGTAACAATGACATAAACTTAATAGATAGGGAAGAGAATGAGCTTGTTAACAGAATTCTCAGCTCTGCAATCAATATTCTTGGCACAATCAGTCAGGAAATCAAAAGACGAATTTCACTGGGAGAGTCTGTTGTTACGACAGAGCAGTGGTGTTGGAGAGAACTATTGGGCATACCATGTACTGCCATAAGAACAAATAGAAACCAAGTTTCTCCCTAGAGGCAAAAATATTTTTAAAATAAAATTTTAATTGTGATTTAACAAAAGTTTACAGATGAGTTAGATTTCTATTTATTCATTGTTGTACACTGTATTTTCTAATATACATGAAGATGAATGTGCCATTAGTATCTGAAGAAAATTCATCAACAGCCTGTGTTATACAGATAACACAACACAATCTTGCTTACAAAAAATGAAGAGGACTTAAAGTGCTTGCTGCAGAAGGTCAAAGTCTTCGATATGGATTATATCTCAACATTAAAAAGAACAACCAAAAAACCAAAAAAAACTTCACCACTGGGCCATATCAACATCATTACAGAAGGAGTAAATATTAAAATTGTTAATTATTATAATAAATACAATGTAAATGAAATATTGTATAAAACAAAATTCATGTGAATGAAAGATAATGTAAAGGAATTATTATATGACAACCAATGAAATTTTTTTAAAAAAACATTAAAATGTCAACTACTTCCTCTTACTTAGATCCACAATCAAGTCTATTGATATCAGCAGTCAAGAAATCAAAAGGTTTATTGCAAAAAACTTATATGATAAGTATGCTCTCAAGCACTCTTCTACAAAGTACTAAGGAACCATGATATCAGTTTAAAGATTAAGGTGTGTGATATTCAGGCCATGATCTTTCGAATCATTTAGCTAATTAATGAATAAGAATAATAGAAGAAGAATTAATTACCTTTGAGTTGTGGTTTTGGAGAAGAACATTGAATATTCCATGAGATGCCAAAAGAACAAACAGATTTAATGTGGAGAAAGTGCAACCACAGTGTTCCTTACAACCACGGGTGATGACACTTTGCCACTCATATTTTAGCCTTGTTGTTAGATGAGATCATTCCTTGGAAAGGAATAATGCTTTGAAAGGTGAAGGGTCAGCACAAGCGAGGACTCTATAGGTAAACTTTAGTCATTATTTTTTCCTGAATGATTAAAATAACCTTTTAAAAATGATTAGTGCATAACACAACTTTAGGCAAATCATGCAAATGAAATATATACACATATATGAAATTTGAACCATTTTATAGCAATGTATATTCTCTGTCACAGCAATAAAAATGTGTTCATATGGAAACATGTTTTCATCTCTGTCAAGGCTGGTGGAGAGAAAGGAAGAAACCAAAGGGGGTGAAACAAAAGAGAGAGAGAGAGAGATTGAGAAATGAAACCTCCATGAGGTGGATTGAGACAGTGACTCCACAAACAGGGCAAAGTATGCCAGAGATAATGGGGATAGCACAGGATAGCAGGAGGATAGGACAGAGTTCAGGCTTATTATTCACAGTGTTTTTATGGGTCATAATGAACTTTAGACACATGACAACATACTCACCTTCATAAGATTCAACGTCAAGAGAGGTGGTACTCAACCTGGAGCAGTAGGACTCAAAGTACCCTAGGCCATTCAGTCTGACAAGAAATGATATCTTTGCCATTCCTGGTGATTGGTAGCCACACTGAGAGCAGAGGCCCCCATTAACCAGAGACTGATGGCAGATCATGTGTTGCACACTCCTCAGGCTCTGGGAAAGATGTTCTTCTTAGAATTTTCCTCATCATACTACTTGACTCAGCATTAGGCAAGAACACTGTCCACCACTTGGAAATCAGTTAAGGGATACAGAAGGTATAAGAATGGAGAGGAAATCTTTTCAGGTGAATAGCACTTTTTTTCTGTTCTCACTCTCTTAGATTCCCATATAACGTGAAGAGTCATGTGGATTCAAAACACTCACTCTGTGCTATTTATGGTTCTGTGTTCTGATGCCCTCCTTATTTGACACCAGGAAATTTGAAAGACAACTACCTGGCCAACTGACAGGAAGAGATTTGTACTTTCATCCCATTCCTAATATTACAGACTACAGGAATAAGGTGGGCCTGATCCACAATGTGGCATTTGCAATTACTTGCTAAGCATCTGTAAGTTGGACGATCGTTAAGGATGATTAAAAAAGGATTGCTGTCTTTGAGTTGTGGTGCTGGAGAAGAGTGTGGAACATAGAGTGGAGTATCAGGAGAGCAAACAGGTTTGTCCTGGAGAAGGTGAAAATAGGCTACACCTGAGGCAAGGATTTTGAGGATCCATTTCACATACTTTGGGCACAGGGACAGGAGGGCCAAGTCCTTGGAGAGGGATATCATGCTTGGAAGGGTAGAGGGACAGAGCAGGAAAGGAAGACCCAGGATGAGATAGTTTGACTCTGTGACTTGAGCAATAGGATTAGTTCTGTCTGAGACAATAAGATTGACTTAGTATAAGGCAGATTTCAGAGCTAATGTACAGAAGTTTGCTATGAGTCTCAGGCGACTTGGTGATATATGACAACAACAAGACAACATCATTAATATTTGTTGTTGTTACTGCTATTACGTGCGGTTGAGTTGAGTACAAACTCATAACAAACCTATAAATAAATTATCTGAGCCCTTTTCTATCCTGTGCCATCCTCATGCTTCCTGACAAACAAATTGCAGCAGTCACCATGTCGAATCCACTTGGTTGAGGGTCTTCCTCTCCTTCACTGACCCTCCATCCTTCTACCATCATGTTCTTCTCCAAAGAATAGCATCTTCTAGCCATATGTCCAAAGTATGTAAGGTGAAGCCTCATCATTCTTGCCTTCAAAGATCACTAAGGTTGCGCTCTTTCCAAGACATATTTGTTTGTTCTCTTGGTTGTCCATGGGATGTTCAGTGTTCTTTTCCAATATCATATTTAGGTATAATATTAAAGATAACTGTTTTTAAAAATTACTAACAGTCCTTAACCAAGAAACTGCCAGAAATTCAAACTGAACTCACAAGATGCAACAGCACAATATCATTGCTCATGTTAGATGGATCTTTACTACAATCAGAGAATTTCAGAAAAAAAATTGTTTTATTGACCACAGAAAGAAGTTTTACTGAAGTAATCATAAAATAGCATAACTCACATTATTGGCACAGGACAGAGCAGAGTTTAGAGCTATTGTACATGGGGTCGCTATGAGTCGCAAGCGACTCGACTGCACAATAACAACAACATTAAAAAGAATGTGAATCCCATGGTGCTTAATTATACTTCTGGGAAACCTATATCTAGACCAACAAGCTGTTGTCTGAAAATCACTATAGAATAGTATATGATTTAAAATCAGTAAAACTATACATCCGTGTTGTATCCTTTATGCCTCTTCAATCATGCTGAGCAAATCATGAGAAGCTGGACTTTATGAAGAAGAATGAAGGAGGGTTGGAGGAAGACTGTTATTTTCTCATCAGAACATATTTTTAAATTAACAGAGAAAGGAAACACTGCATGGTTCAAAATTAGGAACGGAATGCATCAGGGATGTATCCTGTGTCCATACCTTTTCAATTGATACATAAAACAGATCATTCAGGAAGCTGGGCTTTATGAAAAGGAATGTGAAATCAGACTTGCATGGAAACTTATCAGCAACCTATATTATGCAGATGGCACAACCTTGATTGTTGAAACTAAGGAGGACTTTATCACTTGCTGCAGAAAGTCAAGGACTGTAGTCTTCATCTTTTTCATCATGGATTGAGACTGAACATCAAGAAGACAGAGATTGTTACCAGTGGGCCAATTGGCAGCACCATGATAGATGGAGAAGAGATTGAAGCTGTTAACAATTATAGCTTGCTCAGCTCCACAATCAACACTCTTGGCACCAGCAGTCAGAAAGTCAAAAGACAAATTGCTGGGAAAATCTGCTGTCAGGGACCTCCCTCCAAGCAACAATATCAGTCTGTAGGCCAAAATTCACCTAATCCAGGCCATAGTCTTCACAATTACTTGCTATGCATCAGAGAGCTGGACAATGACTAAGGATGAAAGAAGAATTTATGTCATCATGTTGTGGTGCTGGAGAAGAGCCTTAAATATACCAGGGACTGTCAAGAAAACAAATAAGTCTCTTTTGGAGAGGAAGAAACCAAGTTTCTCCTGGGAGGCTAGGATTTTTAAGCTCTGTGTCACATACTTTGGACACACGACCAGGAAGGACTGGTCCTTGGACAAGGATATCATTCTTGGAATGATAGGAGAGAAAGACCCAGATGAGATGTACTGATACAGTAACTAAGGTAATGGGGTAGGTGTGTCAGAATCAGTGAGACTGGTTCAGGACAAGTCAGGCTTTAGAGCTGCTTCAGGGTCACTGTGAATTGCAAGCAACTAGATGACATAGTAGCAACAGCAATAGCGTTTTGAATAATAAGTTCTGCAATCACGGAGTTCAAACCCACCAGCTACTTTGTAGAAGGATGGGCAATCTCCTACTGGGTGATTAACTGACTCTGAAAATGTACTGAGGGACCTGAGTCTACTCTAACTGGTTGTCACGTAACAACAATGCTGCTCAATAGAATGCTACCAAATATCTTAAACATAGTTTTACAAATGTTTCTTGAACACATTCATTGGCATTTTTTTTGAAATCCACTCATAGTTGACCCATTATTTGGTTTCTAAGGCTTAAAATCACATTGCAGGAGACAGGCAATCTTTCTTCTAAAGACCTTCAGTTGGATTTGAACCACTGGGGAGGCACAGGCTTTGGTTTAGCAGTGAAACTCCTTACTAATTATGTCATCAGAGTAATCTGAATATTTAAACTGAAGAAATAGTTAAGAAATAATTTATAACTGAAGCGACAACTGATAAGCATCTATTCATGACTATCTTCCCAAAAGTTAAAGATTATAATTTTTATAGCTTATAATTTTTATAAAAGAAAACTCTTTAGAAACCAATTTATGCATTAGGCAACTCTGGTGGCTTAGTTGTAGGGAGTCGTGTTGCCTCTTCTAAAGTGGCCAGTTTGAATTTGCCAGCTGCTCTGATGGAGAAAGATGGAAAATCTCTTCCTGAAATATTTACAGCTTCTGAAAACCCACTGGAGGATAGCCTATGTGTTGGTCACAATACAATGGCACATAACTACAACAATAATAATGATGCATGCCCTAAAACCGGAGTTATAGTAGAAGACTAAAATATCACCCAAAAAACCTTTCAAAAATAACAGATTATTAAACTTGTCAAAATTGCCAGAGGAAATGTAAAATTTTTAGTGATTTTTGTCTATTTTCCTGTTGTTAACTAAACTATTAGTTCTTATTGAATAATATTTTACAACAAACCTAGATTTGCTTTAAAGTTATTTTCATGATGTCATATTTGCAAATTTTTTATAAGAAATCAGGTCTTCCAAAAGGTCAAACGGCTACTAGGATGTATCATATGTTGTTGTTGTTCTTAGGTGCTGTGGAGTCGTAGACAACTCACAGCGACCCTATGAACGAAAGGCCTGAGCACTGTTCATACATAGAGTTTCCAGAGGCAAGCCATTTCAGAAGTGGATGCCACTCCTGCTTCCAGGCTTGTTTTAATCGGGAAACAGACATTTTTATTTACTATTCTTAGACTTTCATATAATTTTATAGTACATATGCTTGAAGAGTCACTACTGTACTTGTAGTTTGCTAAAGATATTGTTTCTTTCAATCTACTGCAAATTTTTGAGAATTTGAGTATTAATTTGTAATAAATACCTAAAACTAGAGAAGCAGACCAAATACACTTAAGCAATGTTAGTAATCTCTATTTGTCACTGGTCTCCTGAGAGTTTTCCCATATGTGATGAATGAGAGGAATTAAAAAAGAAGGGCTTCCAGTTCTCTGAGGGAGAATCTACTCAACAGATAAGCAATGAGCCAAATCATCCCGTGGCTCTTCTTCAGGTGTCAAATTCAGAGCCACTATCACTTTTCATTAGAATGTATAGGTGTTCTAATGCATTGGATTTTCTAGTCAAACACAATTTTACACACTTTGAGCTTTTCTTTCATTAAATTAAATTGGAGGGGTTTAATTGTAAGCATACATACACACATAAATATGCATTTATTGTCTTCAGAGTTTGTGAAATTTTGAAAGAATAAAATTTAGAGTTGGTATATTTCTAAACATTGATTAATAATTACAAAAAACCAACACAAAGACAGTATTCAGATAGCAATCTCTACTTGCTTTGTAGTAAAGAACATGTGAAAACTCAGTGACTTAGTTATACTCTGAGCCTCATCATTGAGAAAATATTTTAAAAAGAAATATGAAGGTTCTTATGCTTTTAAGTATATTCAAAAATAACCCTAAAACAAACATATGTTTTTCTAAGTTTATCCAACACTTAATTTACTTTACTTATCTTAAAAACATACCTTACCATGTTACAATTCATTAGACCTGCGATTGCTTAATGTGGAGTACATCTGGGAAGAGGTTCATGCAACATCTGGGAAACATCACGTCATTAGTTGAAAGAAAATATTGATGAGTTCCTCAGTGTTCAACATGGCTGCACTTCATAGACCCATGGTTCACTGCAAGATTCATTTTTCTCAAAAACTGGGAAAGGAAAAATCAAAGATTTAGAAAGGAAAGAAAAAAAAAACCACCAAAAAGTAAAGGAAGGAATAGAGTGAAAAATTTTAAATCTCATTAATACACTACAATTTTACAATTTAAATACCTTATTGGAATCCGTTGTTGTTTGTTGTTGTTGTTGTTATGTGCCGTCGAGTCGTTTGCGACTCATAGCGACCCTATGTGCAACAGCCCTAAACCCTGCTCTATCCTGTGCCAATCTCACTGCCTCTGACACATCCATCCCGATTACCCCAGTCACCGAATCAATCCACCTCATAGAGGGTCTTCCCCTCCTGCGCTGTCCCTCCACTCTACCCAGCATGATGTCCCTCTCCAAAGACCTGTCTCTCCTTACAACATGTCCAAAGTATGTCAGACGAAGCCCCAGAATCCTTGCCTCCAAGGAGCAGCCTGGTTTAATCCTCTCTACAATGAATCTATTTGTTTTTTTGGCAGTCCTTGGTACATTCAATACTCTTCTCCAGCACCACAGGATAAAATTAATATATCCTAATGTTATTCTACCACCTGTGTTACAACTTCCTCTTAAACGTCATTACTCACACTCACTCCCATGATTTCCTTTAATATCTTATCACCAGTACTCACTTCCACTGGTATACTGTCATACAGATTTCTTTACTTTTTTCTGGATTCATTCCAGTGTTTTTTTGAATGACGGTTTTTTAACTTATATGGTTGTCTTTGCTTGTGTTTTTAGTCTTATGCTTTAACACATTGCCATTGAAGTCTGCAATAAATGATTACTTCTTAGATGTCATCATGTCTAAAATTTTATATTCACCATATTAAAAGTAACTGATTTTTTCAGGCGTAGTCTCACAATCTTAAACTCTTGTTCTGCCTTTGTAACACTAAATAACATTGAAAATTATCATCTCTGGTGACCTACTGGCGAGAAGTTGTACTGCAATTCCAAAGGTGCACAGTTCCAGGCCATTAGCTGCTCTGCAAGGGAAATGGATGGGCAATCTCCTCCCTTGTGATTAACTTCCTCTAAAAACACCCTGGAAATCAGCTATGCGTTTGCTCAGACTCGATGGTACAGGGGCTATATGACAATATGACTTTTTTTGTATCTCACAGATTAGAAGGTCTACGAAAAACAATTACTTTTTTGGTCTTCTTGGAAATTATAGGAATGTTTCTCTGGTGTCATTTGATTCATTATATATTAATCAAATACATACACACAAAGAAGATTCATTCAGACTCCAATGTGTTCAGCCAGACTTAAAGATACATTTCTTCACTATATACCAGGTGAGGAGATAGTATTATTAAAGATTATTATCTCATCAAAATCTCAGTCAAATTTACCACAGACTTCTAAGCACCATGGCATTAATCAAGATGCTGTTACACTACATAATTTACTCGAATAATACTATACTCACTACTATTAAGTTGGTTCTGATTCTGTTGAGTTTCTGAGGATGGCTATCATAACTACTTTTCTCTATCTGAGCAGCTAATGAATTTGAACTGTTGGCAATAGCGCTTTGGTTAGTAATGTAACTCTCTACAGACTGCTTCATCTTCATTTGAAAAAAAAAAAAAGAAGAATGTAAAGCATTAAGATGTGTATAAAAGTCCAAGAGGAAAAAGGGGAAGGGAATGTAACATGGTAAAGGGTGAAAATCATTAGGCCACAGAGCTTCGTGGGTGGGTGGGGGTGGTGAAAAGAAACAGGTATGATAGGGTTATAATAAGCATAGCTCAATAGTAATTAAAAAATAAATAATTTTATAAAATATATTGTGTATGAATGGTTGTGTGAAACATAATGTAAATGAAATTCTACTTAAAATATAATGCACATGAAAGAGTATAGAAAACACAAAATACACTAACGAAATACAATGTATATGAATTATTGTATGAAACTAAAATTAATTTGGAAAAAAAAGTGTTTCACCAAAACAGCAAAAATACAGCTAACAGAAAAAAATGAATAAGAAATTTTGTCTCATATTTTGACATCACATGAGGAAAATTAAAAAACAAGTAAGGATACTAAATACTGGGTTTTATATTGTTGCTTATATTTTTAACAAAATAAATGCACATTATATTTTAGAAGATAAATATGAACAAAAGATCTTCTAACAATAGAAAGAAATATTTTTGTTATAACAATAAAAACAAAGCCCCTATATTATCTTGTGATAACTCTACTTGGGAAGCATATGACCTCAAAATCGGAAAGAAACGGGACACTTTATAGATTCAAATTTAAAAAAAAAAAAAACCAGCATGACAACAGCAACATAAAATTTAAAATTTAATTAACAGGAAAAATTTGAATCATTCTGTTTGGATTTTTAAATTCTCTTTATTTTTTCCAGAAAAATCTGTAGGGAACTCCACAAGACATCTGAGATCTACTTTCTTCTTTCCCTTGTTACATTTTGAAAAGCACAGTTAAGCTTCAGGAAAAACAAATCATCAACAAGATGAATTTCAAACTTGACCTACTTTTGACTAGGCCACATGAGTTTTACAAGTATATATTTACCCTACAAGATTAATCTCACTCTGAATAATTATTCAGACATGTAGATGTCAGTACATTAAGGCAAACAAACTAAATAAATGTAATTGCACTTTACATTTCTAGATACAAATTAACTTCTGTAAGTAAATTTATGGATATATTCCAGAATATCTGTTCCCTTTCTTAACACATTTTAAAAAGTAATAAAACTTTACAAATGAAAATTTGAATTTTCATCAATAGTTTCTTTTTTCTCTATTTTTATGTAATTTTTTTGTTTTAAGAGGTATAGGTGTTTTATGCTACAACACTGTTGCCTTTGCCTTCTATCTGGTTCTAACAAGAAAGTTGAATAGCTTACCTATATAGACTCTATTATACAGAAATAAAACATTAGTTTACTTTTAGTGCCTTTAATTTTATTCAAAATCAAGAAATTCTTGTACATATATACCATATGTTATTGTACATGCATTACATGTTATATATTATTGTATATAGAAGCAGGAGTGGCATCCGCTTCCTAAATAACATACCTCTGGAAACTATATGAACTTTGAAAAATGTCAATAGTTGTAGAGGGGCTTCATGCTTTTGTTTGTAGAGTAACTAACTATGAGTCGTGCTCAACTCAAAGACAATCAATAACAACATGTTGTTGTTATGTGCTCATGAGAGTCTTGCGACTTATAGTTACACTACATACAACAGCCCTAAACTCTACTTTGTCCTGTGCCAATCTCACTGTCTCCAATACACCCATCCCAATTATCCCAGTCCCTGAATCAATCGGCCTCCTAGAAGGCTTTCCCCTCCTGAGCTGTCCCTTCACCTTCCTAAGCATGATGTCCTTCTCCAAGGACCAGATCCTTAGAACATGACCAAAATATGTCAGATGAAGCCTCAGAATCCTTGCCTCCAAGGAGCAGCCCGATTTAACCCTCTCAGGGATGAATCTGTTTTCCTAGGAGTCCATAGTACCCTCAATACTCTTCTCCAACACCAAAGCTCAAAGGCATCAATTCTCCTTATATCCTTCGTAGTCACTGTCCAAGTATCTGTTGCATAACAAGTGATTGCAAAGAGCATGGCCTGTATCAGACTCACCTTAGACTCCAGAGAGACACCATTGCTCTTCAGTACTTTAGAGAGTCCCTAACAGCAGGCTTTCCCATGGCAATACGTCTTTTAATTTCCTGGCTGCTGATGCCAAGAGTGCTGACTGTGGAGTCAAGCAAACTAAAGCTGTGAACAATCTCGATCTCTTCACCATCCATCCTGAAGGCAGAGGAGGATGACAAAGTAAAATATTACAATGAAATGTTCAAGGAGCTGGAGTCAAAAAATCAAAAGTGCCAAACTCATTCAGCATTTCTTAAGCTCAAGGAAATGAAGAACAAATTCAAACTTCGAGTTGTTATAATCAAGGATGCTTTAGGCAGAATATTAAATGATCTAGGAAGTATTAAAAGAAGATGGAAAGAATATACTGAGTCACTGTATCGAAAGGAATTGGCTGACACAGAAGAATTTAATGAAACAACATATGAGGAAGAGCCTATGGTGATGAAGGAAGAAGTTCAGGCTGCTTTGAAGGAAATAGCAAAAAATTAGGCCCCAGGAATAGATGGCATACCAAGTGACATTTTTCAGCTAACAGATGGGGCCCTGGAAGTGCTCATTAATTTGGGTCAAGAAATCTAGAGAACAACCATTTGGCCAAATGACTGGAAGAGATCTATATTTGTTCACATCCCAAAGAAGAGTAACCCAACAGAGTGTGGAAACTATAGAACAATATAATTGATTTCACATGCAAGCAAGATTCTGCTGAAGATTACCCAAAAACGACTGGAACTGCACATCAGCAGAGAACTGCCCCAAGTCCAGACTGGGTTTAAAAGGGGTCATAGTACTAGGGATATAGTAGCTAAAGTTAGATGGATCTTAGCTGAAAGTTGGGGATACCAGAGGAATGTCTATCTGAGTTTCATTGACTATGCAAAGGTGTTTGACTATGTGGACCGTAACAAACTGTGGCTGACTCTGAGAAGAATGGGAATCTCAGAACACTTGATCATGCTAATACAAAATCTATACTTGGACCAGGAGGCAGTGGTCAGAACAGAACAGGGAAACACTGCATGATTCAAAATTAGCTAGGGATGTGTCCTGTCTCCACACCTTTTCAACCTGTATGCAGAACAGATTATCTGGGAGGTTGGGCTCTATGAGTAGAAATGTGGGGTGAAGATTGGTGGAAGATCTATCAACAATTTGTGTTATGCAGATGATGCAACCCTGCTTGCTGAAACTGAGGAGAATCTGAAGGGCTTGATGCAGAGGGCCAAGGACTGCAGCCTTCAATATGGATTGAGGCTCAATGTCAGTAAGACAAAGATTCTCACCACTGGGCCAATTGGCAGCATCAGGATGGATGGTGAAGAGACTGAGATTGTTCACAACTTTAGTTTGCTTGGCTCCACAGTCAACACTCTTGGTTCTAGCAGCCAGGCAATTAAAAGGCGCATCGTGATGGGAACGTCTGCTGTTAGGGACCTCTGTAAAGTACTGAAGAGCAATGGTGTATCTCTGGAGACTAAGGTGCATCTGATACAGGACATGCTTTTTTGCTTTCACTTGTTATGTATCAAAGAGTTGGGCGATGACTAAGCAGGATAGAAGGAGAATTGATGCCTTTGAGCTGTGGTGCTGGAGAAGAGTATTGAGAGTACCATGGACTTCTAGGAAAACAGATTCACCCTTGAGAGGGTTAAATTGGACTGCTCCTTGGAGGCAAGGATTCTGAAGCCTCATCTAACATACTTTGGACATGTTGTAAGGAGGGACCTGTCATTGGAGAGGGACATCATGCTTCGGAGGGTAAAGGGACAGCTCAGGAGGGGAAGACCCTCTATGAGGTGGATTGATTCAGTGACTGGGGTGATCGGGTTGGATGTGTTGGAGACAGTACGATTGGCACAGGACAGAGCAGAGTTTAGGGCTGTCGTACATAGGGGCACTATGTGTTGCAAGCAACTCGAAGGCACATAACAATAACAACAACAACAACCTAGAGACCACCAAGATCTTTATAAGGAAACTGTAAGATACCAGTAAACGAAGCAGTAAGAGATCTAAATAGAAAGCTATTCCCTCTTCATCGATAGGAAGGCTGGACATTCTGAAAATTACAATCCCTCTAGATGCTATCTACAAATTCAACACAATTCCAATATGAATACTAAATTTATTCTTCATGGAGATAGAAATATTTCAAGTTTTATTTGGAAAGTAACAAACAATTAGTAAAAACAAAATGAAGTAGGAGGCTCTCACTTCCTGATTTTAAAATCTACTACCTACTAAAGGACCTCAAAAAATAGATCTGTTGTGATTTCCATAAAAGCAGTTGCTATGGTAGCCAGGCACTATCTAATTCTAGGCTCAGGATAGTTAAACTTGTTGTCCATTAGTCCTTTGGTCTAATTGTTTGTTGTTCATTAGTTCTTTGGTCTAATTTTAAGACTTTCATATTTTTTCCTAATTTTTCTTTTTGGACTTTCAATTTCCTACAAATATCACTATTCATACACTGCCAATTAAAATTAATTATTTTCCTCAATATGCCATTGCATATTCCATCCCTTTTACTCTTTTATCTGTCAACACCATTCTCCAATGCTTTATACTTCTATTTTGTTGCTATATTATTGACATTTTCAAGAATAATTTTATAAAATATTCTTGGGCAAATGTGTTTAACTCTGTAGATTTTCTATTTCCGTTGCACATTTATTACATATTTCTTATTCTTTCTATTACTTCCAAAGAGCTTTAATTATTGAGATGTTGATATTCTGTTCCTTCACTAAGCTGAGAAGTATCTTAAGAGCAGGGAATATTTTTTTAATTATATTAGTTCACATACTAAAGTGAATTAAAAATTATTCAATAAATATCTTTAACAAAAAAACTCAAATTTTTTTAAATTTTCATTACAATTTCATAATAACAAAAACCCCATACTGTGAACTCTAAGTATCTGTCACTATTTGTCCTTTAGCAACTCAATGTAAATGATGATTTTCAAATCAATACCAATGTTTCAATTTAAAATGTGTCATATGAAAACTTTGTTAAAGTTATGTGATGGCAAAGACACAATTATGCATTTGTTTTTAATTTAAAATCTCTAATAGACAATTGAATATTTTATTAATGACATTTTTAGTAGGAGATTTCTTTTTGCAGTAAATATAATCTTGAGAGACGATGAAAGTTGTCAGAAGTCTTTCCACAATACAGTACACAAGAACATGTAACTAAGCTTAAATATCAGGACATGATAATAAGCTAATAGTATTTTCTCATCAGGTGAAAGTTAAAAAGTTTAAAAAATAGTACCTTTGAATTAGATCATACTATCATACTATCTCACAAGTGAGCCCATACCTCTTCAGAAAAGACAAACAGCATAGTATACATTTGGAATTGCACAAATTTGACTAAATGGACCAAGTAATCTTACAAACACAGCACATTTTTATTCAAAGAGGTTTTACTTAAATGTCTTACTTATGAAATTACTATCTTTTAAAAAATGTGTTTCCATTTTTATATTTTATATTTATTTGCATACAAAATTTGTATTCATTATATATGATTCATGTACATTACTTTTCACACATTCTGACATTCACACTATACTTCAAATGATGACTCATTTACATTGTGTTTTAGAAAGTTAATCACCATTGATATATACGCCTATAATTACCACATTTTCTCAGCTTTTTACTGGATCTTTTGTAATATCTTCATGTACCCCCTCCACTCACCAAACTCTGTTATTCTAGTGATTTCCTCTTTTCCCCACCTCCTGACCCCTTGCCCTCCTCTCCGCTCCCATTTAGACTTTTATGCACATCTTATAATTATCCTTCCATTTTTTCAACAATGGTCTTATGCAATATTTGTCCTTATGAAATTGAATTATTTAACTCAGAATAATGCTCTCAAGACTATCCATTATAT
>NW_006399906.1:6443572-6446895 GCF_000299155.1 Elephantulus edwardii | reverse complement strand
TCTTTAGTGTTCTTTAGTATTCTATTGTGTAAATGTATAATAATTTCTCAATTCATTCATGTGTTCCTTTAAATTGATTACATTTCATTTGTACATCAAAGAAACTAGATCTATTAAATACAAGACCATACTGAAACAAAACAGTTTCATCCATTTGAATTCTTTTTTTGATGGAGTAGTTTCATTGCTGCTTTGTTTCTCTTAAGATTGTTCAGAATTATATTTTCAATTTTCTGGCTTTATTCTACAATAATTCCTATATATCTGTGATCTCTATGAAGTGCAGAATGGGAAAACTACACAATAATTCAAATTGTGCAGTTCTATGTTTAAACACCTCCCACACTCCAAGTTCTGAAGGCTAAAAAATTCATAAAGGTGTCAACAGCACCATATCTTTTCTGAATTTTCTTGGAGAAAATCTGCCATACCCTTGTTTACAGATAAATCATTCTAATCACAACCACTGTCACCACATGGCATTGTCCCTTTGTGTTTCTCTGATTTTTAAAGACATTGAAACTATTTTATTTAGTACCTACCTTTTATTACTATCTTACTTTAACTTAATTAATTACACCTTTAATGGCCCTGTCTGAATTCAGAGAGATGTGGTCATTTTCTGAGGCCATGTCAAGGATGTCACTGTCAAGGGTCACTATGCACGCCAGTAAAATTACCTGAATCTGTTTTTAAATAAAAGAATTTTAAAAAGTCCTATTGATAGCACATATGAACATGTGTTTGGTTTTGTTGTTTCGTTGGGTTTTTCTTGTTTTTGTTTTTGTGTTTAGTATCAGTCTTAAAAACAGCAGATAAATATGCATGCAGAACATCTGCACATCATTTCTTCTTTGTCTTCTTGAAGGGAAAGAGGAGATTTAGCCTGTCAGTGATATCTGTGATGTGGCTGTAATGAAAAAAGTCTGGTTTCAACATGCTTGAAACATCTGTAGGCTTTTCAATAAGCAATTATAAAACTAAATCTTTACTACTTGTTTAGAATGTCAAAGGGACAGAAAATGCTGGTTTCCGAAATAATAGAAAAATATACCTCATGATGTTAACATTGTGTGTGTACATGTTTTTGCTTCCTTATCACAACAGATGCTTTTCCCTTTGTCTTTCCTTGGTTTATTTTTTACTGATTTTTTCAGTCTCTGGAAGGCGATTCTCTTGACTTTGATGATCTAGATGATTTAATTCATTGTAACAACTCTTTGTTGTCTAATTCCACATTGCATAATTTTGAAAATTACAAAAAGATGATAAGACAAAATGATTTACTTGATAAGAATCTAAGTATGGAGATTGAATAGATATATAAAATATTTTACACTCCCCTGCTGATCTGCATTTGAAATTTGTATACAAATGCATTAAATCATATGAATTTCATTTATGCTTAGATGTTAGTCACTATGTTAGTATATTTCAACATTAATGAGTTTGTATGCATAAGATGAATATGTGTGTCAAATCATCTAATATCTTCCCAGAATTCCACCAGGCTTTATTGACATTCAAGAACTCAAAGCAAGACAAGAGATCCACCCCAGAGTAGTGTTAGGCCCAAAGGCTTTCAACTTAGTAATACCAGCATAAAAATTTAAAGGAGACACAATCCTCACAGGGGAAATTTTCCAACTGTGACAGTGTGCTTCAGCAAGAAAAGCAGAGACACAAAGTCAAAGAAGACAGACCTGGAGCAGAAATTCAGGGGCAAAGATCTTTCCCCAATACTGCCTGTATAATTTTTTTTTGTAAAACTGGTACCTGTAATTTAGATTTAGAGCCTCTTAAACTCAAGAGAAACTGGCAGAAAAATGAGAGATCAGCAACAGAGCGAGGTGTGAGGCATCACAGAAGTGAATTGAGGACTTAGCCATCTTAAAAAGGATTTGTTGAGGAAAGGATGTGCTGGACTTGGTAAGTGGTAGGGGAAGAGATGTTGGTAGTGTGGAAAGATATGCAACAAGACACATATGCAAGGAAGGGCAGGAGTGACACTGAATCTATTGGTTATTTCTATAATCAGAAAGTTTCCTTAATCTGGTCCTTTGGTTAAAATGTTTGTTTATCATATATTGTTATAAAGCTGAGCATCCACTTAAGACAAACTAGGAAGAAGTATTCACCATCATCTTCTATTAAGCACACCTTCAAAAAATAGGTACAGCTTTGCGCAGTGGCAATATCGTAGCCAATGAGGTTTACCCTAGGCGCAATAATTTCTAACAGAAAAAAAATTTAAAAAATAAATAAAAAATAGGTGCAAATGATAAAATAGATATAATAGAACATGCTTAGAGTAGATGAGCAGATATGGTACCTGAGGCTGAGACATTGAATTTGGAAGCACAAATGAGGAAGAAAAGTTGAAGACCGAAACTAATGATTGGAACATGGAAGGTGAGAATCATGAATGTAGAAAAAATGGGCATTGTTAAGAAAGAAATGGTGGTGCAACCACTGTGGAAGTTGGTATGGCACTGTCTCAAAAAGATGAAAATAGAGGTACCACTTGACCCACCAATTCCACTACCGGGAATATACCCCAAAGAGACCATGACTGACATCCAAGCAGTTATATGCATATCCATGAATGACATCAGGGTTGGGGGGAGACGGAGAAAGATGGGTTCAATAATGTATGCTGCATTGAAACAGATAAGGGAGAAAACTGTTTAAAAAGGATATGTGATTAGTTATTTTTGTCATGACAGGAGTCCAGAGCAAAGGCTGCATAGTGGAGTGGACCTGGGGGAGGGATTGTAAAACAATGAAAGAATTTTTCTTTTACTTTTCCAAGAGGGTAGTATATTAGGGGGGAGGGTTTGGAGGGTAGAAAAGTGCAACAGTGAATGAATGGAAACCCAATGTCTCTGGAAATTTTCATTGAAATTGATAACAACAATAATAATAATAAAAAAGAAATGTATACATATTGACATACTAGGTGTTGGCTTAATGAGATGATTTGGCATGGGGAATTTTGAATCAGACAATCATATGATGTCCTATGCCAAAGATGAAAAGATGAGGAAAAATGGAGTTGCTTTCATAGATAAAAAGGATTATTTCTAGATCAAACTTGAAATACAATGTTGTGAGTAATAGGATAATAGCCATATGCATACAGGGTTGTTGTTGTTGTTGTTTGTTATGTGCTGTCGAGGTGCCTGCGACTCATAGCGACCCTATGTACAACAGCCCTAAACTCCGCTCTGTCCTGTGCCAATCGCACTGTCTCTGACACCCCCATCCCAATTATCCCAGTCACTGAATCAATCCACCTTGTAGAGGGCCTTCCTCTCCTGCGC
>NW_006399906.1:6415116-6441342 GCF_000299155.1 Elephantulus edwardii | reverse complement strand
TGGTAAAAATCTTCTATCTCCTCTTCCTTGGCTCTGGTTGTTGGTGCATATATTTGAATGATAGCGGTTTTCACTGGAATTCCACTTAATATCATTATCATTCAAATACATGCTCCAAGATACAGAGACAAAAGAGAGGAAATAGTTGATTTCTATCAACTTTTTCAGTAAGAAATTATTGAACATGTAATCAAGATTCAGTAATCATTCTGAGTGACTAGAATATAAGTTAGCAGCAGGAATGGCATCCACTTCCTAAAGAACATACCTCTGGAAAATCTAATAGTTATTGAAAGACTTCAGGTCTTTTGTTCAAACGGCTGCTTTTAGTTGTGCTTAACTCAACAGCAATCAACAACAACAGAATATTTAAAGTTGGGAATAGGGAGGAAGGATTAGTTGTCAGAACATAGATTTGGTGACAGAAATGAGGCTGGAGGTAGAATGATAAAATTCTGCACAATGATTTATTCATTGCAAATCTTCACAGAGGAAGATATTTGAATGGCAAACACACACATGAAGAAATGTTCCAAATCACTGGCAATAAGAGAGCTGCAAATCAAAACCACAATGAGATACCATCTCACTCCAGTGAGAGTGGCAAAATTTAATAAGGCAGCAAGTAATAGATGTTAGAGAGGATGTGGCGAGAAAGGAACTCTTACACTGTTGATGGGATTGTAAAATGGTGTAACTATTCTGGAAGCCAGTTTAGTGCTTCCTCAAAAAAGCTGAACATAGAAATTCCATATGACCTAGCTATTCTGCTACTTGGAATAAACCCTGAGAATATGAGAACTGAGGCACAAACTGAGATTCGTACATCACTATTCATAGCAGCATTATTCATCATTTCAAGAACATGGAAACAGCCTAAATGTCCAAGGACAAAGAAATGGATTGAGAAATTATGGTACATTCACGCAATGGCATATATGCAGCACGCAGCAGCAGTAACTTGGGAGGGACTTGAGACCATTGTGTTGAGTGAAACAAATCAGTCCAACAAGGATAAGTATTGTATAAGAACGTTATTGTAGAATGAGTATAAGGATCCAGGAGGGCTTGGAGAGCCTGGGAATATAGGTTTGTGGATATACAGGGGTAAGAGGAGATTAATCATTGAATTATAAAATTTGATAGGTGGGAGGTGAGGGAAATTGAAATAATTTGTTTGAATTTGCATTAGAATTTTGTAAATAAACTAGCAAAAAAATAGTATTAATTGAGTGCTTGGTGAATGGTAAAAAGCATCAAGTAACTCAAGAAAGATTTCAATTTATGTACCTTATTTGTTTGTTTTTGGCAGTGCAATTAAGACGATGTTGGCTACAATCTCTCATATTTTATTCTTTGAAAATAAACACTGTAATATGTAAAGTAAAGGAGTAATATTTACAAATATTAATAAATATATAAATTCACATATAATCTTTTTCTGTGAAATATATCAGCTCTATTCAACATCTAGTGCAGGATAAATTGAGGAAGCATATTTAGATGTGCTTGTCTAAATTTTCAGATTGACTGAGTATGCATAAATTGTAATTTACAATGAAGAACAGATTTTGCTTCAGAAAGGAGTCATGCATTGGCATAGGGTTCATAAAAAAATGATACCATTATTATACCATAATAAGGCCTTCAGATAAATAAGATATGATAAATTAACTTTATTTACATGACATTTGTAAATGAAGACAATCTGACCAGATTAATTATCTCTAGAGGGAAAGAGTTGCTGTATTGATTGGTTGGTGAAAGGACAGTAAGATAATTCATTAAAGTTCTTTTCTTATTAACTAAATTTAACCAGAAAAAATATTAAAAACGCAATTTTTGTTTTAACTAAATCCTCCTTCTCTGAAACAGTAATAAAAGAAATATTTTTCCATATTGACTTCCAAAGTTATAAATTTTTTCCTTAAAATAAACTTATTTAAATCCATTTATTTTTACATTGGTGCAGAATTTGGATATCAGCAACACACATATAAATGTCAGATCATATAGGGAATTTTTTGGTTTGATAACCAACTGGAAATCTCAACATTATATTGAAGCGGGTAGGGTTTGTTTTGTTTTCAGACTATGTAAACACTTTTACCCACTACTACATAGCCCATTCTAAACTCTATTTTCCTCGTAACCTTTTAGTTAGCAGGAAACTGTATATGCCATCAGTTGCGGTGGTTTGTTCTTGTTTACCATTGAGTTGGAACAGACTAATAGCTGACCCTCTGGCAGCAGTCTTTCAGAGGGAGACTTAAGCATTAAACTGAACGTGATATCATATCTTACCATTTGAAAATTCTTTTCTTCTGTACCTGCTGTTACATTCAGTTTTCTTTATAACAATATTTGTTAAATTAATCTTCAAGCATAATTACCAAATCCACATATTTTCTGTTGAAATCTTTAAACTCTGAAAATAGGTTTGTTTTTCTTTTTCATAGTTGCACTTTTTTTTTGTTTTTTTTTTTTTAAATTTAGGTTGTTTATTTTTCATTTCAATGAACATCTACAGAGATTTTGGGATTCCATTCATTCATTGTTGCACCCTTCTCCCCGCACAAACCCCTCCCCCCTCCCCGAAAATAGGTTTTAAGAATGTAAGTGTTGACTCAAGAAGAAAGGAGGAAGTGGGGAATCAAATAAACCGATTTCCACAGAAGAAATGCAGAAACATGTTAGAGTTATTCTCTAAAAGTATGAATTCATTTTTTTAAAGTATTTTTCTTTTATGTTGGTTTGTAAACAATATTTGTTTTGTTTTGTTTTAATAGAAGATATAAGGCTGGATTTTATTTTAGCAATGGTAGAATTGTGTCTGAAATTATTTTAATATTTTCTGTTTCTAATTATTTTTTTTGGCTTTAAACAGTTTACTCAAAAATCATTAAAAAGTAGTAGATATAGTGAACAATAATTACTGTAAAAAAAAAGAATGTTAGTTGTAATGTTTTAACAGTTACTCACTGCCATGGTGTCCATTTAGAATCATAGCAACCCTTCATCAGACTTTTGAGAATATAAAGGACAATCAGAGGAGGCTGCCCTTTTCTAGCTCGAAACCACTGGTGGATTCCAATGGAAGGAAACATGCAGCCTTTGCTTTAACACTTTAATTTATTCCAAGAATTGAAGTCATTGCTATGGTGGATTTTCAGAAGGTTTTGCACAGGAGGAAATTGCCCTTCCTTCTTCCTTGAGGCATCTGGTGGTTCCCAGCAGCTTGCCATAGGGATGGATGGTAACAGTATCTAATTACCTACTAGGCCACAATGATGTCATTGTTGTTGTTATTATCCTGTACCATCCAGTCAGGACCAACCATGGTTGACTCTCCAGCAGGTTTTCAGAGGCAGTTAATCATATGGGAGGAGATTGCCTGTCTTTCTCCTGCAGAGCAACTAGTGGACGTGAATCCTGTGCCTTGTGGACAGTAGTGAAGCTTCTTGCCATTAATCCTCTATGCTTTCCTACTAGGCCAGATACCTCTCTTCAATATAGAATTTTATAAGTACATAAAAACAATGATAAAATAAATGATAAAAATAAATTCATGTGACTCGTAATTGGAATAATATTTAAATATTGAAAGAATATATGTTTACAATAACTTTAAGAGCTAAATATTAGACTGCTCACCATTCTTTTATGTCTTAATGACATACTTTCAGTAAGCTTATTCAGTAGACCTGTTATTAATTCCATGGTAAAGGAAAATTTACTAATATACATCCATAATGTTAAAAATATGCTTTATAATTTTGTATTTACAATTTATTTATTTATTATGGCTATAAAGTCAGTGGATATCAGAGAGTTTATGATGAAATCATATGGTTCATATGACCATTAAAAAACCCACAAACATTAAAATCTGTAACTCAGAAATAATTTACTTTCAAATCACAAAATTTCATTGATATATAAAATACAAAAGAAAATATTATGTTGTTTTACGTTCATTAGAAATAAAACTTCCAAAACATGGTCTTAGAAAATATATATTTTAATTTTACCTAGATACAAATATTTGCTGCTAAACAGGAACAATGTCAGTCTAGAGACTAAGGTGTTTCCGATCCAAAACATAGTCTTCACCATTTTTTGCTATGCACCAGATTTGGACAATGGCTAAAGATGACTGAAAACTGATTGATGCATTTGAGATGTGGTGCTGCAGAAAATTAGTGAACATAGCATGGACTACCAGGAAAATAAACAGTTCTGCTGGAGAGAATGAGCCCAAGTTGCTCAGTGGCAAGGATTTTGAGGATCCATCTCACATACTTTGGGCATGATTCCAGAAGGGACCAATCCTTGGAGAACAACAACATGCTTGGCAATGTGGAGGGACAATACAGCAGAGAAGACACTGGATAAGGTCAACTGACACAATAACTGGGGTAATGTGGGTAGATATGCTGAAGCAGTGAGATTGGCTCAGGATAGGACAGGGTTCAGAGCTATTGTGCATAGAGTCGTTGTGAGTCACAGGCAATTTAACAGTACATAACAACAACAATAACATAAGTGATATCTAGGGTGTCTGACACCAGTTTCTGCATGTTAGTCTAAAGATTACATTTCTTAGAAAAGTAAAAATAGTGAAGAAGTCCAAATTTAAATTGAAAAAACTCATGGAGCTTCATGATGAAGATGGTAGCTTTGGGAATGATTCTGGAGATTATAGTTGATTTAAGTGATAGCTATGAGCTACAAGTTCAAGAATCTGTTTTAAATTTAGACTTTTAGCAATGACAAATACAAGTTCTTTACAAAAAGTTTTATTAGATTGTTAAAATTTCATTTTTAATTTAAAGTATCAGAGAACTTGACCTGTTAGGATCAACTATTACCGAAGTCTTGTGACAAAACTGCTTGCCTTTCCCCACAATGTTTTTGTCAAAACTGCTAGTTTTCATGTTGAACTTGTCACAGAAACTGTTCAGCTTCTGTCTGTGGGGTCTTCAGTTGATATTCAACTCATTGTCTTTGGAGTTGGAACCAACTCACTGCTGAAGAACTGGAACCAACTCACTGCTGGACAACCAGTCAGGTTTTAGAGTCTATAAATTGAATGGAGGAGAATGCTCATCTTTCTCCTACTGGAGTAGATGGTGGATTCGAATCACATGCCTTTTTTTACAGCACAATTTCTTCCCACTATGCCATTGCACAGACATAACAAAATAAGCCAGTTTCTCACTAGACTTTGTCCACAGAACTAAGGAAAATTATATGCTTTCAATGGAATAAAAGGTAATTTTGTTACCAAACTATTTTAAGTAAACTGTAGAAATGAGGCTTGACTTTTTCGTATACAATCAAGTAGAAAAGTTAAGAAAACCTCCTCACATCTTTTGTGCTTAAGACAGACAGTTTAAGTAGTGATAATTTTTATTTTGTTGTATGGTATGTGTACTTCCATATTTTAAGTTTATTATGAACATCACTGAGTTTTTAAAAATATTTAATTATTAGGATTAAGTAATTTTGTGTTATCTATTGGTGGCTTAGTAGGAAGAAGCAGTGCTATCTCCCAGAGGGATAGAGTTCAAATCACCTAGTTTCTCTACTCGAGAAAAATAAGTAATCTTCTTCCATGCAATTGACAACCTCTGATAAGTGTAGTGTTAGTTTACAGTTGTACCAAATTTTATGAGACTTGACAACAATAACAGTAACAAAAAGGTAGATTTTCTATAATTAAATCTATATTTCATCAGAAAGAAAATTTAATAGGAGGAGGATGCTTACGAATAGCTTATGTGCAATCTAAATCTATTTCCTTGTTATATTTGTTGTTATTATGTGCCATTGAGTTGCCTGTGACTCATAGAGACCCTATGTACAGTAGCTCTAAACCCTGTCCTAGTCAAAGACAATCTCACTGTCTCTGATACACGTACACCTATTATTCCATTTGCTGTGTCAATATATTTCATTCAGGGTCTTTCTCTCTTGCACTCTCCCTCCACTCTTCCAAGCATGATGTTCTTCTTCAAGGATTGGTCCCTAATGGTCCCATGCCCAAAACACACAAAATGCAGCTTTAAAATATTTACATCCAAGAAACAGCTTAGTTTCAACCTCTAGAAGTTATATCTGTTTATTCTCCTAGAGTTCCCCATTATATTCATTACTCTTCTCCAGCAACACAACTGAAAAGCATCAGGTTTTTTTTCTGTCATCTTTAGTCAGTGTATAGCTCTCTGATGCACAGCTAGTAATTGCAAATAATAATAATCAGGCACACCTTAGTCTCTAGACTAACATCATTTCTCTTTAGCGTTTTAGAGAAGTCCTCCAAAGCAGATTTACCTTTTGGTTTTCTGACTGCTGGTGCGACAAATGTTGATTATAGAGCCATATTTAGATAAATTTATATAAGATGGATAGTATTCAGGAATGCCCCTCTTAGTAATAATACTTTAGGTCAAGAGTTTATAAATATGAAAATTGTTGTTATGTGCCATCAAGTTGCCTGTGACTCATAGTGACCCTATGAACAACAGTTCTGAACCCTGTTCTTTCCTGAGTCAACATTACTGTCTCTGACACACCCACCATTATTACCTCTGTCTCTGAATCAATCCATTATATCAAGGGTCTTCCTCTCCTGCACTGTCCCTCCACTTTCCCAATCATAATGAACCTCTCCAAGGACTGGTCACATCTTGAAACATGTCCAAAGTATGTCAAGTGGAGTTTCAGAATCCTTGCCTCCAAAGAGCAGCAGACTAGTTTCACCCTCTCCAGTTTGAACCTGTTTGTTCTCCTTGCAGTCCATGGCCTATTCAATACTCTTTTTGCAGCATCACAGCTCAAAGGTACCAATTCTCCTTCTATTATCCCAGGTCATTGTCCAGACTTCTGATGCATAGCACATAATTGCAAAGAACGTGGCCTGGATCAGGCACACTCTAGTTTCCAGACTGACCTGACATCATTGTTCTTCAGTATTCTGGAGATGTCTCTGACAGCAGACTTTCCCACTGCAATTCATCTCTTTACTTCTTGGCTATTGATACTAATAGTGTTGATTGTGGAGCAATCAGCTTTAGCAAACTAAAACTGTAAACAATCTCAATCTCTTCTGTGTCTAACTTGATGTTGCCAGTTAACCCAGTGATGAGAATCTTTGTTTTCATGATGTTAGGCTTCAGTCCATATTTAGGACTGAAACCCTTGACATTTTGCAGCAAGTGCTGAAAGTCCTCCTCAGTTTCAGCAAGCAGGGTTGTGTCATCTGCCTGAAGCAGAATGCTGATGAGTCTTCCTCCAATCCTGATACTACAGTTCTCCTCATAGAGGCCAGTCTACTAGATTATCTGTTATACATATGTCTTGAAAAGCTATGGAGATAGGATACATCCCTGGCATACATCCTTTCTGATTTTAAACCATGGAGCGTTTCCTTGCTCTGTTCTGACAACCACCAAGTATAGGTTTTACATAAGCATGAATCAGAGTCAGCCAGAGTTTGTTGTAATCCACACAGTCGAATGCCTTTGCATAGTCAATTAAACAGATACACATTCCTCTGATGCTCACTGATTTTAGCCAACACCAACTAACATTAGCTATAATAATCCCTAGTACCAGGACCCCTTCTAAACCCAGCCTGTACATCAAGCAGTTGTGCTGTTGATAAACAAATACATATGTTTTCTTTTTCATGTGCTAACAGCTATTTTAAAGAGTTTCTATAATTAAATATATACATATTTCTTTAGCTACCTGGCCTATTGACTGGAAGAGATCATTATTTGTTCCAATTCCCAGCAAAGTAATCCAACAAATTGTGGAAATTATCAAACAATATCATTAATTGTATATGCAAGAATATTTTTAATTTTATATTAGTAAGCATAAAAGAAATTCATATACATTGTGTTTAATTCATGTATGCTTTGTTTCACACATTTCTATAGTCAAACTGTGTTTCATTCAATCATTTATATACATTGTGTTTTATAAAATTAATCCTCATTGATCTATGTCTACTATTACCCCATTTTTCAAGTCCTCATTGGATTTATCCTAATTTCTTCATCACTTCAGTTGATCTCTCAGATACTATTATCCTAGTAATTATTTCTCCTTCTGAACACTCTGCCCTCGTATTCCATTCCCTTTCCACTTTTGAATTTTTATAAACCTTTTACTAGGCATTTTTCTGTTTTTGTATCTTTAATATGTACTTTTCTGTAAAATGTTTGTCTCTTAGATAATTTTCTAAATCTGAGCACTCTAATTAAGATGGAGTTGGAAGAAAGATTGGCCATCCACTGCTGAAATAGCAGGCTTTCAAAAACGCTATGTACAATAGAGTCCACTTAGATCCACTTAGACTAGCAGATATGACGATGGAGGTTGAGCCCTCAATTATGGAAACATAAAGGAGGAGGAAGTAGTAAGTAGACACTAGTGATTAGAACATGGAATGTGAGAAGCATGAATGTAAGAAAATTAGATGTTGTTTAAAAAGAAATGGAACACAAGCATTTTGACATACTAAGTATTGGCAAAATGAGATGGATTGGCATGGGACATTTTGAGTCAAACTATCTTATGATCAACTATGGGGGAGAAGAAAAAATGAGGGGGAAATGGGGTTGCCTTCATAGTTAAAAAAGTCATTTTTAGAATCAGAGAGATTACATCTGTTGAAAAAACTGCTGGAGAACTAGGCAGAACATATGCAAGTTCAAGCTGAAGCTAAGAAAAATTAAATTGAATACTTGGGAACCAAAATATGACCTTGAGTCTATCCCACCTGAATTTCAGAACCATCTCAGGAGTAGGTTAGAGGCCTTGAACACCAATGAGTGAAGACCAGATGTGTTGTGGGAGGATATCAACAATATCATCCAGGAAGACTGCAAAAGGTCATTACAAAAACAGAGGACGAAGAAAACACTAAATAGATGTCAGAATTGATGCCGAATATTGCACTAGAGGGCTGATAAAACCAAAGCACAGAGAAAAATTCAAGATATTAAAGAGCTATGTAGAATATTTCAAAAAGTAGTGCAGGAAGACAAAGTATTACAATGAAAAGTGCAGGAAACTGGAGTAAAAAAAATCAAAAGTGCTGAAATCGGTCAGCGTTTCTTAAGCTGAAGGAACCAAGAACAAATTCAAACCTCGAGTTGCAATACTTATGTATGCTTTGGGCAGAATATGAAATGATCCAGGAAGTACTAAATGAAAATGGAAAGAGTATACAGAGTCATTGTACTGAAAGGAATTAGCAGACAGAAGATTTTCATGAAACAACACATGAGCAAGAGCCTATGGTGATGAAGAAAGAAATTGAAGCGGCTTTGCCGGAATTGGGGGAAAAAATAAGGCCCCGGGAATTGATGATAAACCAATTGACGTATTACAACTAACAGATGTTAGCCTAGATGTGCTCATCCAGTTTTGTCAAGAAATCTGGAGGACAACCGTTGGCCAACTGACTGGGAGAGATCTATATTTGTTCCCATCCCAAAGAAAAGTGATATCAAAGAGTGTAGAAATTATTGAACAATATCATTAATATCACATGCAAGCAGCATTTGTTGAAGATTATCCAAAAATAACTGGAACAGCACATAAACAGAGAACTGCCAGAAGTCCAGGCTGGATTAAGAAGGGTTTGTGGCACTAGGGATATTGTAACTAATGTTGCATGGATCTTAGATGAAAGCAAGGAGTACCAGAGGAATGTCTATCTGTGTTTCATTGATTATGCTAAGGAATTTGTGTGGATCATAACAAACTGTGACTGACTCTGAGAAGAATGGAAATTCCAGAACACTTGATCGTGCTAATGCAAAACCTATACAGACTAGGAGGCAGTCAGAAAAGAGCAAGTAAACACAGCATGGTTCAAAATTGGGAAGGCCATATGCCAGGATGAGTTCTATCTCCATACCTTTTCAACCTATATGAAGAACACATTATCCATAAGGCTGGGCTCTGTGAGGAGAAATATGGCATCAGTATTGGAAAAAGATTCATCAACAGTCTACATTATGCAGATGATACATCCCTGCTTGCTGAAACCGAGGAGGACCTGAAGCACTTACTGCAGAAGGTCGAAGACTGCATCCTTCAATATGGATTGAGTCTCAATATCAAGAAGACAAAGATTCTCACCACTGGGAAAATGACAACAATATGATGGATGGTGAAGAGATTGAGACTGTTAAGAGATTTAGTTTGCCTGGCTTCACAGTCAACCCTCTTGGCAGCCAGGAAGTCAAAAGACATATTGTGATGGAAAAGTATGCTCTTAGAGAATTCTCCAAAGTGTTGAATAGCAATGATGTAACTTTGGAGACTAAGGTGTGCCTGATACAGTCCATGATCTTTGCAATCACTTGCTATGTGTCAGAGAGCTGGACAATGACTAGGAATGATAAAAGGAGATTTGATGCCTTTGAGCTGTGGTGTTGAAGAAAAGTATTTAATATACCATGGAATGCTAAGAAAACAAAAAGGTTCCTGCTATTCTCTGGTCTTTTCTCTTCCCTCTAGATCCCAGTTGTTAAAAGAGGGAAAAATTTAAACAAATATATAACAAATAATTTTGAACATTATAATCTTTTAAGCTTAAGGCTAGAAATATTAACAATATGATCATTTCCAATTCAGAGATACATGTTCCAATTTTCCATAAATGGTTTTGGTAAGAAGAATATTGTAAATGTGGACACATTTCCACTATTCCTCCTACATGCCACGATATAGTGTTATTAGCATGAGCAGTTATAAATGCATTGCCATCCTTACTCTAACTTAATTTTTTTAATTTAAATTTGTTGTTAATTTCAGTAAAATTTTCAGAGGCTTTGGATTTCCATTCATTCATTATTGCACATTTCTCCCCTCGCAAGCCTCCCCTTCCCCCGCCCCAGAACACTACCCTCTTGGAAAAGTAAAAGAAAAATTCTTTCATTGTTTTACTAACCCTCCCCCAGGTCTACTCCACCATGTAGCCCTCTCTCTAGACTCCTGTCATGACAGAAATACCTAATCACATATCTGTTTTAAACCATTTTCTCCCTCCTCTGTTTCAGTGCAGTATACATTATTGAACCCATCTTACTCATTCTCTCCCCAACCCCAAGGTCAGTCCCACTCTACAACAGTGGCACCATGCAATAGTTGTCCTTTTGTGACTGGGATATTTCACTCAGCATAATGTTCTCCAGAGTCAACCATTTTGAATAATATTGTATGAGTTCCTTGTTTTTCAATGCAGCATAGTATTCCATTGTGTGAATGTACCACAGCTTCTCTATCCATTTGTTTGTTGATGGGCACTTAGGTTGTTTCCAACTCCTTGCTCTTGTGAACAAAGCTGCAATAAACACAAGTGTGCATCATGGCTGACAGGACTGACAGGCCCCAGCTCCCAGCTGGAAACAAAGGAGGACACTTTAAAGATTTAGATCCTCCCAGAAGAAGAGCTGTGGGTGAGCAGTAACATTACTGGTAAGCATATTCGTTTTCTCCTGGACACAAGAGCCTACTATTTGGTCCTAAAAGCCTTCTGAGGTCCCAACCCTTCTCACTATTTCTTAGTTGTTGGAATTGACGGAAAACCTCATAAGCAGTTCCTTACTTCACCTCTGCCTTGAATGCAGACTTCCAAGTTGTAAAACAACTCAGTGGTAGATGGAATTTGGTCCAGGACTTAAGAACAATAAATGACAAAGTTGAGCCTCTACATCTTGTGGTTCTTAACCTTTATATTATAATAAACAAAGTGCTAGTCAACAGACCTTTTATTGTAAGAACTACCTTCCCTCTTTAACTTGATTTATTCCACTAGTAGAGCCTCTTCTTGGAATAGTAATGCATTTTAATTTTTGACTCATGTACTTCTAACTTGTTAGTTAAATTTGTGTCTTCTAGGCTACAACACTTCCGTGATACATCTTCAAGGATATGAACATGTACGGCTAAGCAAAATTGATAACAGTGCATCTAAATTCCAAAATCAATCTCCATAATAGTCTATGTGTTTGCTATTGCCAAAGGGGCCCTTTAGAGTAGTGAGAGAAGATCTTCACCCTTAGCAGGAAGTAGCTAAGAGAATACGCCATCCCCTTTTCCTTATGAATCAGGGTGAAGTCTCTCTCAGGGAGGAGTGATAGGGAACGGCAAAGGACACACTGACAAAGGAGATTAATCAGAACTGGCTTTGACAAGCACTGTGGCAATTAGACAATTAAAACAGACTTTCAAGGGGGGGAAGCAAAAGAGGAATGAACTGAGGAGGAGGGTAGAGAGAATAGTGCAACAATGAATGAACGGAAACCCAAAATCTTTGTAAATATTCATTAAAATTAATGAAATTTAACTAAAAAAACCCGGTTCCTGCTGTTGTTGTTGTCATGTGCCATTGAGTCGCTTGCGACTCATGGCAACCCTATGAACAACAGTCCTAAACCCTGCTCTATCCTGTGCCAATCACACTGCCTCTAACACACCCATCTTGATTACCTCAGTCACTGAATCGATCCACCTCAGAGAAGGTCTTCCTCTCTGCAGTCCCTCAACCCTCCCAAGCATGATGTCCCTCTCCAAGGACCTGTCTCTCCTTACAACATGTCCAAAGTATGTCAAACGAAGCCTCAGAAACCTCTCCTTCAAGGAGCAGCCTGGTTTAAAACCTCTCCAGGATGAATATGTTTGTTTTCTTAGCAGTCCATGGTACACTCAATACTCTTCTCCAGCATTACAGCGCAAAGGCATCAATTTTCCTTTTATCCTCCCTAGTCATTGTCCAACTCTCTGATGCATAACATGTGATTGCAAAGATAACAGCCTGCATCAGATGCACCTTTGTCTCCAGAGTGACATCATTGCTCTTCAGTACTCTAAAGAGGTCCCTAACAGCAGACATTCCCAAGGCAAAACGTGTTTTTTTTGTTTCTTTTTTTTATTTATTTACTGGCTATTGGTGCCAAGAGTGTTGACTGTGTACCCAAGCAGACTAAACTTGTTAACAATCTCAATCACTTCACCATCCATCCAGATGCTGCCAATTGGTCCTGTGGTGAGAATCTTTGTCTTCTTGACATTGAGTCTCAGTCCGTACTGAAGGCTGCAGTCCTTGACCCTCCGCAGCAAGTGCATGAGGTCCTCCTCAGTTTCGGGAAGCAGGGTTGTGTCAGCTGCATAACGCAGATTGTTAATAGATCTTCCACCAATTCTGATGCCACAATTCTTCTCATAGAGCTCGTTCCACGTACCAATTGTGAATTTCCTCTTAAAACTGGTTCTCCTCCTTTGTGTTTCTAAATCTGAGGTGAGGGTTCAACTTCAGTTGCCATATCTTTAAGTTTACTCTAAGTGTGCTCTGCTGTGCATAGGGTTTTCTAAGGCCAATTATATTTCAGTGGATGGTTAATTCTTCTTCCTTGTCTGTCTTAATTTGAATGTTCACTGTTAGAAGAATATCTGACACACAAGTATTTTAACCTAGCAGGTGAAAGACACTTCACTTACAGAAATAATCAATATAGTCACTGTTCACCCATCCCAAGCACATGTAACTTGTCTCTAACCTTGCTCTTCTACCTCCCCATTCGTTGCACACCCTGGTCAAATCCTCCCTTCCTCAGCCACATATCAATATGAACACCAGTCACTTCTGTGATGCCTTGCACTACACACTGCTACTGGTTTCTCATGCTGTTGTCCATCTCTTGTTTAGGAGGATGTAAGTTCAAATCTCATGGACCAACTTCAGAGTAAGATTTTTGCTTGAGGCTGTACTGAGGGAAGATCCTGGCCACAGAGCTTTTGCTAAGTTCTATGACTTAGTGTCTGAATTTACATTGCTGACAAAAGTGATAATTGCAAGGTTTGCACAGTTATCTTCCAGAACTGATGCTATGGTTTTGGTTGTAGATTTGAGAATGAAGATATCCTTTCTAAAAAGATGAGATTAAGGTAGCCAACACCATTCAGGAAGGAAAGTGTTATCTAATCAAGGGGATTAGAGAGAGCTCTCAGATCCCATTGGATAGTTGAATTGATTGTAGAGGAAATTCTTCATTTATATAACTTTTCATTAATTATTACTACATTGTACAGGTCATTAGGGGGAGATTTTCCCTGGAAAGGGATATTACACATGGAAAAGTAAAGGGTCCACCAAATGCAAGAAGAATTGATACCGTTACTGTGGCAATGGTCTCAAGTCCATAAAGGATGATGAGGTTGTTGCATTATAGGTCAAAGTTCAGATCTGTTGCTCATAGGGTTCTTATAAGTTGTGCTAACTTAATATCACATAATTATTATTTGAATTAATAGAGCTGCAAAATGTGATATAAAAGAAACAATAATTAAAACAGAAATCATTATTACATTTAAAGATTCTTATAGAATATGAAACGGTCAAAGCTATGGGGAACTGGCAGAGAAATAGAAATAATTATAAACAACATAGATTAGCAACACCAGAAATAGCCCTTCTTTTCACCTCAAGAAAGAGGAAGTATCAGTGAGAATGAAGGCCAAGTTTTATCTACTTAATTTGTTTTTGTCACTTAAATCTATTTTTGGTAGTTGGGGAGCTTGATCTATGAGTATATTTGGGTGTGGTTAACTCAGTGTCTTTTAAAATTGTGATTTTGCTTCATTACTTCTCCCTGTGTCACAATCATGTTTGGGTTTTTGGTAGTGTGTCATGTCTCAGCTGGAAATGAGAGTGCACTCACATGGAATGACCTCAATTTCAAATTGTGTGTCCAGTGACTGGGTGATCTCACAGCTCTCCTAGAGAACCCAGCACTACAACCATTGCATTTGTTGAGCAAAAATCAGATATGTTCCTGAAGGAGAAAGAACCTGTTGCACAAGGTCTTCCACTAGTCAGAAGGTATCCACGGGGGAAATAGTTTGTCATTTCTAGGACACCAGCCAATAAGCTTTGATTTTCAGATCCAACATGCAATCTTTAAAAAAAAATACCACAAAATAAGAGCTATTGAAGGATTCAGATAATTCAAATTTTTGTTCTCCAAATCTTTTTAATGAAACAAATAATTCTCAGTTCTCAATGAATGTCACCGATTAAGATGGAACACTAGAAAGACCTGAGCGTTCTGGAATTATCAGAATCCTTCTAAAAGGCATTTCCTATGTAAACATAGGGCTACAGGAAATAACACTGTAAATGTGAATGAGACGTTCATTTTAAAAAGGTATTTTAAACAGCATGATAAAGCTGATAAAGAGATATAGTTGCTTTATTCAGAAGACCTACCAGCCTGACTGCACATTTGAAGTTGAATTTTGCTAGCATGTAGAAGATTGTGGACTTTCAAAATGTTAGATAATTCATTACAAATAATTAGGTACTATAATTCATTACAAGTAATTAGGAACAGACACAAATAATATATTGAAGACAAAATGCTGAAGTTCCCCACTGTCCAGTGATTGTGTTGGTCAGGTCACTCAATGGTGTCACAAGCTAGTCTAAAACCTGCATAGATCTACCAGTGTTGTTAATGTTTTGTGCCTGGGACTCATAACCAATCTATGTATAACAGATCTGAAGTTCTGAGCCGATGTTACTGATTCCAACACACCTACCCCCATTGTCTCAGTTATAGTTCCAATGTATCTCATCTGGAATATTCTTCTCCTCCACTGTCCCTCCAACTTTCTCAGCATGATGTCTTTTAACAATGACTGGTCTCTCCTGGTCACGTGCCCAAAGTATTGAGATGAATCTTCAAAATCCTAGTCTACAAGGAGAAACTTGGTATCGTCCTCTCTAACAAAGACCTATTTGGTGTTTTGTTTGTTTACTTAACAGTATTCTCCATTCACATTGTTGTACGTTCACTATGTTATATAAAATCATTCTCAATAGAAAAAGATTAAAGTCATTCTTCTTGTGAACAGGGACAAGACAAGAACAACCACTTTCACCACTCCTATTCAATACTGTATTGGAAGTAAATGCTACTATAATACAAGAAGAAAAGGAAGTGAGAGACATTCAGATCAACAAAGGGATGGTTAAATTGTTGCAATAGGCAAATGGTACCATACTATACACAGAAAAGCACAAGGGCTCAACAAAAATCTGTAAGACCTGGTAGACCAATTTAGAAGAGTGGCAGGCTACAATATCAAATTTTACAAAAAGTCAGTGGTATAAATTTTCTTGTTTTGTTTTTAATTTATTTTATTTTTATATATTCCTCTGCTTCTCTTACTTAGGCAAAGCTCCTTACCTCGAACCACTTAATTCAGTTATTTATGACACAGCACCATTTCCAAGTTGTCATCCAGGTTTCACAAGTGCCTGGGTTGGGGTTTTTTTTGGGTTTTTTTTGGGGGGGGCTTATTTCTTTAATTGGCTTTCCTCACAGACGGAAATAGTTACTTGAACTTAGATCCGACCATAAATTGAATACAATTTCTTTTATCCCACTCATGGATATTTTCCTTCTTTTATATTCTACTATCTCTCCTCTATTTTAAGGAATTGTATAATCAACATCATCAAAGACCACATAGATTGTAAGAAATTACATGGTCATGGCAAAGACAGAAGCCATATTTATAAAGTTGCAAAAGAAAGTCTGGAAATCCTATCCAAAATCTGCATTACTTATTTATACATCTGCATAAAATAATTTTACCTTAACATAGAGGTAGTGTCTGTGAGGTGCAAGGGAGGATATTAACTACTTTTACTATAATACTTTGTCTTGTCGTGAAGTCTTTTGAAATTTTCTGTTCAACTCCTTAATGTCTGATTTCTTCCTTCTGCTTTGGCTTCTCGGTGCTCCAGAGCAATATTCAGAGTCTCTTCTGAGATCCATTTTGGTCTTTTCTTCTTCCTCTGTCTTTGCAATGACCGTTTGCACTCTTCCTGGATGATATTCTTGATATCCTCCCATAACTAATCTAGTCTTCTTTAGTGTCCAAGCCCTCAAATCTGTTCCTGAGATGGTTTTGAAATTCAGGTGGGATAGACTCAAAGTCACACTTTGGTTCTTGTGGGCTTAATTTCACTTTCCTTAACTTTAGCTTAAACTTGCATATGAGTAATTGGTGATCTGTTCCACAATCAGCAACAGGCCTAATTTACACAGCTGATATTGCGCTTCTCTGGTGGTTCTTTCCACAGAGGTAATCTATCTGATTCCTATGCAAACCATCAGGTGAGATCCATGTGTATAGCCTGCATTTATGTTTCTTGTACAATGTATTTGCAACGAATAAATTATTGATTGTGCAAAATTCTATCGTCCTATCTACAGCTTCATTTCTGTCACCAAGTCCATACTTTCCAACTACTGATCCTTCTTCTTCTCTGTTCCCAAAATTCTCATTCCAGTCACCCATCACTACTAATGCAAAGAGCTTTATAAAAAAGAAAAATTATAGGGGAGCTCTGGTGGCCTAGTGGCAAGAACCTGCACTGTAATCCCAGAGGCTCATTCAAATCCACCAGATACTCTGCTGGAGAAGGAGGAGCAATCTCCTCCTGTACCAATCAGATCTGATTTGATGGTAGACACACACACACACACACACACACACACACACACACACATTAAAAAAACTTAAAAAGAAAACTACAAAAGTATGCTGCAAGAAACAATAAGAAGCCTAAATAAATGGAAAAAAAATATTCCCTCTTCATGGATAAGAAGACTCAATATAGTGAAAATAGCAATCTTATGGAAATCTATATGTTAAGTGTAATATAGTTGTTGTTGTTGTTGTTATGTGCCCTTGAATTGCCTGCAACTCATAGCAACACTTTGATCAGCAGGTCTGAGGCCTGCCCTGTTGTGAGCAAGTCTAACTAATTCCAACACATCTCCCATTGTCCTAGTTACTCTATCAATCCATCTCATCCAGGTTCTTTGCCTGCCCTGTTCCTCTACGCTTCTGAGCATGATGTCCTTCTCTAAGGACTAGTCACTCATGGCCATGTGCCCAAAGAATGTGAGGAAGAACTTCAAAATTCTAGTCTCCAAAGAGAAACTTTCACCCTCTCCAAGAAAGACTTATTTGTTTTCTTGTCTGTACATGGTCTGTTTAAGACTCTTCTCCAGCCCAGCTCGAAGGCATCAATTCTCCTTCCGTCATCCTTAGTTATTCCAGTTCTCTGATGCATTAACAAGTAATTGCAAAGACTATGGCCTAGGTCGGACAGACCTTAAACTCCAGACTTACATTGTTGCTTTTTCATACTCTGAAGAGGTCCATGCTAGCAAATTTCCCCAGTACAATTAATCTTTTGATTTCCTGACTGCTGGTGTCAAGAGTGTTGATTGTGGAGCCGAGCAATCTGTAATTGTTAACAACCTCAATCTCTTCTCCACCTATCATGGTTCTCCTAACTAGACTAGTATTGTCTTCTTATATTGAACTTCAATCTATATTGAAAACTACAGTGCTTGACTTTCTGCAGCAAGCACTTTATATGCTTCTCAGTTTCAGCAAGCAAGGTTGAGATAGCTGCATAACTTAGGTTGTTGATGAGTCTTCTTTCAATCCTGATGCTACATTCCTCCTCATAAAGCCTATTTTCCTGAATGATCAGTTCTGCATATAGATTGAAAAAAGTATGGAAACAGGATGCATCCTTGACACATTCCTTTTCTGATTTTGAACCGTACAGCCTTTTTTTTTTCCTCTCAAGGATTGTAATCTCAATACAGATATCAAATTCACTTTTCAAAGAGATCATAAAGACATTAGCAAGTTTATTTGGAAATGAAAGAGACTGTGAATAAGTGAAACACTCCTGAAAAGCAAAAATTAAGTGGGAGGCATAGCAAAACCTACTACACAGCTATAACAGCCAAAACACATGGTAGTAGCACAAAGACAAACACATAGAATTAAGGGAATAGAATTGAGATCACAGAAATTGACCCAGGTGTGTCAGAGTCAGTGAGACTGGCTCAGAATAGAGTAGGGTTCAGATTTGTCGTTTGTAAGGTCACTATGAGTCATGGGCAACTTGATGGCACATAACAGCAGCAACATCTGTGGTCAAATGGTATTTTTACAAGGAAAATAAGTCTATCAAATAGGGAAATGGCAACTTTTTCAACAAACACTGAATGTCTACCTGTAAAAAAATTAAAGCAGAAGCCATATTTCATACCATACACAAAAATTAAATCAATGTGGATCAGACCTGGGAGTAAAGCCTCAAACCATAAAGTTCATAAGAGACAAAGTGGGACCAAACTCAGAAGCCTTAGCTTATGGTAGGAATAAGTTATAAGTATTTGATAAACAAAGTTATTTCCCAGAGGTCTCTAGGAGAAGCTTTCATCCTTCTTGCAAAGTGAAGAAGACTTGAGCACATTTCACTGGATCCGCTTCCTCAGAATCATGCTTTGAAAATGATACATGATAGAGATCAGCTTCATTTTTGTTGTTCTGTTTTATTTTGAAGCTTCCTTTGCTCTAACTGTGTTCATATTATATATATTATCTGATATAAGTAAGAGACCATACATAATGTACATCTACCTACACAGAGTCAGAGATAAGAGTGCATGGCATGGGGGTTTAGAGATATAATGGGGAAACCAACACACTTTCTAATATCGAGACTTTCTGCTTCCCGGAATTCTTCAGTGAAGTCTGCCGAAAAGCTAAAAGACAATCTGAAGTGTATTAATTTAGCAGATACAATGCCAATGGAAAATATTTATATGGTGTTTTTCTTAAATCACTAAAGTTACTCAATATCATATTCACTGGGAGACTATAACCCTATGGTCTATTGCTAAATTCATACACTTAAAAGAAAAGAAATACACCAAAAATAGAGCAAACTTATTACTATTGAGTCAGAAGTGACTCATAACTTCCCTTCTAGTGAGTTTTTGGAGGGCATAAATTGCACAGAAGGAGATTCCACCTCTGTCTTCCACAGAGGAATTGATGGATTAAAACGACCTGCACAGGATTGAATAGTATGCATCAATTAGAAGAAATGAGTTTGCAAACCACTGTATAATATGGGAGAGGCTGGAGAGCATCATGCTGTGTGAACTAAATCAGTCTCATAAGAATAAAGATTGCAAAAGATCATTATTTTAAAAATAGAAGGATAACTAGCAAGATATGTACATAAGCCCAAAGGTGGAAGGGGAGTGGCAAGGGAACTGAAAGTTGAGAGGGGAGGAAATCATGAGTCAGAGTTGAATTCATGGAGAGAGAGTTGGGTGAAAAACTTAGGAAAGATCCAGCATGGACCTTAAAAGTGAAGTAATAATGGGCATTTTCAATGTGATTAATTTTATACCACACAGTGTATGGGGATTATTGTATGAAACACATGTGAATGAAGGAATTTCACAGTGTTGATGAAAGAAATACAATGTAAACAACTTTTGTATGCAAACCAATATGAAATAAACAGAAAATAGAAAATTATAATAAATAAATCATTGAATGTACAAAATTCAATCATTCCATGTTTTACCTCATTTCTGTCACCAAGATCATACTTTATGACGATCATTTCTTCTTCATTGTTTCTAACTTTTGCATTCCAGTCAACAATAATTGACGTGTTTTGATTACATGTTTTGTCAATTTTGGACTATGAAAGTTGATAGGAATCTTCAATTTCCTCCTCTTTGATTTTACTCGTTGGAATATTTATTTGAATAATAGTCTCATTAACAGTACTTCCTTATACACATATGGATAATATCTTATCACTTGCAACATTGTACATTAAGACAGATCTTGAAATTACTTTTTTCACCACAAATGCAACACTTCCTCAATTTCTCATTCCTGTCATAATTGATCATATGACTCTGATTCAAAGCAGCCCATGTTCATCTACTTACATTCACTTATACCTAGAACTAATTTCATTGGTTGTAAATAAGGACCCAGGGAAAGAAGGACCCAGGGATCCAAGTGAAACTAACAGATGCAGCCTTAGACATGCTCACCAATCTATGCAAGGAAATTTGGAGGACAGCTACTTGGTCAAATGACTGAAAGAGGTCCATATTCCCATTCTCAGGAAAGGTGATCCAATAAAATGTGGAAATTATCAAACGATGTAATTACTATCACATCCAAACTATATGTTGCTAAATATCAGCAAAAAATGGCTAGAATAGTACACTGATAGAGAATTTTGAGAAATTCAGCTGGATTTAGAATGAGTAATGGCATCAAAGATATCAATGCTTATATCAGAAGTGTACTGACTGAAAGCAGAGAATACCAGAAGAATGCATATTTTTATTTTATTGGCTATCTAAATACATTTGATTACATGTGTAATAAAAAATTATGGTTAAGATTGAGAAGAATGGGAATTTCAGAAGACTTAACTGTGCTCATGTGAAACCTAGACCTAGACAAAGAGGTAGTGGTCCAAATGGAATAAGAGAATTCTTCATGGTTTAAAATCAGAGAATGTGGCTGTCAAGTCTGTATCCTTTTCCCATATGTATTGAATCAGTACACTAAGCAAACCATTTGAGGAGCTGGACTCTATGAAGAAGAAAATACCATCAGTATAGCAGGAAGACTCCTCAACATCATGTACTATGCAGATGACACAATTTGGCTTGCTGAAAGTGAGGATACTGTTGAGGAGCAAAGATGACAGTCTTGAAGATTAATTGCATCTCAACGTCAAGAATACAAATTTCCTCAACACTGAACTACAACATCCTAATAGACAGAGAAAAGTTTGAAATTATCAATAATTTCATCTTATTTTTATTCATAAGCACTAGCGCTCAAAGGATCAAGAGACAGATGGCATTGGGCAAACTTCTTATTAGGAATTTCTCCAAATTACTGAGGAGTCACTTGATATGCATCTGAGATCTGGCCAATTAATAAGGATGACATAATGCCTTTGACTTGTAGTGTTGAAGAGAACTGAATATTTTATGCTGATTTTGTCAGGTGCCATTGAGTTGAATACGACTCCTTGTGACTCTATGAACAATAGATCTAAAACCTGGTTTATCCTATGTCATCCTCATAATCTCTGACACACTCAAGCCAGTTGCTGCTGTAACTAACTGTGTCAGTATACCTGGTTAAAGGTCTTCCTCTCCTTTGTTTTCCCTCCACTTTTCTAAGCATACTGTCCCTATACAAGGAATAACCTCTCTTAGCAACAAGTCCAAAGTATGTGAGTTGAAGCTTCATTGTCTTTGCCTCCAAGGAGAATTTTGGCTGAACCTTTTCCAAGAAACACCTGTTTGTTCTTTAGGCAGTCCATGGACTATTCAGGACTTTTTTTTTCAAAACAACAATTCAAAGGTATCAATTCTTGTTCAGTCATCTTTATTCCTTAGCTAGCTTTCATATTAATTACAAGTGACTGAGAAGACCATGGCTTGAGAAAGGCACACCTTAGTCTGCAAACTGACATCATTGCTCCTAAATAATTTGGAGATGTCCTTGACTGAAGACCTTCCCAGTGCTATATGTCTCTTGGTCTCCTGATTGCTGGGAACTAGTGTATTGATTGTAGATCCAAGTAAAGTGAAAACCAAAACAAAACCCAAACAGATATGTCTTGGAAAATGTGCAGCCAGAATTTTCATTCAAGACAAGGATGACAAAACCTTGTCCCACATATTTTGAGCATGTTATTGGGGGAGGATATTCTTTTGAAAGAGATATCATGCTTGGAGTGGCAGGAGGTTAACCAAAGAGATCAACATCCTCAATGAGATGGAGTCAGACAGTGACTGCAAAAATGGATGTGTGTCCTAAAAAATGAGACTGGTATAGGCTAGGCCAGGGTTCAGGTCTGCTATTCATAGGCTTATTATGAGTCTTACCCTACTTGAATGCACCTAACAGCAACAGCAATTGTTTTAAAATTTTGGCAGGTGTATCCATTGGGCATAACTGAATGAAAGGTACATAAGACCATTCATTACAAAGTGTAAATGTGTGTGTGTATTAGTAATTATCTAAAGTAGTATAAAAATTAAATAATGAAATTTGAACTAAAAATCTTATTAAATCAATGATATGCTGTTTACTTTTGTGGACAATTAAGATAAATTTGTTAAAGACAAATTTTGTCTGAAATAACATAAATCTCATTTATATATGTAAATTTATCATTTATGTTCATTTGAGTCCATTAGTAAAATCTTTTAACCCAGTAATTATAAGTATTTGTGTCTTATTATATCGACATATTATTCTTCTTATTGTTAGGTGTCGTTGAGTCAAGTATAACTAATAGCAACCCTATGAATACATGATCTGAACCCTGTTGTATCCAGCACCATCCTCACACTTCTGATGCACTAAAGCCCATTGCAGCAGTCACAATGTCCGTTCACCTAGTTGAGGCTCTTTCTCTCCTTCGATGATCCTCCACCTTTCCCAGGATCATGTCCCTTACTAAGAAATAGCTATTCTTAGCAACAGCAACATGTCCAAAGTATGTAAGACAAAGCCTCATCATTCCTGCCTCCAATTCAGGTTCCACCCTCTCCAAGATATATGTGTTCATTCTCTTGGCTGTCCTTGGGATGTCCAGTGCTCTTCTCAAATATCAAACCTCAAAGGTATCAAGTATTTTCTGTCATCCTTATTCCTTGTTCAGCTTTCAGATGCATAAAAGTAATTGGAAAGACCATGGCCTGAATCAGATTCAGTTTAGTCCTCTTAGTAACATCATTACTCCTCAATAACTTGGAGAGGCCCCCAAGTGCAATATGTCTCCTTTTTTTTCCTGTAACAAAGCTGTTAATTGTGGATCCAAGCAAGATGAAGCTGTTGATAGTTTAACTCTCCTTTCAATCCATCATGATACTGCCTATTGGCCCACTGGTAAGAATCTTTGATTTCTTTATATTGAGATGCATTCCTTGATTGTCTGCAACAAGTGCTTCAAGATTTTACTTTCAGTAAGCAAAGTTGTGTTATCTGTATAATGCAGGTATTGATAAGTCTCTTTCCAATCCTGATGCCACACTCCTCTTCACAGAGTCCAGCTTCTCAGATAATTTGCTCAGCATACAGATTGAATAGGTTTGGTGAGAGAATACAACTATAACACACTGCCTTCTCACTTTTAAACAATGAAATATCTCACTGCTACGCTCCCACACAAGCCTCCTGGTAGAGAAATAGGTTCCACATGAGCACAACTAAGTACTCTGAGATTCCCATTCTTCTCAATGTCAGCCACAATTTGTTATGATCCACACAGTCAAACGCCTTTGCAAAGTCAATAAAGAATAAATATATATTCTTCTGGTATTTTTAATTTCATCCAGGACCCATCTGACATCAGCAATTATATCTCTGGTGCCATGTCTTCTTCTAAATTCTACTTGAACTTCTGGAAGTTCCCTATCTCTGTACTACTCTAGACATTTTTTTCAATGATCTTCAGCAGTAATTTCTTTGCATGTGATATTAATGATATTGTTTGATAGTTTCCACATTCAGCTAGATCACATTTCTTGGGAATGGGAACAAATATCGACCTCTTCCAACATGTTGTCCAGATAGCTATCCTCCAAATTTCCTGACATAGACTAGTGAGTGCATAAATGGCTGTTTCTGTTAATTGAAACAAGTAATTTGGTATCATATCTATTTCTGGGGCCTTAAGTTTTGCCAATGCTTTCAGTCCGGCTTATATTTCTTCCTTTATTACCATTAGCTGCTGTTCATATGATACATCCTGAAATTTTTCAGTGTCAATTAATTCTTTCTGGTACAGTGACTCTGTGTATTTCCTCCATCCACTTTTGATATTTTCTGGGTCATTCAATATATTATCAGTAGCATTCTAAATCATATTTTTTAAAAGTATCAGTTATTATTTTGTGACTATAATTTGTTTTAAAAAGCCTAAATTAAATTAAAAGAAAGTAATTTAATTATTTATGACAGTCCTGTAGTAAAAGCGCTGCAAAAATACTAAACCTTTTATTTATGGAATTCCAATTGAATTTTTCAAACCAGGATAGAATCATTTGAAGACATCATTTGCCTAATTTCTTTGGAAGTTACTACATCTGTCATCCTGATACCCTCCAGCAGCTCATCTGGTATTCAAATATTAGTATTCAAGGCCTCCAACTTGTTCATGAGATCAGCTTTAAATTAAGACAGGTAGAATCAAAGTCAAACTTTGGTTCCGTGAATTTTATTTTATTTTCTTTAGCTTTAGTTTGAACTTGCATGCAAATACTTGATCTAATTCACAATTAACACCTGGCCTAATTTTCATAGCTCGTAGCTTCTCCAACAATTTTTCTCGTTGATGTAATCAATGTGATTCTTGAGCAGGCCATAAGGTGAGGTCAATGTGTATAGTCACTGACTGTATTTCTTGTAAAAGATATATGTAATGAATAAATAATTTATTGTACAGAATTTTATCATTCTCTCTCCAGATTCATTTCTGTCTCTAATTCATTGTTTTCTGAATGTTGATCTTTCTTCCATGTTTCCACATCTTGCATTCCAAGCGCCCATTATTACTAATGCATCTTGTTTGCATGGTCAATCAATTTCTGTTTGCAATAGTTTGTAGAAATCATCTCATTCTTCCCCTTTGGCTGTGTCTATTGGTGTATAATTTGAATGATCATCCATGAAGGATGCAAAAGGTCATTACAAAAACAAAGGAAGAAAAAAAGATCAAAATGGATGTCAGAAGAGATTCTGAATATTGCATTAGAGTGCTGAAAAGCCAAAACAAAGGGGAGAAATCAAGATGTTAATCTTCTGAATAGAAGATTTCAAAGGGCAGCACAGGAAGAAAAAGCAAAGTATTATAATAAAATGTGCAAAGATCATTTTCGAAAATTTATAAAGGCTGAACTCACTTGTATTTCTTAAGCAGAAGAAACTGAAGAACAAATTAAAGCATAGAAATGATGTGGAAAGAATGTTGAATGACTAAAGTCACTATACCAAAAGGAATTGGCTGACACAGAATAATTTTATGAAACAAGATATAATAGAGAACTCATGGTGATGAAGGAGGAGTTAAAGCTTCTCTAAAGGAATTGGCAAACACCAGGAATTGATGGCATACCCAGTGACGTATTTCAACAAAGAGAAGATGCCCTGGACACACGTACCAGGTTTTACCAAGAAAACTGGAGGACAAACATCTGGCCAACTGACTGAAAGAGATCCATATTTATTCCTGTTTTAAAAAAA
>NW_006399906.1:6399716-6415014 GCF_000299155.1 Elephantulus edwardii | reverse complement strand
TACAGTGTAATATAATTTCAAATATGATATAACTTCAATTTCAGCAAGTAAGGTTTTGTCATATGCATAACACAGGTTATGGATGAGCCTCTCTCCAATTTTGATGTTACATTCCTCTTCAGAGTCCAGATAATTTGCATCTCCTTCCTAACTAAAAGGCTTTTGAAAACATTATGAACGTGAAGCAAAGAAAGCCCAGATTGGAAGTCAGTTGAAATGTGGAAAATTAAAAGCAAGCATTGTTTAACAATTGGAACATGGAATGTACGTAGCTTGACTGTTGGAGAATTGGAAATCATTAAAAATGAAAGGGAATGTATGAATATTGACACACTAGGCATTAGTGAGATTTGATGGACCAACTTTGACCACTTTGAATCAGAGAATCATATGGTATACTATACAGGAAATGAAAAGCAGAGGAAAAATGGTGTTGCATTTATAGACAAAAAGTCAATTATATATTCTCTCCTGAAATACAATGTTGTGGGTGCTAGAATAATATTCATACACATACAAGAAAGACACATTAACATGACTATTATTCAAATATATTCTCCTACAAACAGAGCCAAAGAGGAAGAAATTGAAAATTTTACCAAACTCTGTAGTCTGAAATTGATCAAACCTGCAATCAAGATATGTTAATGATAATTGATGACAGGAATGCAAAACTAGGAAACAGTGAAAGAAGGAACAGTAGTTGGAAAAATATGGGCTTGGTCATAGATAGATATAAAGCTGGAAATTGAATGATTGAATTTTGTATATGATTTATTCATTGTAAATATATTTTCTAAAAGACACAAAATATGCCTTTACACATGGATTTCACTTGATGGGTTTCATAAGAATCAGATTGACTCCAATTGTGGAAGAAATCACTGGAGAAGCTCAATATTGGCAGTCAAAACTAGGCCAGGGGCAGACTATGGTGCGGATCATCAATTACTCATACACAAGTTCAAATTGAAGCCAAAGAAAGTCAAAATAAGCCCAAGGAACCAAGATATGATTTTGAAACAATTCCATCTGAATTTCATGATTATCTTAAGAATAGGTTTGAGGCATTGAAGACCAGATGAGTGGTGGGATGATATTAAGGATATCGTCTATGAAGAAATTCAAACATCATTACAAAAGCTGAGGAGAAATAAAAAATAAAAATGGATGTCACAAGAGACTCTTAAGATTGCACTGGAGCTTTGAGAAGCCAAATCTAAAGGATAACATCTTGACAGGAAAGAGCTGAAAAGACAGTTTCAAAGGGGAGCTCATGAGAACAAAGCAAAGTATTATAATGGAACGTCCGGAGAACTTGAATTGGAGAGTAGAAAGTGAAGAACTCGCTTTGAATTTCTCAAGCTGAAAGAACTTAAAAACAAATTTAAGTCTCATGTTGCAATATTGAAAGATGCTTTGGGAAATACATTGAATGACCCAGAAAGCATCAAAAGAAGATGGAGGAAATACACAGTCACTTTACCAGAAAAAAAAATAATTGACACTAAAAATTTTCAGGAGTATCATATGAAAAGGAGGCAATGATAATCAAGGAGGAAGTAGAAGATGCAGAGTCATTGGCAAAAAATAAGGTCCCAGGAATTGATGGGATACCAATTGACTTGTTTCAATTAACAGCTGTAACCTTGTATTCACTCACCAGTCAGTCTATGCCAAGAAATTTGGAGGATGGTTGTGTGACCAACGGATTTAAAGAGGTCCACATTTGTTCCCAAGAAAGGTGGTCCAATTGAATATAGATCATCTGGTCTGGCTGTCTATATAGTGACTAATTGAATGCTGGGGGGGAAACTTGTTTTTCAAGCATTGTTGTTATGTCCTGTCTAGTCGCCTGCAACCCATAGCAACCCCATATAAAGCAGCTCTGAACCTTTCCCTATTCTGAGCCAGTCTCACTAACTGGGACTCACTAACCCCCATTGTCCCAGTCATTGTATCAATCCTTCTCCGGGCCATGTGCCCAAAGTATGTGAGATGGAGTTTCAAAATCCTATCCTCCAAAGAGAGTCTTGGTTTCACTTTCTCCAAGACAGATCTATTTGTTTTCTTAGCAGTATATAGTATATTCATGACTCTTCTCCAGCACCATAATTCAAAGGCATCCATGATTCTTCTGTCATATTTAGTCATTGTCCTGGTCTCTGGTGCATAGCAAGTAATAGTGAAGACCATCATTTGGATTAGGCACTCCTTAATCTCTAGAACATCCTTGCTTTTCAGGATTCTGGAGACATCCCTGACAGCAGATTTTCCCAATGCAGTTCATCGTTTGATTTCCTGACTGCTGGTGTTAAGGGTGTTGATTGTTGAACGGAGCAAGCTGTAATTGTTAAAAAACTCAATCGCTTCTCCATCTATCATGGTGCTGCCAATCGGCACAGTGCTTAGAATTTTTGTCTTCTTGATGTTATGTTTCAATCCATATTAAAGACTACAGTCCTTGACCTTCTGTAGCACACACTTCAGGTCTTCTTCAGTTTCAGCCAGCAAGGTTGTGCCATCTGCATAATGAAGGTTATTGATGAGTCTACCACAAATCCTGATGCCACATTCCTCCTCATAGAGCCCTGTTTTCCACATTACTTGTTCTGCATATAGATTGAAAACGTATGGAGACAGGATGCATCCCTGACTCACTCTTTTCCTGGAATTGAATAGAAGATTTCAAAGGGCAGCTCTGGAAGACAAGGCAAACTATTATAATGAAATGTAAAAGGAGTTGGAGTAAAAAAATCGAAAAGTCCAAAGTCGCTCAACATTTCTTAAGCTAAAGGAACTGAAAAAACAAACTGAAGCTGCAAGTTGCAAAACTTAAGGATGCTATAGGCAGAATTTTGAATAATTAAGGAAGCAATTTTAAAAGAAAATATAAGGAGTATACAGAGTCATAGTACCAAAAAGAACTGGCTGCCACAGAAGAATTTTAAGAAACAACATATGGTCATGAGGAAATGGTGATTTTGAAAGAAGAAGTTCAGGCTGTTCTGAATGACTTGGAAAAAAAATAAAGCCCCAGGAATGGATGGAATACCAATTTATTAATTTCAACAAAAAGATACTTTGCTGGATGTGCTCACCAAGTTGTGCCAAGAAATCTGGAGGACAACTACTTGGCCAACTGACTGAAAAATATCCATATTCATTTTCATTTTAAAATAAAATGGTGACCAGGCAGTGTGGAAATTATTTAACAATATCACTACTATCACACACTTGCAAAATCCTGCTCAAAATCATCCAGAAACGACTGGAACAGCATTGACAGAGAACTATGAAAAATACATGCTGGGTTTAGAAGAGGTCATGATACTAGAGACATTATTGCTAATGCCAGATGAATCTTGGTAGAAAGCAAAGAGTCCCAAAGGAATGTCTATCTCAGTTTCAGTGACTCTGCAAAGACATTTGACTGTGTGGATCACTACAAATTGTGGCTCACCTTGAGGAGAATGGGAATCCTAGAACACTTGATTGTGCTTACGTGAAACCTGTACTTGGACAAGTAAGTAGTTCTTAGAACATAGCAGGTAAACACTGCATGGTTTCAAAAATAATAACTTAAAATTATTATAACTTATTAAATATTTCCCTGTTGCCTCAAGTACAAGACAAGTTACGATTTATTAGCTACAAGGGAAACCTAACTCAGAGTCTTTATAATAATATGATTTGGAATTTGAGTTTGGAATTTAATTCCAAACACCTTGTACTCAATCTTTTTGTAATCAGCCAAATGAAACTAGTAGTTCTAATATTTTAATGTTTAAAATAAACAACAGTCATTGTGACCAGATAGAAAGTAAAATTAGAGAAACTTTTAAAAATTATTGTATTAAACAATTCCCTTATGTAGAAATGATAGAAAATTGCTAGGGAAAAATTATATTTGAATTGTACAAAATTATTGGGATTTATACATAATTTATTATTGCAGTTCCTAGAATGCAAAAGATCATTACAAAGGCTGAAAAAGAAGAAAAGACCAAGATGGATGTCAGATAAGACTCGGATGGAGTATTGCATTAGAGTGCCGAGAAGCCAAAGCTAAAGGAAGAAACCAAGAAATCAAAGAATTAAACAGAAAATTTCAAAAGGCAGCCTGGGACGACAAAGCAAGATACTATAATGAAATGTGCAGAGAGCTGGAGTCAGAAAATCATAAGGGCAAAACTCGTTCAGCGTTTCTTAAACTGAAGGAGCTAAAAAACAATTTCAAGCCATGGGTGACAATACTTAACGTTATCCTTGGCTACAATCTTAAATGATCCAGGAAGTATCAAGAGAAGATGGAAGGAATACACAGAGTCACTGTTTCAGAAGGAATTCACTGACACAGAAGAATTTCATGAAATGGCATATGAGCAACAGCCTATGGTGATGAAGGAGGAAGATAAAATTGCTCTGAAGGAATTGGCAAAAACACAATGCTCCAGGAGTTGATGGCATACCAATTGACATATTTCAACAAATAGACACTGGCCTGGATGTGCTCACTAAGTTGTTCCAAGAAATCTGGAGGACAGTCAGCTGGCCCACTGACTGGAAAAGATCTATATTTGTTCCCATCCCAAAGAAAGGTGACCCAATAGAGTGCGGAAATTACCGAACATTATCATTAATATCACATGTAAGCAAGATTCCGACGAAAATTGTCCAAAAACGTTTGGAACAATATATCAACAGAGAACTGCCAGATGTGCAGACTGGATTTAGAAGAGGTCATGTTACTAGGGATATTATAGCTAATGTTAGATGGATCTTGGCAGAAAGCAAAGAATACCAGAAGAATGTATATCTGTGCTTCATTGACTATGCAAAGGCTTTTGACTGTGTGGATTACAACAAGCTATGGCTGACTCTTAGAAGAATGGGAATCCCAGAACATTTGATTGTTCTTATGCAAAACCTGTACTTGGACCCAGAGGCAGTTGTCAGAACACAGCAAGGAGACACTACATGGTTCAAAATCAAGAAGGGGGTTCACCAGGGATGTAGTCTGTCTCCATACCTTTTCAATCTGCATGCAGAACAGATCATCTGAGACGCTGGGCTATACAAAGAGGAATGCGGCATCAGGACTGGTGGAAGAGTTATCAACAACCTGTGTTACGCAGATGACACAATCCTACTTGCTGAAAGTGAGGAGGACCAGAAGCGCTTGCTTCAGAAGGTCAAGGACTGCAGTCTTCAATATGGATTGAAGCTCAACATCAAGAAAACAAAGATTCTCACCACTGGGCCAACTGGCAGCATCAGTATGGATGGTGAAGAGACTGAGATAGTTAACAGCTTTAGTTTACTTGGCTCCACAATCAACACTCTTGGTAACAGCAGCCAGGAAAGCAAGAGTAAAATTGCACTGGGAAAGTTGGCTGTGAGGGACCTCTGAAGAGTACTGAAGATCAATGACGTTAGACTGGAGACAAAGGTGCACCTGATCCGGGCTATAGTCTTCCCAATTACGTGCTATGCATCAGAGAGTTGGACAGTGACTAGGGTAGATAGAGAATTGATGCTTTTTAGCTGTGGTGCTGGAGAAGAGTGTTGAATATATCATGGACTGTTAAGAGAACAAACAGGTTTGTCCTGGAGAGGGTGAAGTCAGAATGCTCCTTGCAGTTAAGGATTCTGAAGCTTTGTCTGACATACTGTGGGCATGTTGCAAGGACAGACTGGTTTTGGAGAGGGACATCATGTTTGAGAGAGAGGAGGGCCAGCGAAGGAGAGGAAGACCTTCGATGGAATGGATCAATTCCGTGACTGGAGTGGTGGGAATAAGTGCATTTGAGATGGCTAGATTGGCACAGGATAGAAGGGTGTTTAGAGATCTTGTACATAGGGTCGCTATGAGTCGCAAGTGACTCAATGGCACATAACAACATCATAATCATTAATTATTTCATGAGAATTTTTAAGTAACAATTTTAATACAATTAGCATATTAAATTCACATTTTATATCTAAAAGATCTGGATCCAACACCTGAAGCAAGTCTTGAAACGAACAGTGATTACAATTCAATTCATATAATGAACTATTAAAATGTAAACTTTCTTATAATAGTACATTTTTTATAATGGTTCAAAGTAGATGTAAGGTATGTACAGAGTCACTGTACCAAAAAGAACTGGTTGACACAACGTTTTCGATTTGTGATCAAGAATAGTGGTACTATTATTGTAGAAATAGGTAACTAGTAAAATGTGTATGAAGATCTAAGTGAGGGAAGGTGGGAGCAGATGGCTGAGGATGGACAGGGCGGGTAATCATAGAGTCAAACAATTTGATGGGGAGAGAGAAGGGTGGGTAAAGGAAATGGGAGAGATGCAGTGTGAAAAACAATGTATACAAACCTTGCAAGTAAACCATTATAAAATTAAAAAAAAAGAGAGAGAGAAAATAAAAAAAGAAAGAATCAGTGTTACCGAAGAAGATCAAGCTGCGTTGAAGGTATTGAGAAAACATAATGCCCCAGGAATTGATGAAATACGATGTGGCATTTTTCAACAAATAGATGGAGCCTTAGATTGCTCAGCGGTTAACGTCAAGAAATTTGGAAGTCAGGAACAGATCCATACTTGTTACCATTACCAAAAGAGGTGATCCAAAAGAATGTGAACCTAGTCAAACAATATAATTAATAACACATGCAAATAAATCTTGTTGAAGATTATTTAAAAACACTGGAAGAGTACATTGACAGGGAATTTACAGATTCAAGTTGGATTCAGAAGAGGAAAATAAGACAAAGGATGTTAGTATTGATGTCAAATAAATACTAGAAAACCAAATTTACTTGAAAATCAGAATTCTATTATTTTATCAGAGATGTTACAATTAAATTTCCAATGTTTTACATTATCAATTGTTTTATATATTTGAATCTAGGCTATATTTGTTAATGTTAATGGAATCTTAATAGTTTGGAATTAATAATGTTCTTTATGAAGAGCAATAGACTACATTTCTATATTTTAATAGCATTCAAAGCGATTTTATTTAATGACAATATAAACTTAAAATATGCTTAATGAATAAATGAAATTTTAAAAATAATCTTTGATTATAGTAGGAAAGGGGCCATGATACTAATAAACTTTATGACCTTATTCTCTATTGAAAAAGTCCAGATCATCAATGTTTTTAAACAAAGTCGATTGTTCTACATTTTAAACATAAATCACAGAAAGCATGAGCTTTTATGGATACCACACACAGAGTACAGGCCATGATTCATTTGAGTTAGTTCCCAGGAAAGCAGTATAATGTTATTCTTAGAAGACGTGAAAAATTTCTATTATTAAGGCACAAAATTTATTATTAACTTGGACATTTGACCTCTATGTATCTTTTGGGAGCTTTCTCAGTGTGTATTAATTGTCTTTAGGTTTTTCAAGTTCTGCAGGAGGCAGAATAATTCAAACCATGTGAAACTTATAACCCAGGATTGTGGTTTGGTTCTTTTATTTATCATTATTTTAAAAAATTAATTTACTTATCAGGCCAAACCAATCTCAGGAGGATATGAGGATATCTATGATGATTATCCAAATTGATAACCATCTATGTAAAGTAAAAAAAAAATGTCAGACTAAAGGTTTATATTCTTAGATTTAAAATTAAGTAAACACTTATCTTAATTTTGTTTAAATCACATTTTATTACACAACTATCCGTATTAATCTATTCTCCTTTAAATGAATTAACATTTTATGCTAAGTTTAAGATACCACTTGACCAAATCCAATATAATTTTGAAAAAAACCTAAGACAACACCTAAAATGTGTTGTTTGATTAAAACAAGGCTTAATTAGGATCACCAACACTTGTAACAAGTGATTTAAAAAATGACAATGAAAGACCAGGCACTGAAATCCTCACAGAAACTGACTTTACCATTTTTTTTTTACCTAAAATGATCTAACAAAGAGAATTCATGAATAATTTACTTTGTATTTCCTTGAACTATTATTTCCAGTAGCAATTAATTTTATCTTCAGTAAATATTTACGGAATGTACAGACAAAAGTAAATGAATTAATGATATTATGTATGTGTGTGTGTATATATATATGTATATATATATATATATACATATAAATATAAGTAAATATATAATATATATCTAAAATATATGTATATATATAAATCTAAAAGATATAAATAAACAAGAAATAAGAAGCATGTTATATATAAGTAGGAGGAAAGACAGAATATAAGAGATTAGAGAAATGGGCCATAATAGACAAGACATCATGATATTGCTAAAGAAAAGAAAGAGAGTATGTCACTTGATGATAATGAGGAAATTGAAGATTAAGAGACCTGATTTGTTGAGCTCAGTAAAAAATTAAAATGTCAATCTGTTAAAAAAGCAGAAAAATACTGATGCAAATGTAAATTTTTAATTTGTTCCATCATTACTGTATGCACCATGACACTAGCTCTGATTCATAGCAACTCTACACTCAACAATTCAAGATTTTGCCTGATTTTATGCCATCATCACAATCTCTGCTGTGCTGAATTTCATCTTTGAGGCCACTGAGCCAATACTTCTCTGAAGATCATTCTCTCCTCAACTGACCCATCACTTTTCTCTCAATGACATTTTTTTTTCAAGTATTAATTACTCCGGAGACATGCACAAAATATCTAAGAGCTTTTGTAGTTTTCACTTTGAAAGTACTTTTTTCAATTCAAATTGGGTCTTTTGGCTTCTACTTTACATCCAATACCCTTTCAAACAGCACAAAACAAAGACATCGATACATTGGTCTTCCTTACTTCTTATATATTTATTGTTCTTAGGTGGCTATCATAGCCACCCTGTGAAAAACAGATCTGAACCCTGTCCCATCCTATACCAGCTTCACACTTCCTAACAAATTAGACCCCATCATGGTAGTCACCTTTTCAATTCATCTGCTTGAGGGTCTTTCTCTGCTTCTCCAACTTCTGCCTTTCTGAGCATTATGTTACTCTTCAAAGAATAACCCCTCTTAGTAATACGCCCAAAGTACATGAGGCAAAAATTCTTTGATTACAAAGAGCACTTTGGCTGCACATTTTCTAAGACATATATTTCTGTTCTTTTGGCAGTCCATGAGATATTTAGTATTTTTCTCCAACACCACAACTCATATACATCAATTCTTCATGTGTCATCCATATTCATTGTCCAGCTCTCAGATGCATAGCAAGTGAACAGAAAGACTCTGGCCTGAATCAGATGCACCTTAGTCCTCACACTGACATCATTACTCCTCAATAATTTGGATAAGTTCCTTGTATATTTAGTACACTCAAAATATGTTTTGGTGATAAAATATACAATAACATAGACATCTATGTGTGATAAATCCATAGGGGGCACTGGTAGCCTAATGGTGAAAAACTGTGCTGCAATCCAAAAGACACATGGTTCAAATTCAGCAGCTGCAGATAGATACATGTTTGTTGTTGTTGTGTGCTGTCAAGTCACCTGTGACTCATAGTGACACTATGTACCAACAGCCCTAAACCTCTGCTAATCTTATTGTGTCTGACACTTGATCCCATCTACTCTTGTCACTGAATCAATCCATCTCATTGCGAGTTTTCCTCTCTTGCACTGTCCCTCCACCCTCTCAAGCATGACGTCTCTCTCCCAGGACAGGTCCCTCGTTGCAACATGTCAAAAGTACATCAGACAGCATTTCAGTATCTTTGCCTCTAAGGGATAACCTGGCTTCATCCTCTTAGGAGGAAGTGTAATAATTTCTACCTAGTCTTCAGGATGTGCCTTAATGGTATTTCTTATTTTTCCTTCTATCCGTTTTCCATTGTAGTTTTTCAGTTCTATCTTGGATAATCTACTTTGTTTTTAACACATATACTTCCTTTCATCATCATTTTATTTCTTTTCTAACCAGTTCATAATTTTTCCCTCCTTTGAGAAACTTACCTCCAAAATACTTCCCATACAGATTTATTTTACTTTTCAAATCACATAGATAATGTTGTAAAACTGATTCCTGAATTTGTCATGAACATATTTATATTTGGTTTTAGAAAATGGGAGCTCATTTCTGGTTTAAAATAAAAAATGTTCTAGCAAGTACATGGAATAAGGTAACATTTCTTAGAAAGCAGAGACCTCATTGTTAGTTAAAAAAAAATAAGGGGCACCTGGTTAATCATTTGCGGGGATATATAGCACACATTGTTGAGAAAGAGTTGGTATAAGGTCCCTAAGGCTTTATTCTAAATGTCTTTGTGCCATTCCAGATGTTCTAAGAAAATTCATGTCTATGTTTTTTTCATTTTTTAATTCTAAATTTGTCTTTTTTAATTTTCTTAAATTAATTTTAATGAAAGTTTACATAGACTTAGGGTTTATAGTCACTCATTGTTGCACTTTTCACCCTACCCACTCACTCCCCCCCAATATACTCTTTTCCTTGAAAAGGAAGAAAAACTCTTTAATTTTTATGCAATCCCTCCCCTCTAGTTTACTCCACTATGCAGCCTTCACTCTGGACTTCTGTAATGACAATACTGATTCATATATTCCTCTTAAATAATTCCCTCCATTATCTGTTTCAATGTTTATGTTTCTAATATTCCCTTCCCTACCACTGGACTGGAAGAGGCATGGCATCCACTTCCTAAACAACATGCCTCTGGAAGCTCTATGCACTTTGAGAAACGACGATAGGAGAGAAAGGATACTTTGAAAGGTCTTTTATTCATAGAGTCGCTATGAGTAATGGTTGACTTGATGGAAATCAACAATAGCAGTCCATGATATATTCAATACTCTTCTCCAGCACCACAGCTCAAAGGCATCAATTCTCCTTCTATAATCCCTAGTCATTGTGCAGCTTTCTGAAGCATTGCAAGTAATTGCAAAGACCATGGCCTGGATCAGGTGAGCCTTAGTCTACAGACTGAAAGCATTGCTCTTCGGTACTTTGGAGAGGTCTCTGACAGCAGGCTTTCCCAATGCAATGTGTCTTTTTATTTGTTGGTTTGTTGTAAGGTGTCATCCAGGTAAATGCAAACATAAATACAAACATTGACGCTACGAAGATAAATATATAAATCTTTTCCTAACCTGTATCATCTTAACTGAAGGTCTTTATCCCATTATCTTACCATTTACCTTTTCAACCATTGTGTCTCTCTCCATGGGATGGTTCCTCATGAAAATATGCCCAAATAAAGTGATATAATCATCTATTATCTTTTAAGAACTTCTTCAAAGTACTAAGGAGCACCAATACTAGTTTAAAGACTAGAGTATGCTTGATCTCATGATCTTCTCAATTACCTGCTATCCTTCCAAAGGTTGTGCAGTGAATAAGGATGGCAGAAGAAGAACCAATGTCTTGGATTGTGCGGATGGTAAAGAATACTAAATATTCCATGTTGTTGTTGTTGTTGTTTAATGCCGTCGAGTCGTAGACCCAATGAATGAACAGCCTGAGCACTGTTCGTACATAGACTTTCCAGAGGCAAGCCATTTTGGAAGTGGATGCCGCTCCTGCTTCCAGAAATATCCTATAGACTTAAAAAAAAAATAGATAAGATAAAATGAAATAAAATAAAAAACAGAAGCATGGAATATTGTTATGTGCCCTCGAGTCGTTTGCATCTCATAGCATCCCTATGTATGACAGTCCTAAACCCTGCTCTATCCTGTGCCAATCGCACACCCATCCCGATTACCCCAGTCACTGAGTCAATCCACCTCACAGAGAGTCTTCCCGTCCTGCGCTGTCCCTCTACCCTACCAAGCATGATGTCCCTCTCCAAGGACCTGTCTCTCCTTACAACATGTCCAAAGTATGTCAGACGAAGCCCCAGAATCCTTGCCTCCAAGGAGTAGCCTGGTTTAAGCCTCTCCAGGATGAATCTGTTTGTTTTCTTAGCAGTCCATGGTACGTTCAGTACTCTTCTCCAGCACCACAGCTCAAAGGCATCAACTCTCCTTCTGTCCTCTCTAGTCATTGTCCAACTCTCTGATGCATAACAAATAATTGCAAAGACACCGTTGCTCTTGAGTACTTTAGAGAGGTCCCTAGCAGCAGACTTTCCCATCGCAATATGTTTTTTGATTTCCTGGCTGCTGGTGCCAATAGTGTTGACCGTGGAGCCGAGCAAACTAAAGCTAGGAACAATCTCAATCTCTTCGCCATCCATCCTGATGCTACCAATTGGTCCAGTGGTGAGAATCTTTGTCTTCTTGACATTGAGCATCATTCCATACTGAAGGCTGCAGTACTTGACCCTCTGCAGAAAGTGCATGAGGTCATTCTCAGTTTTGGCAAGCAGGGTTGTGTCATCTGCATAATGCAGATTGTTAACAGCTCTTCCCCCAATCCTGACGCCACACTTTTCCTCATAGAGCCCAGCCTCTTGGATAATCTGCTCTGGATACTGGTTGAAAAGGTATAGAGATAGGACATCCCTGGCATACACCCTACCCAAATTTGAACCATGTGGTGTTACCCTGCTCCTTTCTGACGACTGCCTCTTGGTCCAAATATAGGTTTTGCGTTAGCATGATTAAATGTTCTGGAATTCAAATTCTTCTCAGAGTCAGCCACAGTTTGTTATGATCCACACAGTCAAACGGCTTTGCATAATCAGTGAAACACAGATAGACATTCTTCTGGTATTCCCTGCTTTCAGCTAAGATCCATCTATCATCAGCTACAATATCCCTAGTATCATGACCCCTTCTAAACCCAGCCTGGACTTCCAGCAATTCTCTGCTGATGTGCTGTTCTAGTCATTTTTGGATAATCTTCAGTAGAATCTTGTTTGCATGTGAAATCAATGAGATTGTTCTGTAGTTTCCACACTCTGTTGGGTCACCCTTCTTTGGAATGGGAACAAATATAGATCTCTTCCAGTCACTTGGCCAGGTGGTTGTTCTCCAGATTTCTTGGCACAACTTGGTGAGCACATCCAGGGCAGCATCTTTTAGCTGAAATATGTCAATTTGTATACCTTTTATTCCTGGGGACTTATTTTTTGCTATTTCCTTCAAAACAGCTTGAACTTCTTCCTTCATCACCATAGGCTCTTTCTTGCTCAAATGTTATTTCACTGAACATTGCATAGATAAAATCAGGAAAGGTGTTCATCAGAGTTGTATTGTTTCTCTATACTCATTAAACCTGCATGCTAAGCAAATATTTCAAGAAGTTTGATTATTTTAAAAAGAATGTGACATCATGATTTTAGGAAGATTCATCAAAAACTGGCTTTATGTAGATGACACAAAATCTGTAAGTATGGAGGACTTGAAATTCTTGTTGCCAAAAATAAAAAAAAATCAAAGACTATAATGGATTAGATCTTCACATCAAAAAATACATATCATCTCCACTTCACCTATAGGCATCATTGTGGTAGTGTTGTTATGTGTCGTCGAGTCATTTGCAACTCATAGCAGCCCTATATACAACAACCCTAAACCCTTCTCTGTCATGTGCCAATTGCACCGTCTCTGACACTCCCATCCCAATTTCCCCAGTCACTGAATCAATCCACCTCATGAAGGGCCTTCCTCTCCTGTGCTGTCTATCCACCATTCCAAGCATGATGTTTCTCTCCAACAACCAGCCGCTCCTTACAACATGCCCAAAGTATGTCAGATGAAGCCTCAGAATCCTTGCCTCCAAGGAGCCAGCCGGTTTAACACTCTCCAGGATGAACCTCTTTGTTTACTTAGCAGAAGAATGTACCATGGTACATGGTACATTCAATACTCTTCTCCAGCACCACTGCTCAAAGGCATCAATTCTCCTCTATCCTCCCTAGTCATTGTCCAACTCTCTGACACATAACAAGTGATTGCAAAGACCGTGTCCTGTATCAGACACATCTTAGTCTCCACAGAGACACCATTGCTCTTCAGTACTTTGGAGAGGTTCCTAACAGTACTTTCCCATCTCAATACGGCATTTCATTTCCTTGCTGTTGTTACCAAGAGTGTTGACTGTGGAGCCAAGCAAACTAAAGTTGTGAACAATTTGTAACCATGAAGACACCAAGGCTGCATGGGGATTGTTTGCAGGGTGAGTAGAGGGGGCAGAAAGAAATCTTCACAGGCAGAAAAGCAGGACAGCAAAAAGGGCCTTAAAACTCTCTGCCTACCCCACAGTTCTACAGCACACATCACCTTCACTCTGGAGACACTGGTCACAGAATAAGAGACTGTCAGCAGATGATGTGTTTCGAATCACAGAAGCCAAGGAAGCTTCAGATATAAGCTATTAGTTCAAGGGCTGGACAGTGGGAGTTAGATGTTGAAGGGAGTGGGTAGAAGTGGATGGGTATCCTGGTGGATGGTGGAGCAGGGAAATAAGAGGGTAAAGACACTTGTGTCAAGGCCAGGGACAACACTGAAACTAATGGTTAATTCTACAATGAGGCATATATCTTTCACTTTTTCTGTAAAATGATTGTCTGTTGGATACTTCTCTAAATCTGAACATTCAGATTAAGACAGACTAAGAAAAAGGATTGGCCATCCACTTTCGAAATAGCAGGCCTCTGAAAACCCTATGTACAACAGAACACACGTAGAATTACAGAAAGGGCAACTGAGGTGGAGCTTTCAAGTATGGAAATACAAAGAAAGAGGAACAGCTGTAAGCAGACATTAGTGATTGGGACATTAAATGTGAGAACCATGAATGTAGGAAAATTTCATATTGTTAAGGAAGAATGGAATGCACAAATATTGACATACTAGGCACTGGTGAGACGAGATAGACTGGCATGGGCATTTTGAGTTGGATGATCATATGACATATTACTCTGGATATTAAAAGGTGAGGAAAAATGGAGTTGCTTTCATAGTTAAAAAAAGTCATTTCTAGATCCGTCTTGAACATTGTGTTAGATGGTGAAATGTTTGACATTTTTAATTATTTAATTTTACTTAGGTTCATAATCAACTCCATGGCAGCATCAGCCAAGAAATCAAAAGAAGGGTTGCATTTGCAAAAATCTCTCAAAGATCTCAAGTTCTGAAAACAATGATGTCCATTTAAAAGTCAAGGAAGGATCTAGGTGTAAAGACAGGATAATAATGTGCAAGTTTCAATAGTGATTAATTTTATAAAACATGATACATGTTAATGATTGTGTGAAACACAATGTGAATTAAGAATAGTATTGAAGTCTATGGGGGAGAGAATAGTCTAAAAGTATTATATTTTAGGGCATTATTTTTATCGTAGGAGTATGCAATGAGGGTTGCAGAGTGGATTA
>NW_006399906.1:6382174-6399531 GCF_000299155.1 Elephantulus edwardii | reverse complement strand
AAAAAAAAAAGAATAGTGTGAAACGCAATGTATATGAACTTTGTATGCAAGCCAATAACAAATCTGGGCGGATAAAAAGTCTAATTTGTACCTGATTCAAGCTATGATCTTCTCCATTACTTCCTATGAATACGAAAGTTGAGAAATGAATAATGATGACAAAAGAAGAATAGATTCCTTTCAATTATGGGTTTGGGAAGAGTACTAAATATCCCACAGACTGTAAAAAGAACAAAAATTAGTCTTGGAAGAGAACAATCAAGATACTCATTAGAAGTCAATATAGTAAAACTATGGGCATGTTGTCAGGATGGGCCTACCTTTGCAAAAAGACGTCATACTAAGAAATTTGGAGGGTCAGAGAAAGAGTGCAAGACCCCCAATCAGATAAATTGATACAGTGGCTGTAACAATGGGCTTTAGCAGAGATCATGTAGGTGGTACAGAATAGGGCAAAGTTCAGATTTGTTGTTCAGAGGGTAGCTAAGAGTCACAGGTGATTCAATGGCACCTAACAACAACAAATTTTTCCAGTCTTAAATTGATTAACATGTAGACAAGATGCATTAAAATAATTAGTGAATGTAATTCAAAAGTTGGAAATGAGGAAAAAAAGACTGGTATTTGGAGAACATGGTCTTGGTGACAGAAATGGAGATTGCATGATAGAATTTTTTTCTTTATTAAAATTAATTTTAATAGACATTTACAGAGGTTTTCGATTTCTGCATGATAGAATTTTTACAATCAATGATTATGCATTGGAAATATTTTTTTAACAAAAGAAAACCTTAAATGGTTATTATACACATGGTCCTTTCCTGATGAGCTACAAAAGAATCAAATTTGCTACTTCTATGGAAATGACCTTGCAGTAGCTCAATACCGGCAGTTAAAACAAGGCCAGGAGTCGCCTATGGAACAGACCATCAACTATACAGATGCAAGTTCAGATTGAAAATGAGGAAAACTGAAGTCCACATGAATTAAATTATGGACTTAAGTCCATCTCAACTGAACTTAAAAAACTATCTCAAGCATAGTGATATTAATGATAATGTTACAGAATTTTGACAGTCTGTTGAATCACCATTTTTTGGTAATGAGAAAAAAAAGATTTCTTCCAGTTAACTGGCCAGGTAGATGTCTTCCAAATTCCTTAGCATAGACTAATAAGCATGTCCAATTCTTGTTGAATTCTCTCAACTATTATTTCATAAATTTCCTTGTGTAGCGGTTTTTTTTTTAAATTGGTGTAGAAGTTCATGGAGGTAATTAAAAGTGGTATTCATTCTGTTTAAAACAACTGAGTTTTTGCACATCTGCCTAAAAATGTATAAGATACCTAATACTACACTGTTCTGGTATTTTTTTGTTTCTATTATTATTTATTTGGTTTTTTTTTAAATTTACCATATATTTCTATGTAAAAAGTCATAGCATGACAGTAACATCCATTTCCTAAAGCATATAGTCTCAGGCTACTAACAGAAAGCTTGATAGCTAAAATTCACCAGTCTATTTGAGTGAAAAAAGATGGATAGTCTCCTCCCACAAACAAAACTTACAGCCTCATAAACTTGGTGATGTTTGTGATCAGTGGCTATGAGTTTGAATAGACTTTACAATCATGACTTAAGGTTGGGTTTTTTTGTTTGTTTTTTTAGAGAACAAAACTCTTTAAATTACTAGCATATACTTTATTTTTTATCTTTACCTTGTGTATTGACAGATTAAATGTGAATGTAAGAGTATATGACTAATATGGAAAAATTAAATGCAGAAGTATTATTTCACAGTTGCTGTTGTACTTTGGTATTATTATCAGAACAGTAGATGAAATACACAAAGCAGAGTAACTTAGCTTTTCTTATGTCTCTTCATATATATGCATAATCCTATTCTCTCAACATTCAGCTAATTAAGAAATAAAGGTTTAAAAAAGAAATAAACTACTAGTTGTTCTATCTTTCACATTCCATCTATGTGTTTCTTTTTACATTAGATGATTTACTAAAAAGAAAAATACATAACAAGCTTGAGTATTAACACGAATAAGAAAGGATATGATATGGTTTATTGGTAATTTTTGTTTTTAGGACATTGCTTTTATCTCTTGACATTGGAAGCAAGTTTTCAAACAGATATAAGGCCTTTTGGGAATGTCTGAATACCCTCTGGTTATTCAGCTATAAATGTAACAATTTAACTTTCTTTTCATTTTGAGTCTTGAAGAAGTTCCACATAGTAAGTTTCCATTAGTGTTCAGTATCCATTCCACCAAGTTCTTTCTGACCCTTAGGACAGAGTAGACATATCCTTTATGGTTGTTGGGGCTGTATATTTTTATTGGAATATCTAAGTCATCTTTCTCCTGAGTCACTAGTTGGTTAGCCTCCACTCTTTCAATTAGCAGCCTAATGTGTTAGACATGAGGAAATAAGGAACAATGCTTACATTACGTGAATCTCCTTGACATATGTATATTATTAATTCATGTAGACTTTCTTATCAATGACAAGTTTAAAGATAATATTTTTTAAAGATTAAAGAATGTGACTACAGGGACCTTATGCAGTTATATAAGTCACATATACTTCAAATTAGTTCTGGAAGAAGAACAGAAAGTTAATGAAGAAGTGAGTGGTAGTACTTTGTAGTGCATTGTATATAATGTGAGTTCACCAAAAATAGGATTGCAAGTCATTTCAAGGTTTTATTAGGCACAGTAGCCATACTGGCACTTTACTTCCTTTTTTATTGACTTTTGTTCTCCAATTGTTGAAACTTTGGCCCATAAATCTTTTGTCTAATTCTACATTTGGGTTGTTTTGGGAGACCACAAGGTATGTTTCCTATTTTCTGTTCTTATGAATATTTTCAGTGTTCCATGAGAATATACTTACATTTATATATTTCTCTGGGAATAGAAATTTTCAAAGATTTTCTCAAAAAGTATTAGCTGTACAAAAGTTTATAGCTAAGAGTTTCCACTGCAATGCCAACCATGTTTGAACATACTTCAGAGTTTAATAAAACAACTAGTGCATTTTTCAAATGTATATTATTTCTCTCTGTAGGAACAAAATATATCCAGGAAGCAGAATAAGATTTAAATATCTACTGTTACATTTTTGTGGATTAGATTATGTTCCTAAAAAAAATTAAAAAAATATGTTGTTTGTTGTTATGTGCTGTCAAGTCACTTGTGACTCAAATATATATACATACACACACACACACACACACACACACACACACAGAGAGAGACAAAATAAATTTTAACTTTTACACTTGCACAATGCAATTTGTCAGTTTCTGATATTATGTTGGGATGACTTCCTTGTTACTGTTATGGTGGCTAATTTATCAGTGTTTTTAATACACTTAGTAGGGTCATATATAGTAAGTTTCAGTAGTTTTCAGAGTAAGACAAACTAGAAAGAAAGAACTTGTAGTATATTTCCTAAAAAATAAAAAATCCAGGAAAATTTTATGAATAGTAGTAGAATTCTTTTTGTTCTTCATATTCTTTTCAACCTGTATGCAGAACAGATTATCCGGGAGGCTGGGTTCTATGAGGAGGAATGTGGGCTCAAGATTGGTGGAAGATCTATCAACAATCTGCGATATGCAGATGACACAACTCTGCTTGCGGAAAGTGAGGAGGACCGGAAGTGCTGGCTGCAGTGGGTCAAGGACTGCAGCATCCAATATGGATGAGGCTCAATATCAAGAAGACAAAGATTCTCACCACTGGACCAATTGGCAGCATCAGGATGGATGGTGAAGAGATTGAGACTGTTCACAGCTTTTGTTTGCTTGGTTCCACAGTCAACACTCTTGGCACCAGTAGACAGGAAATTAAAAGACATATTGCGATGGGAAAGTCTGCTGTTAGGGACCTCTCCAAAGTACTGAAGAGCAATGGTATTTCTCTGGAGACTAAGGTGCGTCTGATACAGGCCATGGTCTTTGCAATCACTTGTTATGCATCAGAGAGCTAGACTATGACTAAGGAGGATAGAAGAAGAATTGATGCCTTTGAGCTGTGGTGCTGGAGAAAAGTATTGAGGGTAAAATGGACTGCTAGGAAAACAAACAGATTCATACTGGAAAGGGTCAAACTGGGCGGCTCCTTGGAGGCAAGGATTCTGAGGCTCTGCCTAACATACTTTGGACATGTTGTAAGGAAGGACCTTGGAGAGGGGCATCACACTTGGTAGGGTGGAGGGACAGCTCAGGAGGGGAAGGCCCTCTATGAGGTGGATTGATTCAGTGACTGGGGCAATTGGGATGAGTGTATCGGAGATGGTGCGATTGGCACAGGACAGAACGGAGTTTAGGGCTGTTGTACATAGTGTTGCTATGAGTCGCAGGTGACTCAACGACACGTAAAAACAAGTAGAATTCTTTTTTTTTTATTTTTAACAAGTAGAATTCTATTATATGGTATTAGAGGCTGAGCATCTCAGTTTGGAAAACACTTCTAAATACGGTTAAAGAAATACAACTATCTATAGTTCTCACATAGCAGATCCTACAACAAATTTTGGAAGGCTGTAAATCACACAAGAGGAGATTGCTCACATATCTCTGATGGAACTGCTGGTGGATTAGAAACTAGAGAGGTGTCACCTTTCATTTAGTATTGAAACTCTCTAGAGAAAACACTACCAGGCAAAACTTAAAGATGTGATTGGATGAAAACATTTAGGAATTCCATTTGTAGGTGTGGGAACAAGGAGGAGGGGAAATTACTAAACATCCATTAATAATTTAAATGTGAAATATACAAAACATAAACTAAATCAAGTAGTAAGTTGGAGAAAATGAAATATAACTATACAAATATGTTCTAGACATTATTTAGCTAAAATAGATTGGTATTCACCACTTTTAGTCAAAAAATCATATGATCCACTATTCCAGGAATTAAAAAACAAAAAGAATAGTAATGATATTGCATTCATTTCCAAAAACAACATTTCAAGATCTATTCCAAAATAAAGAATTAGAATCAGTGACAGGAAGTCATCCATCAACTTTCAGAAAAAAAAATCCAGTAATATGTCTACTATTAAAATCTTTACATCAACCATTAAAATTTTTGAAGATTTTAAGAAATTATATTAAGAAATTGAAGACGTTTTCAATCAACTTTTTCATTCTCATATTGATAAAAATGCCTTGATAATTTGACATCTAGGCAAATTACTAGTAATTTTAATGTAAAACCTAAAAAATAAATACATTTCATTACATGGAAATTGTAGCCTGGGTGATAGAAAAAAAATGCTTTATGTTGTTTAATATAATTTTCTATGACCAGTTATTTGTTTCTTAAAAGTTCTCTATCATTGCTTCAAATGATGCTTAAATATAGGATCTTTCTAGAGAAAACACACAAAATTAGATTGACTAAGTGACTTATTACTATAAGGCTTTGTGTTGCCAACTCAAAGGCACATGTTTCAAATGAACCAGCTGTCCAGGCCAAAAGATAAAAAAAAAGGAAATCCCTTCCAAGCCATTTGCTACCTTTGAATTGCCAATGGAAGCATAGCTCTGAGTTGGTTTTGACTTGACTATGTACAACAATATTTGTGGAAAAGAATAATAGAGAAATTCAGTGTCATCAGTTAGAATAAAGCTGCGGATGATATTCAGTGTTATTAGGTTTCATTGAATCGAGTATGACTCATAGTGATGATCTGACCATTCAGTTTTAACCCAGCATTATCCTGTGCAATCCTCATCATCTTTGAAACACTAGAGTTCATTGCTGAAGTCATCATATCAATCCTTCTCATTGGTAGTTTTCCTCTCTTTTTCTGACCTTCCAGCTTTCTCAGCATAATACCCCTTTCTAAGGAATAATCTAACTTAGCTACATGTCCGTAGTATTAAGGGTGGACCTTGGTCATCTTTGCATCCAAGAAGCACTCAGACTGCACCTTTTCCAAGACTTACGTGTTTGTTCTGTTCTTTTGGCAACCCACGGTATATGCATAACTCTTTTCCAGCACCACAGATCAAAGACATAAATTCTTCTGTCATCTTTTTTCCTTGTTCAGTATCGGATGCATAACAAATCATTGAGAAGACTATGGCCTATATCAGGCACACCTTAGTTTTCAGACTGGCATCACAACTCTTCTGCATTTTGGAGAGATCCCTGACAAAAGACTTGCACAATACAATATGCCTCCCTATTTCCTGACTGCTGGTACAAAGGGTATCTATTGTTGATCTAAGCAAGATAAAATCATTGACAGATTCAATCTTTATCTATCTATCATAATGTTAACTGTTAGGCCTGAGTGAGAATATTTGTCTTTTTGATTTTGAGATGTAATCTATACTGAAGGCTTTAGTCTTTGATCTTCTGCAGCAAGCATTTCATATCCTCCTCACTTTCAGCAAGCCAAGTTGTGTTGTCTTTATAACACAGGTTGTTGATGAGTCTTCTTCCAATCCTGATGCCACACTTTTCTTCATAGAGTTTGGCTCAGTGACTTATTTACTCAATATATTATCAAGATATCAGTTAAAAGTCAATAATGCATTGAGGAAAATTTACACATGTTCACTATATAAACATGCAATCCTGAATTAATTCTTCCACCATAGAGATTTTCTCAAGAATAGACTTTCCACATTGATTACTAGCTACTGAAGAACAGTTGTTAAATGCCATTAAGTGAAAAAAGCAAAAAGCCATTACAAGAAAGGAAAGATCAAATGAATGTCAACTGAGAATCTGAAAATAGCCCTTAAAAGCAAAGTAAGTGGAAGAGATAACAAAACGTGAGTCTTAATAGAAGAGTCCAAAAACTATCACGAGAAGACAAAGTATAATAATAAGATGAAGTAAGAAAAAATTAAGAATATGCTGTCTTTCTCAAGGTATAAGAACTGGGAAAAATTATTTTGCCAATCGGATAAATTTAGTTAACAGAGAATATTCTGACAGATATAATAATGAAGCTCTTAATACACAGGAATCAGGTTTCAGGTTGACTACATCTGTGGAAAGAATCGTTGGAACAGCTCAATTTCGCATGTGAATACTAGGCTAGGTCGTGATTGTGGAACAGACCACCAACTGCTCATATATAAGTTCAAACTAAAGCTAAGGAAAATTAAATCAATTCCACAGTAACCAAAATTTTACCTTGAGTCTACCCCATTTAAATTTCAAAACCATCTCAGGAACAAATTTGAGGCTTTGAAAACTCAAACCAAGACCAGATGAGCTGTGGGAGGGGTTAAAAAAATATCATCTATGAAAGACAGAGGAGGAAGAAAAGACTGAGAAAGATGTCACAAGAGACTCTGAATATGGCATGAGAGCACCAAGAAGCCAAAAGAAAGGGAAAATCCAGAAGGTAAGAAGCTGAAGAGAAGTTTTCAAAGGCACATCAGGAACACAGAGAAGTAAAAAAAAAAAAAAATGAAAAAAAAGTGCAAAGAGCTGGAGTTGGAAAAATCACATAAACAAACTCATGTGACATAGCTTAAGCTGAAGGAACTGAAGAAAAAATTTGAACCTCAAGTTGCAATACTTAAAGAAGCTAGGGTAGAATATTGAATGATTCAGAATGTAACAAAAGGAGATGGAAGGAGTACATACAGTTACTGTACCAAAATCAATAGGCTGACACAGAAGAATTTTATGAAACAACATATAATCAAGAGATAATAGTGATGAAATAGGAAGTTCAAGCTGCTCTGAAGGAATTTGCAAAAGCAAAAGGGAAAAAAATTAAAAAAAATCTCCAACCAACGAAGTTCTCAGGACTTGATGACATGGCATTTGACATATTTTAACAAACAGATGCATCCCTGGATGTGTCAAAAAACCTAGAGGACAATCAGTTGGCCAATTAAATGCAAAAGATCCACATTTATTAAATTTGCAAAAAAAATGCTGATCTAAAAGTGTGAAAATATCAAACAAAACCACTAATATCACACACAAGTAAAATCCTGTTGAAAATTATCCAGAAACGATTGGAACTACCAGAAGTGCAGGATGGGTTTAGAAGTCATGGCAGTAAGGACATCATAGCCAATGTCAGATAGATCTTGGGTGAAAATAGAGTTCCATAGGAAGTTATGTCTGTGTTTCATTGACTATGCAAAGACATTTGACTGTCTAGATTACAACCAATTGTCGCTAACCTTGAGATGAAACCTTGAGAAATCCCAGAATACTCAATTGTGCTCTTGCAAAATCTATACTTGGATTATGAAGCAGTGGTCAAAACAGATCAAAAGTACAATACATATTTCAAAATCAAGAGAGAAATGCATCAGGCATGCTCATTTTCTTCATACCTTTCAAACAGTTTGTAGAATAGATTATTTGAGAGGCTGTACTTTATAAGGAATAATGTGACATTAGGATTGAAGGAAGACTCATCAACAACATGCACTATGCAGATGACACAACTTTGCTTGTCTAAACTGAGGAAGACCTGAAGTGTCTATTGCAGAAGGTCAAGGACTATGGGATCCAATATGTCTTGAAGCTCTACAGGACAAAAAAAATATCCTTAACCTGGGCCAATTGGCAGCACCATGATAGATGGAGAAGAGATTGAGTTTGTTAATAATTACAGCCTGTTAGGATCCACAATCAATACTCTTGGGCACCAGTATTCAGGAAATCAAAACATTAATTCCATTAGGAAAATCTGTTGTCACGGATTAGAGGGCTAAAGTGCAATAAGTCTTGAAATTAAGGTGTACCTGATTCAGATCATGCTCTTCACAATTACTGCCTATGCATCAGTTAAAACAGTAACTAAGAAGGATAGCAGAAGAATTAATGCTTTTGAGTTGCAATGCTGGAGAAGAGTATTGAACAGATTCTGCCAAGGAAACAGGTTTATCCTGGAGAGAGAGACACCAAGTTATTCTTTTGAGATAAGGCTTTGGAAGCTCTGTTGTCATGTGGCACAGAGGGACCAGTCCTTAGAGATGGACATCATGCTTGAAGGGTGGAGTAATAGCCCAGAACAGGAAGATACTAGATGAGATGGATTTAAATAAGTAACTGGGGTCATGGTGATAGTTGTGTCAGAGACAGTAAAACTAGCTTAGAATAAGGGAGGAGTCGGAGCTATAGTTCATAGGGTCACTATTAATCAAAGACAACTTGATAATACCTACTAACAACAACTATGTCAGATAAAAGACACGGTTTCAGTACAAATTACTTCTCAACAATAAGAAAATAAACATTGTCCAATTCGACCAATACAACATGGCAGGTGGAAAACATTTAATTTGTCAATTACTTCAATTAATTTGGAAACCACATCAAGACCCATGGTATCAATATTCAAGAAATCAAGTCCGTTTCATTTGGAAAATGTACTGTCAAGAACTTCCCCCAAATATTAAATACCAAAGATAACAGTTTAAATGCTAAGGTGTACCTGATGCAAGCCATGGTACTTCCAATTGCTTCTTAAATATCTGAAAGTTGGGCAAAGAAGGATTTTCACTACCATCCCAAAGGCAAGTAGTTCAAATACACCAGTTGCTCCACAGAAGAGAGCAAGCAGTCTACCGTGTAATTCACTGGCAGTGCAAATCTTTTAGAGGGTCAGTTATGAGAAGATTTCAACTCAACAGCAATGAGAGAGTGGGGGAATCTCTCTAGTTTTTCTAAGATTTAAATGGTCTTTACAACTTCAATATACAATAATATGCGTGCCTACCAAAGAATTCTCCACACAGACAAGAAAAATAGGTGTTAAGATTTGGATTATTAAGACTGCAAGCTTTATATGTAACTGTTCCAAGAAAATATACAGCAAGAGATAAAGACTTCCATCAGTGCTAAAGAGGAATCTATGACTAATTTATCATGATTATTATTAATGGGTAAGTAACATACCATTTGCACTTTCATCAATTCGGATACCTTAGAAAGAACTTTCACCTCTTGTATCTTGTCTGATTTTCGGGATAATACTGAGTTAATTTTGGAGGTACTTAAGTTGACAGTCAGAAAGAGACAATTATTAACAGTGTCATCAACTGGGGAGGGGACACAACAAAACCAACCAAGATTCTTGATTGTCAGTCCCAAACCCTTTCCAAGTAATTCTCCATCCATAAAAATAATTGAAAAATCTTTCAGGGGAAATAATTCATTTTCTCTTTATTCTGAAGAAAGCAATATTCATGCTGGGTGGCTGACAGCAGGTGTTAATTCTGCAAATACTAATTTAACATAGCAGGTGTCAAGTACACTGGGTATTAACTGCATGGTTGCTACAAAGTGATGACAATCACTAAATGAGCTCTGATCAGGTGGCCACTAGCACTTGCAGGCCTTCCAGTCGATGTTATTACTTACCTAACCGTTAGGGCAATATCACTAAAAAGGAGGTTATGGAGAAATGGACATCTTCCCATAGGTCTAAACTTCAGGGACATAGGCATTTTCTCTATCTTTACCATCATTTTATCTCTTCAGTCATATGAATGTGACATATCAGGGTAATTATAATCATTTTAATTTTTTAAAAAGATGAATAACCCTGTAGGAAAATTGCCAACAGCTGCTTCAAAATTAACTTCTTTCTCAGAATATTGCCAACCACCTGCTCCCACCACCACTTCTAAGTAATTTAGGAAAATACACACAAACACATAGTTAAAATGGGTATAATTTATTAAAAATATAATATGAGGAAATATTAATTTAAAATTAAGTCTTGCCTTTTAAACCTATCTGATTTTCTTAAACTTGGAAATACTAATTGTTTCTAAACAGATTTCTACTTTTTGGATATTTTTCATAAAATGCATCCTTATTCATTAATCCATGACATGTTGCTGTCAAAATCTCATGACATTTTATTTAATTACTTAGGTGTGATATCACGGTTAGTTATCATGAATGTTTGGGATATAAGTTACTCTTTTCTGTTGTTAAAAAGTTCACCTTGGATTTAAGTTCCCATTTCCACATATTTACTTTGCCAAGAAACTTAATTTTACATCTGTCTCTTTTTTTTCCCTTTATAAACGGTAAGGAGACAGAGACAGCTGTTTGTAAAGGAGAGAATTTGTATGGTTCTAGTTAATTCTAAAGAAGATTAAGCAGAGATGGAAGAATGATTCACTATATTTTAAAAATAATTCATCTTACTCAGAATAATTCTCCAATCTCTAAACCTCTCTGCTCTGAATATTAGACTGTGGCTGATATAAGAACAATTTATGAAATTACGTGGTATTTAGTAAAAATCATCAGTCTTACATTTTTTTGAGAATGGAATTCTATTGCAGATAAATTCTATGTTAGCCTGTCAGCTGTCTTTTTTTTTTTTTTACTATTCTTGTTTAGTTAGTTAAGACTGTGTTCAGAGGCTGAGTGAAAACAGAGCTATGAGACTTTTATGAAACAAAGAATTCAAATTCACAAGCCTTGCCATGAGAATAAAGCCACATGTATAGGTGTTTTATATCAGTTTGATCTGAAAGAAATGAAGTGGGGTGCTGAGAGAGGTACTGCTAACAGATAAGGGTAAAAGTTAGTGCTTAGAATACCAACTTTCAGGGGAGCAAATCTCAATGTTGCCTTTATATTTGCTCTAATCAACTAACATGTAGTTTATGACCTGGTGTGTGACAACCCATTTGTGATGCTCTTTGGAGAGGTCTTCCTTCATGGAAGGAAAGTAGGCATGATGTCTTTGAAATGGAGATCTAAAAATGTAATGAGAATATACTCTTTAGATCATAAATGTATTTCATGTGAAACTCTTTCATCATGGAAAGCTTATTGTGTGGGCAAAACGACGGCTGAGACTCTTACTTTAAAGGACTTCTAAACATAGTTACCTCCTTACTTCAAGCTGAAAAAATGAGATGAATTAGCTAGCTAAGGCTCCAGTAATAGTAGCTCTCACGTTAATGGAAGAATGCCATTCTAACAGGCTTTCTATGTCATTCAAAGAGAAGAGATGCAAGCCTTGATCAGTGTTAGCAAATGGAATATGTGAGCTAAGAGACGTATCTAAATACCCCAACCAACAGAAAAATAAGCAGTGTTACTTTCCTTTTCAGTACAAAATATAATCACAAATAAAATTGTGGTTTATAAAGTTTGGGTTGTTGTTTGTTGTCGTTATGTGCCATCGAGTCGTTTGCGACTCATAGCAACCCTATGTACAACAGCCCTAAACCGTGCTCTATCCTGTGCCAATCTCATTGCCCACGACACACCCATCCCGAGTACCCCAGTCACTGAATCAATCAACCTCATAGAGGGTCTTCCCCTCCTGCGCTGTCCCCCTACTCTACCCAGCATGATGTCCCTCTCTAAAGACCTGTCTCTCCTTACAACATGTCCAAAGTATGTCAGACGAAGCCCCAGAATCCTTGCCTCCAAGGAGCAGTCTGATTTAATCCTCTCTACGATGAATAATGCTGAAAGTGAACTTTTATAATTAACCACCATTTTATAAAAATCCATTTTCTTTCTCTAATCAGAAAATATACAATGTCCTTCAATAGGATTTACTTGCCAACAATATCATGATCAGAAAACTGTTATTTTAAACATGCTCAGAGGCATAAAACCAATGAAACTCTTGTGTGAAGTCTATCCTTCCTTTAATAAAGTAAATAATAGATTTGTACCTGTGGAAGGAACTCCAAGATAACTCTTCCATGAGAAGCTAAGTAACTGCATCTACCTTCCTCAAAATATTTGCTTGTGATTAATCACTTAGTGCCAAAATAATATTTTGAGTGTAGTTGCTTGCTGCTTATTTTTCTTATTTCATATATATACCTCAAAGTTTACAGTAATGTCAAATAAATGTAAATAAAAATTTATATTTCAATAATACCTAATATCATTTATACAGAGATACAGACATTGAAACTATAGAAATACTTATAAACACAAAGAGATATGGTATTTATTCCAAACTCTGAACTTGTGAAAAGAAAGCATCTGTGGGCATAGGTAGTTTTGATCTGACTTTAATATATAGATATGCTGTTGTTGTCGTTGTTGTTGTTGTTGTTGTTGTTATGTGTCATTGAGTCACCTGTGACTCATAGCAATCCTACGTACAAGAGCCCTAAACCCTGCTCTATCCTGTGTCAAACTCACTGTCTCTGACAAACCTACCCTTATATCCCCATCTCATCGAGGGTCTTCCTCAATGTTACACTGTTCCTCCACGCTCTCAAGCATGATACCCCTCTCCAAGGACTGGTCCCTCCTTACAAAATGTCCAAAGGATGTCAGATGAAGCTTCAGAATCCTTGCCTCCAAGGAGCAGCCTGGTTTAACCTTTTCTAGGACCAGAAGCGGTTGCTGCAGAGGGTCAAGAGCCTCCAATATGGATTGAGGCTCAATGTCAATAAGACAAAGATTCTCACCACTGGGCCAATTGGCAGCATCAGGATGGATGGTGAAGAGATTGAGACTGTTCACAGCTTTTGTTTGCTTGGATCCACAGTCAATACTCTTGGCACCAGTAGCCAGGAAACTAAAAGACATATTGCAATGGGAAAGTCTTCTGTTAGGGACCTCTCCAAAGTACTGAAGAGCAATGGTGTTTCTCTGGAGACTAAGGTGCATCTGATACAGGCCTGGAAAATGACCAAGGAGGATAGAAGGAGAATTGATACCTTTGAGCTGTGGTGCTGGAGAAAAGGTTAAACCAGGTGGCTCCTTGAAGGCAAGGATTTTGAGGCTTTGTCTAACATACTTTTGACATGTTGTAAGGAGAGACCAGTCCTTGGAGAAGGACATCATGCTTGGAAGGGTGGAGGGACAGTACAGGAGGGGGAGGCCCTCTATGAGGTGGATTGATTCAGTGACTGGGGTAATAAGGATGGGAGTGTCAGAGACAGTGCAATTGGCACAGGACAGAACGGAGTTTAGGGCTGTTTTACATAGGGTCGCTATGAGTCGCAAGCGACTCAACGGCACATAACAACAACAACAACAACAGGATGAACATGTTCGTTTTCTTAGCAGTCCATGATAATACTTTAACACCACCGCTCAAAGGCATCAGTTCTCCTTCTGTCATCCCTAGTCATTGTTCAGCTATCTGACGCATAGCAAGTGATAGCAAAGACCATGGCCTGTATCAGGTGCACCTTTGTCTCCATACTGACATCGTTGCTCTTCAGTACTTTCGAGAGGAATCTGACAGCAGACATTCCCAATAAAACACATCTTTAAATAGCCTTGTTGCTGGTGCCAGAAGTGTTGATTGTGGAGCCAAGCAACTAAAGGTATTTACCATCTTAGTCTCTTCACCATCCATCACGATGCTGCCAGTCAACCAAGTGGTCAGAATCTTTGTTTTCTTGATATTGAGCTTAAATACATAAAAATTGAAATGGTCAGCAAATTCATCTTATTTGGATTCACAATCAATAACCTTCATACTAGCAGTCAGGAAATCAGGATAAATATTGCATTGGGCAAAGATACTGTCAGGACCCTCTCTAAACTCCAGAGGAGCAATGATGTTAGTCTGAAGACTGAGGTGCACCTGTTTCAGTTTGTTGGGTTTTTTTTTTCTTTTTTCAATCACTTGTAATGCTCCTTAGAGCTGGACAATGAATAAAGAGACAGAAGAATTGTGGTTTTGAAGATGAGTACTGAATATCTCATGGACTGCCAAAAGAACGAATAAGTGTTAGAAATAGTGCAGCTAGTGTGCTCCTTGGAGGCAAAGAGGATAAAGTCTCACATTCATTGAGCAAGTTGCTAGGAAAGGCTGTTTCTTAGAGCTAGAGATCATGCTTGCAAAGGAGGAGGGGCTGCCAAAGATAGAAAACTCTCAACCAGATAAATTGACACAATGACTGTTAAAATTTGCTCAAGGGTATCAGATAGTGTGAAAATGGCACAGGATAGCACAGGATTCAGGTCTCTGGTTCATAGGGTTACTATGGGTCATATTTGATCCAGTGATACCTAACAACAATAACAACCCTATTAAAAGAGACTTGGAGCTCTGGTGGCCTAGTGGTGAGAAAATATGCTGCAATCTATAAGGCACACAGTTTGTTTTTTTTTTTTGTTTGTTTGTTTTTTATGCATATAAGGCATATGTTACATTTTATTTTTGCCAATCTCTCTTCCTCTCATGAAGTATTTTTTTAAGTTTTAATTAGTTTGTTTATTTTTCATTTCAATGAACATTTACAGAGATTTTGGAATTCCATTCATTCATTGTTGCACCCTTCTCCCCCGCACAAACCCCTCCCCCCCCCCGTTTGCCCCCCCCCTTTAAAAGCAAAAAAAAAACTCCCCATTTGGACCCAATCCCCCCCCCGCACCTCCCCAAACCCCACCCCTTACCCCCAAATATAATCCACTCTGCAACCCTCATTGCGTACTCCTACGATAAAAATAATGCCCTAAAATATAATACTTTTAGACTATTCTCTTCCCCATAGACTTCAATGCAGTAAACATATTTCATCCAGTTTTTCTCAGTCTTACACCACCCCAATGCCAGCCTTATTCTACAACAGTGGCACCATATAGCATTTGTCCCTTTGTGACTGAGATACCTCACTCAGCATAATGTCCTCCAGGGTCACCCATTTTGAATAATATTGCATAAGGTACCCAGTTTTAATCCACCAGCTGCTCCATGGTAGGATAGACAATCTTCTCCCATGCAATTAAACTTCCTCTGAAAACCTGCAGGAGGGTCAGCTATGGGACAGTTCTGACTCAATGGTACACAACAAGAGTGACTTATGTATTACTGTAATGCTAGAAGCTAGGCTACTGATATTTCAGAAACCAACACGGTCATCTATAATATAGTGGTCTCAGCAGAGCTTCCCAGCTGAGATAGACTAAGAGGCAGGATTGAGCATCACCTTTTTTTTTTAAATAACAGGCTCTCAAAATCTTTTAAATTGTGTTGGAAAATTATTCAATATAGTAGTGAAAGGTGATTCCCTCAAGCTGTAACATTCAAAGTAAACCTGAGAAGGGCAGATTCCTCAGAGTAGAATATACCTTAATGTTATAGATGAAGTAAAACTTTCATCCAATGAAAGTTCTCCATTTGTTAACATAGCATACTAAAACCATGATATAGACCATTGTGGTAGTCACCATGTCAATCCACCTGGTCTAAGGTCTTCTGCTTCTTCACTGACCCTTTTCCATTCTGAGCATCATGTCCTTCTCCAAGAAATAGCCTCTTCTAGAAACAGGTCTGAAGCCTCATCATCTTTGCCTCCAAAGAGGACTATGGCTGCACTTTCTTCAAGACATATTTGTTTATTCTTTGGGCGATCCATGTTCAAAACTCTTCTGTAACACCAAAGCTTAAAGGTATCAATTCTTTTCTCATCCTTATGCATTGTCCAGCTCTCAGATGCATAACAAGTGATTGGAAAGATCCATGGCCAGAATCAGAAACAACTTAGTCCTCATATTGACCTCATTGCTTCTCAATTATTTGGAGAGGTCTCTAATTGCACACTTTCCCAGTGCAATATGTTTCCTGATGTCCGGACTGCTTGTACTAAGGGTGATAATTGTGGATACAAGTAAGATAAAGTGGTTGACACTTAAAATCTTCTCCATCTAGCATGATAGTGTCTGTGGTAAGATTTTTTGTTATCTTAATATTGAGATTAAATCCATATTGAAGGCTTTGTCCATTGAACTTCTGCAGCAAGGACATCAAGTTATCACTTTTACTAACCTAGGTTATCTCATCTGTATAACACAGAGTATTTGTCTTCCTCAAATTCTGATGACACAGTCCTTTTCATAGAGTTGAGCTTCCAGAATAATTTCTTAAGCATATATATGCGTATGGAGGAAGAAGACAAACTTGAGACTCTATTTCTTAAACCATGTAGTAGGGTTCCCTTCCCCTGTTCATACAACAGCCTCATGGTCTCAGGATAGATTTTACATGGACACAGTTAAGTGCTCTGGTATTCCCATTTTTTGGAATATTAATGAGAATTCCCATTCTCTTCAATGACTGTGGAATTGTTGTTGTGTGCCGTCAAGTCATTTGCGACTCAAAGTGCAACAGCCCTAAACCCTGCTCTATCCTGTGACAACCGCACTGCCTCTGACACACCCATCCCGATTACCCCAGTCACTGAATCAATCCATCTCATAGAGGGTCTACCGCTCTTGCGCCATCCCTCTACCCTCCCAAGCATGATGTTACTCTCCAAGGACCTGTCCCTCCTTACAACATGCCCAAAGTATGTCAGATGAAGCCCCAGAATCCTTGCCTCCAAGGAGTAGCTTGGTTTAACCCTCTCCAGGATGAATGTGTTTGTTTTCTTGGCATTCCATG
>NW_006399906.1:6380428-6381623 GCF_000299155.1 Elephantulus edwardii | reverse complement strand
TGCTCTGTTCTAACGACTGCCTCCTTGTCCAAGTATAGGTTTTCCATTAGCAATATTAAATGTTATGGGATTCCCATTCTTCTCAGAGTCAGCCACAGTTTGTTATGATCCACACAGTCAAATGCCTTTGCATAATCAATGAAACTGTGGAATAGAGTATCAATTATTCATATGTTGTTGTTGTTATGTGCTGTCGTGTTGCTTGTGACTCATAGTGACCCTATGTACAAAAGCCCTAAACTCTGCTCTGTCCTGTGCCAATCGCACTATCTCCGACGCACCTATCCCAATTACGCCAGTAACTCAATCAATCCACCTCATAGAGGGCCTTCCCCTCCTGCACTGTCCATCCACCCTTTGTTATTTTAAAATTAAAGATATCCTGTTAAACTTTGCCACTGTTACTGGAGTGAGATGGATCCTCATTTTGGTTTTGATTTGCATCTCTTATTATCAGTGATTTGGAGCATTTCATCATGTGTCTGTTTGTCATTCAAATATCTTCCTCTGTGAAAATTCTTTCCATGTCTTTTCCCCATTTTGTAATTGGATTATCAGTCTTTTTCTTATGGAGGCCAGGAATATTCTGTAAACATTTGTTAAAAGACTTTTGTCTGAGATAATATTACCAAATGTTAGTTCCCAGTCTGTAGGTTTTCTTTTCACCCTGTCAGAAAAAGATTTTGATGAACACATGGATTTAATCTTAGGAAGGCTCCGTGCATCAATTTTATCCTCTTTAGATTGTACACTTCTGGTTGCATTTGGCAGTCTCTTTATACCTTGGAGTAGCACTTCTAAGCTTGATCCCAGTTTATCTCTTATGAATGTTATGGTTTTGGGCTTTACTCCAGGGCTCTGATCCACCTTGAGCTGATTTTTGTGTATGGTGTGAGATGTGGATCCTGTTTCAGTTTTCTGCAGGTGGAAGTCCAGTTTTGCCAGCACCATTTGTTGAAGAGGTTATCATTTCTCCACCTGATATCTTTTATTACCTTATCAAATATCAGTTGACCATAGATAACTAGGTCAATTTCTGGGTTCTCAGTTCTGTTCCATTGGTCTATGTGCCTGTCATTGTAGCAGTACCATGCTTTAGAGAAGGTTTTTTTTCTATAATTATATTTTATTAATTTTCATAAACATTTACAGAGATTTTGGGCTTCCACTCATTCATTGTTGCACTATTCTCTCT
>NW_006399906.1:6358784-6378563 GCF_000299155.1 Elephantulus edwardii | reverse complement strand
TTCCACTTTTCAAGATCTCTTTTTGTTTCTTGTAGTAATGTTTTGTAATTGTCTTGGAAAAGGTCCTTTGTACTTCTGGTTAAATTTATTCCCAAGTATTTAATCTTGTGATTAGCTATTGTGAAAGGTATTGTTTCTCTTAGTTCTGGCTCTGTATTCTTTTTGTCGCTGTAGAGAAATCCAACTGATTTTTGTATGTTGATTTTGGATCCTGCTACTTTGTTGAATTGGTCAACTACGTCCAATAGTTTTCTTGCTGAGTCTTTAGGGTTTTCTAAGTATACTTTCAGGTCATCAGCATAGATGGATAATTTTACGTCCTCGTTGCCTATTTGGATACCTTTTATTCCCTTCTCTTGTCTTATTGCTATTGCTAAGACTTCCAAAACAATATTGAACAAAAGAGGTGATAGTGGGTATCCTTGCGTAGTTCCTGTTCTTAAAGGGAATGCCTTTAACCTCTCTCCATTAAGAACAATGTTGGCTCTTGGGTTTTCATAGATACTTTTTACTACGTTGAAGAAATTCCCCTCTAATCCTATTTTGTTGAGTGCTTTAATCATGAAAGTGTGTTGAATTTTATCAAAGGCTTTTCCTGCATCAATTGATAGGACCATATGGTTCTTGTTCTTTGCCTTGTTGATGTGATGAATTACATTAATTGTTTTCCTTATGCTGAACCATCCTTGCATACCTGTTACGAATCCCACTTGGTCATGGTGGATTATTTTTTGATTATCCGTAGTCTCTTTCCTCTCCAAATAAATTTGAAAATATCCCTTTCAATTTCCCTCAAAAATGAATTTGCTATCAGATTGGGATTGCATTGAACATGTAGATTGCTTTGGGTAGGATTGTCATTTTCACAATATTGAGTCTTCCTATCCATGATGCTATCAGATTGGGATTGCATTGAACATGTAGATTGCTTTGGGTAGGATTGTCATTTTCACAATATTGAGTCTTCCTATCCATGAACAAAGTACATTTTTTCATTTCTTTAGGTCTCTTATTGTATCTTCCAGATATGTTCTGTAGTTCTCTCTGTATAGGTCTTTTTTATCTCTAGTTAGATTCACAGCAAGTATCTCAATTTGTGGTTGGCTATTGTAAATGGTATTGCTTTCTTTATTTCTGTTTCTGAGTTACCCTCTCCTTGTTACTGTAGAGGAATCCTATTGATTTTTGGATATTGATATTATATCCTGCCACTCTACTAAATTGGCCTATTAACTCTAACAGGGTTTTGGGGGAGTATTTGGGGTTTTCTGTGTACACTATCTAAGGTATAAATAGACTGCCAATACAACCAGAAATGAAAAAAAAGAGGATAAAATTCATGCACGGAACCCTCTAAAGATTAAATCCATGTGTTCATCAAAAAATTTTTCCAATAGGGTGAAAATAAAACCTACAGACTGGCAACAAACATTTGGTAACACCATCTCGGACAAGAGAGTCTTATAACAAAAGTTTACAGAATACTCGTGGGCAAGAACAAAACTGATAACCCAATTAGAAAATGGGCAAAAGATGTAGCAAAATTTTCACAGAGAGAGATATTCTAATGGCAAATAGACAGATGAAGAAATGATCCAAATCACTGGCAATAAGAGGAATGCAAATCAAAATTACAATTAGGTACCATCTCACTCCAGTAACAGTGGTAAAGTTTAACAGGTAGCAAGTAATAAATGTTGGACAGGATATGGGGAGAAAGGAACTCATATTCATTGTTGAGGGAATTGTAAAATGATACAACCATTCTGGAAAGCAGTTTGGAACTTCCTCAAAAAGCTGAACATAGAAATTCCATGTGCCCTAGCTATATTCCACTATTTGGAATATACCCTGAGAATATGAGAACTGAGGCAGAAACAGAGATTTGTACACCAACGTTCATAGCAGCATTATTCACTATTGCAAGAATATGGAAACAGCCCAAATGTCCAATCACAAATGAATGGATTGAGATATTATGGTACAGTCACACAATGGAATATTAGGCAGCACATAGAAGCAATGATTTTTTAAATTGTTACCTAACTCGGGAGGGACTGGAGAGCATTATGCTGAGTGAGAACTTTGTCCCACAAGGATAATATTGTATAAAACGATTATTTTAGAATGAGTATAAGGATCCAAGTGTGGTGGGAGAGGCTGGAAGCAGAGGGACGTGGATGTGCAGGGAGAGGGAGGGATCATACAATTTGATGGGTCGGGGGTGAGGGAAATTGAAAGATTTGTTCTTGAAAACAATGTGTTTAATTGTGTAAATAATCCAGTAGAAAATTTAAAAAAAATTGGCAACTAGGTTCAACTTTATAACTTGAACCTAAACAAGTCTATTCTCCAAGAATAATGTTACTCATATGTCTGCTACATAAAATGTAATAATAAAAGTGGCAAAGAAGTCTGGATAGCCCATTGCTGAAATGCAGGCCAATGTAGCATGTTTAGCTCGGCTATTCATGAAACACATCTCTCCATATTTTGGCAGCAACTCGTCTTTCTTCCTAGCAAAGGTCTAATGACTGTGTTCACAGAAATTTGTTAAAGTTCCTTGAAAAAATAAATTACTATTAAATTTTGCCTCCCGTTTGCTTTTTACTCTTACATACGAATACTTTTTTTAAATAGATAATCTATTTACCTAAAAATGTTAAAAATATAACGGAATTTATAGGACACTTTAAAAAACTATTTATTATAATTGATATTCCCCATCCATTCATTAATTTATCTGTTTAATGAGCCAAGAAGACAAAAAGAAAAATTATTTTATCATAGTACATTTTAAAGTATTTCTCAAAAAAAACTTGAAGCCAAGGGAATTGTTACATTTTTTATGTATGTGGTGAAAAACCTAGCAGGTTTTTGAGGTTTATGAATGTTGTGGTATGCAAAAAAGCAGTAGGTTTAGACTGTTCATATAGATAACTGTTTATGTATTTTCTAATTCTATAATGACTACTAATTCATATGAAGCTATAATCTTCTTGAAGATGAGCAACCTTTGAGTCAGTTTATGACTTGCATATATTCTAGACACACCAATTACAAAGAAAAAAAGAGTACCCAGCATATTTTTTCTCTCTCCTTCTTTTAGTTATACCATTGTTCACATTCTGAAATGCCAACCTTCCATCCCTGGGGCTTGTGTAGTTCCCTCACAGATATCTGGTTCAGATTGCAAGTGCAGATGATGGCACTGATGCCAGGCTGTGGGTGGAAACTTCATTGACATAATTGTGAAATTATAAAGTTTAAATGATCAACTGAAACAGGACTAGAATAAATTTTGCTAACATTAATATAATCATATGATCATCTTCCATTAAATGAATTATCATCACTGTAGCATATTTTGTTAGGAGAAAAATGTCAAAGAATGAGAGAAAAATGGTTGATAATAAAAACGAACAGAACATTCCAATTATATAGTATTGATGGTGTGTTAGCTGTATACATATATGTTAATGTTGCAGATAACTGAAGCTTAGCTTTCTGAGCACTGTACCTTACCAGTTTCACCAAAATATATCTAAAACATAATACATACATCTATGCCACTCTAGCAGAATATGCTTAATACAATTCTGCCATTCCTAGTCAAAGTATCAGTGAGATCACTTTGATCTGAAGAAATGTAAAGTAATTTTTAGCTTTTCTATATGAGTGGCATTCACTTCCAAAATAGCTTGCCTCTGGAAACTCTGTGAACTTGGAGAAATGATGAAATTATACAAGTGTTCAGATCTTTCGTTCATAGGATCGCTATGAGTTGTCTACAACTTGATGGCATTTAACAACACACCATATTCTAAACATTTATTGTTAACTTTGCAATAACTTTATGGTGGTGATATTGATGTTATGTGCCATTGAATTGACCACTAGTCATGGCAACTTTATGAATGATGGCTCTGGACTTTGCCCTATATTCTGAGCCAACCTCACCATCCCTGATACACCTGACCCCATTACCATAGTTACTGTAGCAATCCATCTCATCTAGGATCTTTCTTTCTTGTGCTGACCCTTTACCTGTCCAAGCATAATGTCATTTTCCAAGGACTAGTCCCTCCTGGGATGGAGCTTCAAAATCTTTGCCTCCAAGGGGAAGCCTGATTTTACCCTCTCCAGAAAGAACTATTTGTTCTCTTGGTAGGGGATGTTTAGTAATCTTTTTCAATTCCATAACTCCAAGGAAAAGATTCTTGTTCGGTCATATTTATGTCAAGCTCTCAGATTCGTAGCAAACAATTTAGAAAACTATGGCCTGAATCAGGGACACTTTAGTTTATGCACTGATATCATTGCTTTTTAGCATTCTGGAGAGGCTCTTGACAGCAGATTTTCCCAGTGAAACTTGGTGGTTGGTTTTCTTTTTTATTTTTTGACTGCCGGTTACAAGGACATTAATTGTGGATCCAAGCAAAATAAAATCATTAACAACTTCAATCTTTTCTCCAACTACCATGATCCTTAAACAGGCACAATGGAAAGGATTTTTTTTTTTTTGCTATAGAAATTTCTCTTTATTGTGACTATACTTCAGAAAACATTAGTTGCTTAAAGTGGAAAGGATTTTTGTTTTCTTCATGCTGAGATAAAATCCATATTGAAGGCTGCAGTTTTTGACCTTCTGCAGCAAATGCATCAAATCTTCCTCAATTTCCCCCCAGGTTTTTTATAAGTGTTCCTCCAATCCTAGTTCTGCCTTCTTCTTCAGCATATAGATTGAGAAGGTTTGGAGAAAGGCTACTTCCCTAACTTAGGCCGAAATGAGACATGTTTGTTCAGCACTGTCCACTTAAGTATGTGCAGACAAATAGATGATCAGAAAAGGGTTGCTGGTTTGAGGATTGGGGTGTCATAAGGACCCTTGGTTTGTTGACTTGGCTCCAGATAGGGCTGTGTCTGTGTAAAAGGACCAAGAGATCTGGAATACAGAGAAAACTCAGCTTGTTGCTGATGTGCCTTTGGACCTAGCCAAAGACAACTTGATCAGAACCCAAACGGATAAAGAAAAGATTGTCCATTTCTTTAGTGTTGAGTTTTGTAACCTGATGGATTGCTGTGGACTGAACTTTTCTTGTGGACATGTCTTAGGGGTTGGTGGGTTCACGGCAGAGCAGTAGGATTAATCTATGATGATTGGAGAGAGTAGTTTCTGGTACCTACTGGTGAGCATACTTCAAAACGGATCTAGAAATGACTTTTTAACTATGAAAGCAACCCCATTTTTTCTCACCTTTTCATCTCCAGAGTAATATATCTTATGATTATCCGACTCAAAATGTCCCGTGCCAGTCCATCTCATCTCACTAACACCTAGTATGTCAATACACATGTCTTCCATTTCTTCCTTAACAATATCTAATTTTCCTATATTCATGGTTCTTACGTTCCATGTTCCAATAACTAGTGTCTGCTTACAACTATTCCTCTTCTTTTGTATTTCCATGCTTGAAAGCTCCACCTCAGTTGCCCTTTCTGTTATTATATGTGTGTTCTGTTGTACATAGGGTTTTCAGAAACTTGTTATTTCGGAAGTGGATGGCCAATCCTTCTTTCTAGTCTGTCTTAGTCTGAATAATATTCAGATTTAGAGAAGTATACAACAGACATGCATTTTACAGAAAAAGTGAAGGATATATCCCTTACTGTTGAATTAACCATTAGTTTCAGTGTTGTCCCTGCCTTTGGCACAAGTCTCTTTACCCACTTATTTCCCTGCTCCACCATCCACCAGGATACCCATCCACTTCTACCCACTCCCTTCAACATCTGCCTCCCATTGTCCAGCCCTTCATCTAATAGCTTATATCTGAAGCTTCCTTGGCTTCTGAGATTCCAAACACATCAGCTGCTGACAGTTTCTTATGCTGTGACCAGTGTCTCTTAAGTTTAGTGGTAATGTTTCCCGAGCGAAGGTGATGTGTTCTGTAGAACTAGAGTGCAGATAGTTTCTTCTTGGCCTGAGGGCCTGTGGCCCGAGGGTCCTAATGATTCCCGCGCAGTCTTGGGGCCTTTACGTTTACCTGTGGGGTGGGTGGGGATTTTCAAGGCTTGTTGTGCTGTCCTCCTTCTCTGGCTGTGATGATCTTTCTGCCCTCTCTACGTGTCCATTCTGAAGTACACTATTGTGAGTGACAGGATAATATCCATACACAGTCCAGTGAATACCACTATCATTCAGATATATGTACAACCAACCAGAGCCAAAGAAGAGGAAATAGAAGCTTTCTACCAACTTTTACCGCTGGTGATTGATCGAACATGTAAACAAGATGCATTGATAATAATGGGTGACCGGAATGCAAAAGATGGGAAGAGAAGATTCAGTAGTTGGAAAACATGGACTCGGTGACAGAAAGGAAGCTAGAGATAGAATGATTGAATTTTGCATAATCAATAATGACTTATTCACTGCAAATATATATTATGCAAATATATAAATGCTGGTTATATATATGGATTTCACCTGATGATATATGCATAGGAATCAAATTGATTACATCCAAGGAAAGAACCGCTGGAGAAGCTCAATACAACCTGTCAAAACTAGACCAGGAGCTGATTGTGGAACAGACCACCAACTACTCATATGCTAATTCAAGCTGAAGCAGATGAAAAAGAAATTGAATCCACGGGAAACAAAATAAAACTTTGAGTCTATCCCACCTGAACTTTAGAACCATCTCAGGAACAGGTTTGAGGCCTTGAACATTAATGAGCAAAGAGGCTATCAAGGGTATAATCCAGTAAGAGTGCAAACAGTCATTACAAAGATAGAGGAAGAAGGAAAGACCAAAATGGATGTTAGAAGAAACTCTGAATATTGAACTGGAGTGCAGAGATGCCAAGACAGAAGGAAGAATTCAAGATACTAAAGAGCTGAAGAGAAGATTTCAAAAGGCAGCACAGAATGACAAAGTAAAATATTACATTGAAATGTGCAAGGAGCTGGAATCAGAAAATCAAAAGGGCCAAACTCATTCAACATATCTTAAGCTCAAGGAACTGAAGAACAAATTCAAACCTCGAGTTGCTATAAGCAAGGATGCTTAAGGCAGAATCTTAAATGATCAAGGAAGTATTAAAAGAAGATGGAAAGATTATACCGTCATTGTATCGAAAAGAATTGGCAGACACAGAAGAATTAAATGAAGCAACATATGAGCAAGAGCCTATGGTGATGAAGGAAGAAGTTCAGGCTGCTTTGAAGGAAACAGCAAAAAATAAGGCCCCAGGAATAGATAGTATACCAATTGACATATCTCAGCTAACAGATATTTCCCTGGATGTGCTCACCAAGTTGTGCGAAAAATCTGGAGAACTATTTGGCCAACTGACTGGAAGAGATCTATATTTGTTCCCATTCCAAAGAAGGGTGACTCAAGATAATGTGAAAACTATAGAACAATCTCATTGATTTCACATGCAAGCGAGATTCTACTGAAGATTATAAAAAAATGACTGGAACAGCACATCACAGAGAACTGCCAGAAGTCCAGCCTGGGTTTAGAAGGAGTCATGGTACTAGGGATATTGTTGCTGATGTTAGATGGATCTTAGCTGAAAGCAGGGAATACCAGAGGAATGTCTATCTGTGTTTTATTGATTATGCAATGGCGTTTGACTGTGTGGATCATAACAAACTGCGGCTGACTCTGAGAAGAATGGGAATCCCAGAATACTTGATCATGCTAATGCTAAACCTATACTTGGACCAAGAAGCAGTAGTCAGAACAGAGCAAGAAAACACTGCATGGTTCAAAATTGGGAAGGGCGTACACCAGGGATGTGTGCTGACTCCATACCTTTTCAACCTGTATGCAGAACAGATTATCCGGGAGGCTGGGCTCTATGAGAAGAAATGTGGGGTCAGGATTTGTGGAAGATCTATCAACAATCTGTGTTATGAAAATGACACAACCCTGCTTGCTGAAACTGAGGTGGACCTGAACCGCTTGCTGAAGAAGGTCAAGGACTGCAGCCTTCAATACAGATTGAGGCTCAATATCAAGAAGACAAAGACACTCACCACTGGACCAATTGGAAGCATCAGGATGGATGGTGAAGAGATTGAGATTGTTCACAGCTTGAGTTTGGTTGGCTCCACAGTCAACACTCTTGGTACCAGCAGCCAGGATATTTAAAGATGTATTGTGATGGGAAAGTCTGCTGTTAGGGACTTCTCCAAAGTACCGAAGAGCAATGGTGTCTCCCTGGAGACTAAGGTATGTCTTATACAGGCCATCGTCTTTGCAATCACTTGTTATGAGTCAGAGAGTTGGGCAATGACTAGGGATGATAGAAAGAGAATTGATGCCTTGATCTGTGGTGCTAGAGAAGAGTATTGAGGGGTTCCATGGACCCACCAGTACACTCTTCTTTTTGAAAAGTAAAAGAAAACTTCTTTAATTGTTTTATAATCCCTCCCCTCCACTCCACTATGCTATCTTTCATTCTGGACTCCTGTCGTGACAATAATACCTAATCACATATCCCTTTTTTTTAAAATTCCATTCATTCACTGTTGCACCCTTCTCCCCGCACAAACCCCTCTCCCTCCCTTTGCTTCTCTCCTTGGAAAGCAAAAGAAAAACTCCCTCATTGGTACACATCTAGTTTCCCTCATCTGTTCCAATATAGTATTCATTATTAAATGCAGTATTATTACTCTTTTCTTATTCCCCTCCTAACCTCCCATGTCAGTTCTGTTTTATAACAGCAATGTCATCCAGTATTTGTCCTTTTGTGACTAAGTCATTTCACCCAGCATAGTGCCCTCTAAGCTCATCTATGCTGTGTAATGTTTTATGAATTCATTGTTTTCCAAAGTTGCTTAATACTTCATTGTTGAATGTACCATAGCTTTTCTATCTATTCATTCATTGGTGGGCACTTGAGTCGCTTCCATTCCTTTGCTATTGTGAACAACTCAACAATAAACATAGACTTGCATTCTTTTGATATGTCTTGGATTACTCAGGATTTTGCCCATATAGTTTTCAACATTTCAGCTCAAGGCTTGATTGTCAGGTTGAGAGATGCCAAGAGAGTTCCTCCATTTTATTTTCTAATGCCAGCTCTTTGCACATTTTCTTATAATACTTTGCCTTCTGAAGTTGCTCTTTGAATTTTTCTGTTTATTTATTTTGCTTATGCATTTCTTTCCTTTGTTTTGTCATCTTAATGTTCAAGTGCAATGTTCAGAGCCTCTTCTGACATATTTTTTTTTTACTCCTTGCTTTATAATGAACTTTAAAAAACCCCAAAACTCACAGAGACTTTATTTTGGTTTGCATACAAAATTCTTATATGTTGTGTTTCACAACTTTTTTCATTAATCTTTTGTTTCATACAATCATTCCTATACATTGTGTTTTATACAATTAATCACCATTGAACATTATGCTTCTTTTCAGGTCCCATTGGTCTTTCCTACTTCCTTTAGCCTCTCCTTCTATCCCCAAATTTGTGTGACTGTGTGATTTCTACCCTGCCTAAGCTCACCACTCTGCTTCTCCCTTTTACCCCCTTGGACCCTCACATATGTTTTACTAGCTATCTTTCTCTTTTTACAATAATTATCTTAAGCAGTATTGCGTTCTTCATGAAGTATATATTTGATACTATGCCACAACTGATCTGGTCTTCGTTTAATGACTCAAATCTATTCTTGAGATGGTTTTTAAATTCAGGTGATGCCAGAGGTTGTCCTACATTATTGTCGTTAGACACTGTTGAGTATGACTCATAGTGAGTCTATGAACGTAAGATCTGAGATCTGGTCTATCCTGTGCCATCCTCAAACTTTCTGACTTTCTGACACACATTGCAGCAGTCGCTGTGTCAATTAACCTGGTTAAGGGTCTTCCTCTCCTTTGCCAACCTTCTACTCTTGCTAGCATCATATCATTCTGCAAGTAATAGCCCCTCCTAACAAGTTGGTCAAAGTATGTGAGGAGAATCCTCATCATTCTTGCCTCTAAAGAACGCTCTGGCTGCAACCTCTCCAAAATTATCTGTTTGTACTCTTGGCTGTCCACGGGATGTTCAGTGTTCTTCTCCAAATTCTTTTTCTCTCATCCTTATTCACTTTCCAGCTTTCAGATGCATAGGATGTGATCAGAAAAATTATGGCCTGAATCAAACATATTTTAGTCCTCAAACTGACATCATTACTCCTCAATAATTTGGAGAGGTCTCCAGCTGAAGATTTTCCCAGTGCAATGTGTCTCCTTATTTCCTGACTGCTACTTGTGCTAATTGTCAATCTAAGCAAGAGGAAGTTGTTGACAGTTTCAATCTCCTTTCCACCCATCATGACACTGCTTATGGGTCTAGTGGTAAGAATCTTTATTTTTTTACATTGATATACAATCTATACAGAAAGGGACTTTCTTTGATTTTCTACAACAAATGTTTCAAGTTCTCATTACTTTCAGCAAGCAAAGTTGTCATCTGCATAATGCAGGTTATTGATAAGTCTCCTTCCAATTCTGATACCATACTCCTCTTCATCGAGTCCAGCTTCTTGACAATTTGCTCAAATACAGATTGGATAAGTATGGAGAGAGAATACCACCCTGGCACACTCCTTTCTCAATTTTAAGCCGTTCAGAGTTCCCCTACTCTGTTTGCACAACAGCCTCCTGATCCAGCCATAGGTTGGTTCTGCATGAGCAAAAAAAATCTGGGATTCCCATTTTTTTTTCAATTTTAGTCACCATTTGTCATGATCCACCCAGTCAAATGCTTTTCAATAGTCAATAAAACACAAATATAAATTCAGATAAAGGGCAGTAGACATGGTTTTCAATTCATTCCTATTCAGGAACTTTAAGTAAAAGTGAAATAGACTTGAAACAAATATATAAAGCTGATATACTATTTTCTTACATAATAGATGAAAAAAAAATTAAAACATAAAACTTCAAATAAAATAATTAATGTTCAAAATAAAAGAGTGGCCAAGATTTGAGCTTTTCACCCTTTGAATGTAAAACCCAATGACTTACATTTTATTCTTCTCTATTTGAAAATTTATTTTCCTTTCTTGTTTTCGTTACGTTTCAAAGCATCAAAGACCAATCCTAGTTGAACTTCCAGTGGGTTTTTAGAAGCTATAAATCACAAACAAGGAGAATAGCTCATTTTTATTTATTGGAGCTGTTGGTATATTCAAACTGTAAATCCTTATAAGCTATCAGAGACTTTCCCTCCTTTCCTAACTTCTCCCCATATACTATTTAATAAACACTTAAGGGTATGAAAAGGCTTTTCTAAAATATCACATGATTTTTCAGCATATCTAGAGGACATATCACCCTCTCCCAGGAAATTATCTTATTGTGACAGCAGGGTGGTCCAAATGGAAGAGAAGAAGCATTAAGCCGAAAGAAATCAGTTCTGGAGCAGAAACTCAAGACAAAGGACTTTTCCTCAGAACTGTCAAAGGAAAAGAAAAAAAAAAAGAAAATCAAACAACCAAAAAACCCTACCCTACTTCTAGTACCTGGAATTAGGACTTAGAGACTGCTAAACTCAAGAAGGAATGGTTACCACAGCAAGAGACAGGAGACATCCAAAATCACAGCACAGAAGATTTGAGATCTAAGCCATCATATCAAGGGCTGGATGGAAAGAGGGGTATTGAATAGGGTAGGCAGGAGTGAAAGGGGATACTGAAGAAGCAGGGAAAGAGATGGGTCAAGACACACTGACCAAGTGTGGGGAACAAGACTGAATCTGTAAATTACATCTATAATTGGGAAATGTCTTTCATCTGATCCTTTCTGTAAAATGCTTATCTGTTCCAAATCTGAGCATTCAAATGAAGACGAGCTAGAAAGAAGGATTGGCCATCCACTTCCAAAATAACGGGTCTTCAAAAATCCTGTGTACAATAGAGCACACTGAGAGTAGACTAGAAGATACAGCAACTGAAGCTAAGCCCTCAAATATGGAAACACACAGGAGAAGGACAGTTAGTTGTAAGCAGACACTAATGATTGGAATGTGAAATGTGAGAAGCATTAATGCAGGAATATTGGACATTATTAAGAAATAAATGAGATGCACATATATTGACATACTAGGTATTGGCAAAATGAGATGGATTGGAATGGAGTCTTAAGTCAGATGATCATATGATCTACTATGACAGAAATGTAAAGGTGAGGAAATTTGGGTTGTTTTCATAATCAAGAAAGTTATACATAGATCTATCTTGAAATACAGGATCATGAGTAACAGGATAATATCTATATGCATACATGGAAGTCCTGTGAATACCACTATCATTCAAATGTATGCACCAATAATTCGAGCCAAAGATGAGGAAATAGAAGACTTCCACAAACTTTGACAATCAGAAGTCTGTTGAACATGCAATCAAGATGCATTAATAATAATGGGTGACTAGAATGAAAATGTTGGAAACAGGGAAGAAGGATCAATAGTTGGAAAACAAGGCTTTGGTGACAGAAATCATGCTGGAGATAGAATGATAAAATTCTATACAATTGATTATATATTCATTGCAAATACGTGTTATAAGAAACATAATTACAGCCTACACACATGGGTTTCACCTGATCATATGCATAGTAATCGCATCTGTGAAAGGAATAGCTGAAGAAGTTCTGTATCAGCTATGAAAGCTAGGCCAGGAACTGATTATAGAACAGACCACTAACTACTCATATACAAGTTCAAGTTCAAAATAAATAAGGTTAAATCAAATCCACAGAAACAAAATTTGAAATTTGACCATAAGGCTCTGTCTAACAACTTTGGACATGTTTTAAGGAGGACAGGTTCTTGGAGAGGGACATCATGCTTGGAAGGGTGGAGGGACAGGGGAAGACCCTCTATGAGGTGGATTGATTCAGTGACTGGGCTAATTGGGATGGTGTATCAGAGACAGTGAGATTGGCACAGGACAGAGCAGAGTTTAGGGCTGTAGTACATAGCTTCGCTATGAGTCATAGGTGACTCAACAGCACATAACAACAACAACTATCTCACTCAGATTTCAAAACCATCTCAGGAACAGATTTGAGACCTTGAACATTAATAAGTAAAGACCAGATGAGCTGTGGGAAAATATAAAAAATATCATTCATAAAGAATGCCAAAGGTAAATAAAAAGCAAATAAGGAAGAAAAGACCAAGACGGATGTCAGAAGAAATGCTGAATCCTGAACTAGAGAGCCAAGAAGCCAAAGCAAAAGAAAGAAATCAAGAAATTAAGGGGCTTAAAAGAAGATATCAAAGGACCAGCATGGGAAGACAAAGAACATATTACTATAAAATGCAAACATCTGGAGTCAGAAAATAAAAAGGGCCAAACTCACTTGGCATTTATTAAGCTGAAGAAAATGAAGAACAAATTCGAACCTTAATTTACAATACTGAAGATGATTTGGGCAGAATATCAAATGATCCAGGAAGCATTAAAATACGTTGGAAGAGTATACAGAAGCATTCCTAAAATGAATTGGCTCCCTCATCCGCTTTAATGCAGTATACATAACCTCTCCAGTTTTTCTCATTCTTACAACACTGATATCAGTAGTATAAAAGCAATATTATAGGGTATTATGATTATTGTAATAGTCTGGAATTAAAGTTACAAAGAGGAGTATACTTGGGGTGGGAGTGGGGGCGTGCGGGGGAATTGTATATCAATGAAGGAATTTTTGTTTTATTTTCAAAGAGAAGAGCGAACTAGGGGTGTGGGGACCAGGCGGGGAGAAAAGAGCAACAGTGAATGAATGGAAATCCAGAATCTCTGTAAATGTTCATTAAAACTAATAATTTTTTAAAAAACGGAAAAGAAAAAGGAAAAAGAAAAAAAAAACTGCCCCTTTCCTCCCCTTGTACCTGCTGACTGGAGTCAAACTACCATAGAAGTGTCGCCTGTTGGGTTAGCGGTAAAACTCCCTACAATTTCTACATTATTGTATAACGGTTCTTGTTTTTAGGACAATGATACTGTAGTTTCCCATGTTGATAAAAACCAAGTGCTTTTAGTATTAAAAAAAAGAATTGGGACACGGAAGAATTTCATATAACAATGTATGAGCAAGAGACTGTGGTGATGAAGGAAGAAGTTAAAGCTGCTTTGAAATAATTGACAAAAAACAAGGCCCCAGGAAATGATTGCATATCAACTGATATATTTCAATAACAGATGCAACCCTGAATGTGCTAAATTGTGCCAAGAAATCTGGAGGACAACCACCTGGCCAAACTGACTGGAAGAGGTCTACCTTTGTTCCCATTTCAAAGAAAGTTTGGCTGACAGATTGTGGAAATTATTGAACAATATCATTAATATCACATGTAAGGAAGATCCTGCTGAAAATTATTCAAAAACGACTACAACAGCACATCAAAAGAGAACTGCCAGATGTGAATACTGGGTTTAGAAAAGGTCTTCATACTAGCGATAGCATAGCTAATGGCAGATGGATTTTGGTTGAAAGGAGAGAGTAGCAGAGGAAAGTCTGACTGTGTTTCATTGACTATAAAAAGGCATTTGATGGTGTGGATCACGACAAATTGTGGATATCTCTGAGAAGAATAGGAATCCCAGAACACTTGATTATGCTTATGTGAAACCTATACTTAAATTAGGAGACAGTTCTCAGAACAGAGCCAGAAAACACTGCATGGTTTAAAATCAGGAAGGATATATGCCAGGGATGTGCCCTATCCCCACACCTTTTTAACCTATATGCAGAACAGATTACCTGGGAGGATGAATTCTATGAGGAGGAACCTGGCATTTGGATTTAAGAAAGACTGATCAACAACCTGTGCTATACAGATGACACAGCCTTGCTTGCTGAAAGTGAGGAGGGCCTGAAGCACTTGCTGTAGAAGGTCAACAACTGCAGCCTTAAATATGAATTGAAACTCAACATCAATCTCCAACAGGAAGGAAAGTCACAGACTGTAAAAGAATATTTGGTAATAATATATCTGATAAGGGATTTATATCCAGAATTTATAGAATACTCGAGTACCACAACAAGTTAAAGGTAAACAACACAGTCACAAAATGGACAAAGGACATGAACAGATATTTCATCAAAGAAGACGTTCAGATGGCAAACAAACACAGGAAGTAATGTTAAAAATCCCTAGGTTTAAGAGAGATGCAAATCAAACCAGCTATGAGTAAGAATAGCAAAATTCAACAAAGCAGCAAACAACAAATGCTAGTGAGATTGTGGAGGAACTGGTGGGAGGGTAAAATGGTACAACCACTCTGGAAGGTAGTATGTTGCTTTCTTAAAAACTTGGAAATAGAAAATACCATTCGACCCAGCAATTCCACTACTGGGAATATACCCTAAAGAGACCATAGCTACCCCCCAAGCATATAAATAACACCCATGTTTATTGTTGCATTGTTCACAATAGCAAAGGGATGGAAACAACCCAGTGCCCATCAAAAAACAAATGGATAGAGAAGCTATGGTATATTCACATAATGGAAAACTATGCATCACTGAAAACAAGGAACTCATGAAATATTATATAAAATGGCTGACCTTGGAGGACATTATTTTGAGTGAAATATCTCAGCCACAAAAAGACAGATTCTGCATAACACCACTGTTATAAAACAGGACTGATATCAGAGTTGGGAGGAAACTAAGAAAAGAGGGGATAAATAACGCACACTGTGTTGAAACAGATGAGGGAAAGAAATGCTTTAAAGGGATATATGATTAGGTATTATACACATGACAACAATCTAGAATAAGAGCTGCATAGTTAAGTGGACTGGGGGGATTACATCACAATAAAAGTTTTTTGGTTTTTTTTTTTTCAGTGAGAAAAGTTAACTGGGCAGGATGTAGGCACGGAGGAAAATGTGCAACAATGAATGAAAGGAAATCCAAGTTCTCTTTAAATTTTCATTTAAAAATCTTTTTTTTTGAAAAAAGAAAAAAAGAAGTCAAAGATTCTTACCCTGGGGGGATTGGCATCATCAATGATAGACAGTGAAGAGACTGGGATTGTTAATAGCTTTAGCTTGACTCCACAATCAGCTCTTAGCATCAGTAGCAAGGAAATTAAATGACAAGTTGCAGTGGGAAAATCTGCTGTTATGGAACTCTCCAGAGGTCTGAAGAGCAACAATGTCAGTCTGGAGACTAAGGTGCACCTGATCCATGCTATGGTATTTGCAGTTACATAATGTGCATAAGAAAGCTGTACAATAAATAGGGATGATAGAAGGAAAATTGATGCCTTTGAGGTGTTTTGCTGGAAAAGAGTATTGAATATACCAGGAACTGCCAGGAGAACTAGCAGGTTTATTCTGGAGAGGGTGAAACCAGGCTGCTCCTTGGAAGCAAAGATTCTGAAGCTTTGTCTGATATACTTTGGGAATGTCACAAGGAGGGACCAGTCCTTGGAAAGAGATATTATGCTTGGGAGGGTGGAGAGACAGCACAAGAGAGAAAGGTCCAGGATGAGAAGGATTGATTCAATGACTGGAGTTGTAAGGGTAGGTGTGTCAGAGGCAATAATATTGGCTCAAGATAAAGCAGGATTCAGAGCTGCGGTACATATAGGTCTCTTTGAGTTGCAGATGACTTGGCAGAACGTAATAACAAAAATTCTTTTTTTAATTTTTCCTCATTATTATATAGACTTACATCAATTAAAAATGCAAGCTCCAATTCAGTGTCTTTGCCATCATATATGTGAAGTCATTCTTCTGTAATTTAATAAAATTAGCATGACTGAAAATATCGAGTCAAGATAAGTGAGATCAAATTTCTGCCCATACCTTTGGTGATTTATTCATTTTAAGAAAACAAACAAACAAACAAAAAAGGATAATTCAATGATTGATACATACCAAGGGCAAGATGTATGCAACTAAGTTTTAGTACAGCTTGTTAGTATATACTACAGCAGCAGCTGAGTTAGTCCCAAATTCAATTGATACCATGAGCAATAAACAAAATCAACCTGTTCTATGAAGTTTCTCATGAAAACTTAGTCCAGAGAATACAGGGCAAGGCAGTTGAGGAGGCAAGAGCCTAGTGCCAGTGATAACTGATAGATACTATTTAAAAGTTGATGCTGACTGCAAGTAATAAAAAAAATATATATTTCAGTGTCCAAGAATATGTATTTTTATATAAATCATTATTCCTGTACATATCATTTCTATTTTACTCCATATACTATTTTCATATTATCTTTATAGAGTATATTTTTCTTTTTAATACATTTCAATAAAAGCAACTTATAAACATCCTATTTGATTATATTCTTACATAAATATGTGTAAACATAGGTTCTTCCTAAATCAATCCAAGACATGCTCCAGAGTAATTTACATTTCTAAAAGCAAAGCAAATTTTGCCCGATATGTAAACCATTGAGATTTGCCTAATGGTTTTACTTTCAAGATTAGAGCAAAAGAGGTAAGCGCTATTAAGTTCAACACTAATCCCACATGACTCTTTATGTTAGAAGAAGTGATGACTGAAACAGTTCCCCTTGATTTAACTTTCAGTCTAAATAAAAAATCCTCCAATAAAAAATCCTCAAAGAAAAAGAACTATGTATTCGCAAGGAAACACACTTAGATTGCCATGATTTGGCTAACGTCAAGCCACCTTCTATGAGTTTTCTTCTCATATCTGGCTAAGATGAAACATCAGACAATAATATCACTCATTCTAACTACAGGCAGAATAGGTACGAAAGCCATGACTGTTAGAAAGCATTGTGCAATCACAGTACATAGCATCAATATTTGTTAATTATCTATTGCTCAGTTACGTTTTACTTGAAAAGAAACAAAGTTCTCTAGAACAGAGGCAATAAACATTGTTCACAAAAATAATACAAATATGATTTAATCAAACATATTTTAATGCTTAGAGTGAAAGAATGATAAGAATAATAAAGTGATTAACAGAAGACAACAAACCTTTGAATCTCCTTTAGCATTTGTATGCAGCATGCTTGAAAAATGTAATGAGTTAATATATCGTCAATCAAAGCTTGGGAGCCAGAATTATTATCAACAGGGTCACACCTTGTTTTTCAAGATCTTCAAGCTCTATGCTAATTTCTTGAATTGGTATGTGAGCCAGAGTAGTTGCTTTATTATTTATTGTGAAACTGAAGTTTTAAACATTGAAACATATCCATAGCTCTTAGAGAAACACTAGACAGACAATGTCAGATTTGATTGAGTTCTTTTTCTATCAGAAACAATTTAGTGCATGCCAACTTCCTTAAACAATAACAACAAAATCATTGTCATCTGGCTGTAATGAAATCTTGGAAGAAAAGCTCTAAAAAGAAAACAGAAGATAATACAAAACAAGTTTATCAGAGAAATGTCAAGGAGGCATCCACGATTGTTAAAAGACATTCTTCTTTTTCTGCATAATCTCTGAGGCAGGGAAATTTACTGGCAGAAAGGTTAATAATGAATCAGGTTGCTTCTTTGCAAGAGATATGCTTGTATTAAAATAGGTCTGGCAGCTAAGTATCTAAACATAGCAACATATCAATAACAGCCATAAAAAGAGTAATGGGTCTAAGAAAGATTTTTAAGGAGATAAGAAAATGGATCTAAATTGTTATTCATTTAAAAAAATTATAAAGAAGTATAAAGGTAGTCTGATATTCTACTGTGATGACAACGAGTTCTGAATAAAATATACGGGAAGACACTAAATACAAAATAAAGAAAGTTAAGGTTTTGAGAATTCAAATTGTCTTGCTTTGTCAGGAGTTTCTGTTTGTTAACTTTTCATTACTACCTATTAACTTTCTATAATTCCAAGCTAATGGAAGAACAGGAGACATGGTCTGAATTGGGGCCTAATTCCTTTCAATTGTACTCTGTTCCTTCTTAAACATGCTATATATCTTCTCTGGCTGTATCATTCACAGGTCATGATTACAAGACAACACAGAAAGAAACTTCCTGTACACAACCTTGGAAAAATAAAATGGAGGTGATGAAGAAGAAATTAGATCAACAACACAGACACAAAGTCCTTCTGGTTCATTCAGAATTCATAGCATCACAAAAATCAGTACAAAAATTTTTTGGTTTTGTTTTGAGATAGAGCAGAGAGCGTAAAACAAGGGGCCAACAGTTCTCGACTGAAGGCACCGAGCCATTCTTCTCTGAATATTTATACAGAAAAACAAGGAAGTACAAAACAAAGGATAATGGTGAAATCTTTTACAGATAAGGCCAAGTTCCTCTTTGTTAATCTCAAGACAGAGGGGTTCATTTGATAAAAACTAAGAACAATGTTGACTCCTAAGGAATGCCCTAGTGTCACAAGGTGACCTTCAGCTTGTATTAAGCCTCCCTCATTTCCCAATACAGCATTTGGTCAAATCAGTACAAAATTAACGATAAAACAGTGGAGGCCAAGAATGCCACTTCTCCCCCCCCCAAAAAAAAAATCAACTCAGATAAGGAGCCTATATCCCTGAATGTAGTTTTGGAGCACTGGGGCAGAGGCCAGTCCCTTAGAGGAACTAAGGAGGGAGATTTGGACCATGCATTACTTGAGCATTTATTGTTGTGTACAATCAAGTCAGAATCAACATAGAGGTTTTTAGAGGCAGTAAATCACATCAGAAATCACAATTGAAGTATTTCAGATAACAGATGTTGCCCTGGATGTGCTCACCAAGTTGTGCCAAGAAATCTGGAGAACAACCACTTGGCCAACTGACTGGAAG
>NW_006399906.1:6349060-6357554 GCF_000299155.1 Elephantulus edwardii | reverse complement strand
GGGTAATCGGGATGGGTGTGTCAGAGGCGGTGCGGTGGCGCAGGATAGAGCAGGGTTTAGGGCTGTTGTGCATAGGGTCGCTATGAGTCGGAAACGACTTGACGGCACATAGCAACAACAAATCACATCAGATGAGACTGCAAATTTTTCTTTCATAGAGTAGCTGTTAGATCCAAATCACATATTGTTGTGTTGACAGCACAATTCCCTAGCACTAACTCTCCAGAGATCTCTTCAAGAACTATTTTTGTTTTTGTTAGGTGTTAGCAAGTCTCATACAACTCACAGTGACCCTATGAACAGCAATTCTGAAACCTGTCCAAGCCAGTGCTATCCACATCATGTCTTAGACACTAAAGCCCATTAAGAAACTACTAGTGACAAGAGTATTGCTGTGGGTCTAAATAAGATGAAGTCGATCACAATTTTGATTTTTATCCATCATGTCGTTGACTGTTGGCCTAGAGGTGAGGATTTTTGGATTTTTTATGTTCAAATGCAATCCATATTGAAGACTATCATATTTGATCTCTGTAGCAATTGTTTCAAATCCTCCTCCCTTTCAGTAAGCAAGGTGATTCCATCTGTATACAACAGATTTTTTATGACTTTTCCTCTGATCCTTATCTTCTTAGAGAACATCTCAAATTATTTCTTCAGCATACAGTTTGACTAGACATGGAGAAATAATACAATTCTGACTCCAAGATTTTTCAATCTTAAGCCATAATTTGTTGGGACAATGCTTCTTCATCTAGGTATAAGTTTCATATGAGCATAATTAAATGCTGTAGAATTCTTATTCTTTTAAATATTATCCATACTTTATTATTACCTACACAATTGCATATCTTTGCATAGTCACTGAAGTATACGTAAACATTCTTCTGGTATTTTCTGTTTTCTGCCAAGATCCTTCTGAAATCAGCAGTAATATCTCTAGTGCCACCATCTCTTCTAAACCTAGATTAATTTTTTAGTAATTCTCTGTCAATGTACTGCTGTAGTAGTTGTTGGATAATCTTCAACAATATTTTGCTTGTATATTATATTATGATATTGTATAATAATTTTGACATTCTGTTAGGTCACCCTTCTTGGGAATGAGAACAAATATGAAACTCTTCCAATTAGCTGGACTAGAAGTTATCTTCCATATCTCCTGGCAAGCCTGGGGAGCACATCCGGGGCTGCATCCATTGTTTTACTCATGTTCACTGGTATATCATCAATTCCTGGTGCCTTATGTAGTGTCACTATCTTTAGAGAAGCTTGAATTGCTTTTATTTATTATCATTGGTTCTTGATCATATGCAACTCATGTAGGTGGTTCCATAAGATCGACAATCAATGAAGCAAATGACAGAATCCCTAGCTCCACTAAGGCATTGGAGAAAACACAGCTCAAAAATGTATTAAATATCAGTTAAAGTGTTTCAATAAACATACAATTCAGAATGTGTTCACTTGTAAAAATATGTAAACAGTTACTTGATTGCAAATGTTAAAACATGTGCACCTTTAAAAGTACAACCACTATGGAAGGCTATATAGCACTTTCTCAAAAAGTTACAAATAGAAATACCATTTGATCCAGCAACTCTTCTATTGGAAATATACCCCAAAGACACCATAACTACCACTCAAGCAGATATATACACACCCATGTTTGTCTCTGCTTTGTTCACAATAGCAAAGAGGTGGAAACAACCTAAGTGTCCATCAACAAACAAATGGATAAAGTAATTGTGCTATATTCACAGAATGGAATACTATGCTGCATTAAAAAAACAAGGAACTCATGAAATATTATACAAAATGGGTGACACTGGAGAACTTTATGCTGAGTGAAATATCTCAGCACAAAAGGACAAATAATGCATAATGCCACTGTTGTAAAATGGGACTGACATCAGGGTTGGGAAGGACTGGGAAAGATTAATTATGTATACTGCATTGAAACAGATGAGGGAGAGAACTATTTAAAAGGGATATATGATTAGGTATTATTGTCATAACAGGAGTCCAGAAGGAAGGCTGCATAGTGGAGGGATAAAAGAATAATAAAAGAATTTTTCTGATTTTTTTTTTCAAAGGGAAGAGTGAATTGGGGTGGAGAGAAGTGATCAGGGAGAAAAGTTCAACAATGAATAAATGGAAATCCAAAGTCTCTGTAAACTTTCATTAAAATTAATAGAAATAATAAAAATTTTAAACACCAAAAAAAGAAAAAAAGTGATCCAAATAATCTAGAAATCATTAAATAATATAATTAATATAATAAGAAAGCAAAATTTTACTGGAGATAATTTTAAAATTACTTGAATAGAAAGACAAGGAACTGCAAGAAGTCAATTTGGATTTAGAATGTTTTCATAGAACATTTTTGTGATTACTGTTGTCAAGTAGATCTTAGCTGAAAAAGCAATGCATACCAGAGAGAGGTTTATTTGTATTTTATTGAATATTCAGGCATATTTGACTCTTTGGATTGTAATAAAAGAAAAATTATATTAATAAGCATGAAGATACTTTAACACTTGTTTGTTTTCATTTGGATCCCATTCGTACACCAAAACTGCATACTTTAAAATCAATAAAGTATGCTTTAGAGTTGTACCATTTTGTTATTGTTTAAATTTTTTTTTGTTTGTATAAAACAATTTGTTTACATTGTGTTTCATTCATGTTGTTGTTATGTGCCGTGAAGTAACCTGCGACTCATAGCAACCCTATTTACAGTAGCTCTGAAGCCTGCCCTGCACTATTCCTCCACCCTTCCAAGCATTGTCTTTCTCCAATGATCCCTCCTGGCCACTTTCCCAAGTATGTGCAACAGAGCTTCAAAATCCTAGCCTCCAAGGAGAAACTCGGTTACAGCTTTTACAAGACAGACCTATTTGTTTTCTTGGCAGGCCTTAGTTTGTTCTAGACTCTTCTCCAGTACCACAACTCATAGGCATTAGTTCTTCTATCATCCTTATCATCCAGATTTCTGATGAAAATTGCAAAGTAATTGCAAAGGTCACAGACTGGATCAGGTGTCTTTATCATAAGTATTCTTTTTGAATGCTGAAAAAAAAATAATTTAAGACATTGGCCTATGTAAAGAAAAATGTACCACAAAGAGTGAAGGATTCATCAATAACCTACAATATGTAGATTATTCAATCATAGTTATAGAAAACAAAGAGGACAAAGTTATTATCAATGCAGCTATAAAACAATAGCTTTCAGTATGGATAACATCAGAATAAATAAAACAAAAATCATTAAATATGAGGCAAAAGCTAAATTTTTAAACACTATATCAGTAACAGTACTAATAATTTTTATATATGGTCTTATGGGGGATATAGAAAAGTTGCATAAATATATATTAGCTTATTTTACAGAGTAAAAATAACTATTGTTTCTATATTTGCTTCTTGCTATTGGTTTATACATTTCCCCCCATATGACTACATTTTAAAATCACTTTATAAAAATTCATGTACAATATCATTAAATGGTAAAGAGTCTATGAAGTATGAAGTGGAAATACTGAATCTTTTCCATATTAAAATGTTATGTCAGTGTCAGCTGTTCAGAGATACTTAGTTTTTGTTCTTTGTCTTTTCAGGAAGTAGAGAGTTGGTAATATGAAATCATGTGAGTGCTCAGGGATCTACCACAGTCTTCAATCATAGATGCTAAACCAAACTTCACAAAGTTACAAAATAAAGGAGAGTTTGTATTTGGAACACCTCTACATTTCTGATAATGGTGTGTTGTTGTTTGTTTGTTTGTTTTATTTTCTGTATAGTTCAATGGTCTAATATTTCTTATTAATTGGTAAAAGGCATTCAATGGTAGGACTTTATGAGGATGGAAACACTGAATAATAAAAGCCTTATCCTCTTCTATAGCACAATGATAATTTCCTTGCTATTTGTAATATTTCTACCCAGGAAACATGCTGTGAAATCCGAACTTAAAAAAAAAAAAAAAAAAGAGAAAGGTTAAAAAATAAATAACTCGTAACTGACCCCTCAGTGAGTTTTCTGAGGCTTTAAGTTGCATGGGAAGAGTTTTCACATTTTCCTTCTGAGGAATTACTTATGGATTCAAACTTCCAAATATTTGACACCTTTTGGTTAACATTGCAGTTCTATGGACTACATTACCAGAGCTCCCTATTTGCATAGTTTCTTGGGTTTTCTGTTTTTGTTCTTTTTTCTTTTCTAGCCCTGTTAAAGAACATCTGTCTAATGACTGCTAATGGATGGCTTGATAACATATTTAATATACAAAAGAAAGCATGCTACTTCAGGCCACTAACTCTTAGTTGTTATTAATAAAAATATAAATATTAAATATATACTTTAGAATCAGGAAGAACGTGAATGAGAATTTAATCTTTTCCTTATATCTCTCCAATCATTAGACAAATAATCAGATAAGAAATATGAAGAAGAATATTGCATCAGGATTGGAAGTTGACTCATACATGAGCTACAATACACCGATGATGCAATCTTGCTGGATAAAAGTCGAAAGACTTGAAGCCTTTACAGAAGATCAAAGACTAAATCCTGTAGTATAGATTATACTGCAAAATAAAGAAAAAAGAACTTGCAAATGGATCTGAAAGAAGCATTATGATACTTGAAGAAAATGTTGAAGCTGTTGATTATTTTATCTTATTTGGATACTTAGTCAACATGCATGGACGAAGCAGTCAAGAAATCAAGCAAGTTGTTGTATTGGACAAATCTGTTCCTAAGAACCTTGTCACGTGCTAACGAGTGAGGATGCCACTTTAATGTTCCAAGTGTGCACCACTAAAGCTAGGGTATTTTCAATTGTTTCATATGCACTCAGAAGTTAGACAATAAAAGCTAAAGAAGAACCAAAGTTTTTGAATTGTGGTGTTTGCAAAACTATTGAATGTATCATGAATAATCGAAAGTACGAACAAGAATATCTTGGAAGAAGGCAGCCAGAATACTCCTTAGAAGTAACAATTGTACCACTCCTCACCTTTGGGCATATTATGAGAATGGATAAATTCCTGAAGAGGGCAATCTCTGAAGAGTGACATCATATTGGGGAAAATAGAACACCTGCAGAAAAAGAAAATTCTCAGTGAGATGGATTGACACAGCAACTAGTATAATCAACAATCCAGCAGAGATCATGAGATTATGTTGAATCAGACAGTGTTTTACTTTGGTGTTATAGGTCACTGTAAGTTGTAGTCAACTTGATAACACCTAACAACATGACAAACCTGTTTGTTTATATTTTTTAGTTGAATTTTTTTATATATCCAAAGCATGTAAGAATGTGCTTCAGTTTCAAGTAAACCTGGTGTTTTCTGTTATTACGGCCAATGAACGGAGAAGCAACTAGTGCCTATGTGATAGTCCTTGTTTTTAATCTTTTTAAAGCATTCTTGTTATTTTGTAATAATACTGACTCATTGCTGACTCTCCAGCTTTCAGAAACAAATCACATAGAAGGAAATTACTCATTCTTCTCCCACAGAGCACCTGTGTATCTTCTTATCATTAAGCCACCAAAAAATATTCAAATAACATAATAATTTCTATTATTTTATTACTCCTGCTTCCAAGCTTGTTTTAATCTTGGAGCTTCACCAAACACTGTCCACCATGGCTAACAGTATTCAACTTCACAGCAGCCTTGAGTTACCTCTATACAGCAAGTGGACATCCAGGGTTACACGACCCAGAAGAATGTTTCACTAAAAATAATTAAAGATAGGCCTGACGGTCACGGAGTAAAGTCACCCACCTTTGCCTTGGGAGCATAGTTTCTCGCCACTAGGCCAACTGATCGCTCTCTCTTTCTCTATGCTGTTCTTGGTGATAGTGTTGTTAAATGCTGTTGAGTCACAGGTGACTCATAGTGACGCTATGAAAGAAAATCTTGGACACTTCCTGTATAACTTACTTGTAATTACTGTTCTAAAATTTAAAGTTTTGTGAGCATGAGATACAGTGCAGGAGAGAATTATTCCCTATGATATTAATTGATACAGTAACTGGAGCAATAGGATTAACTATGTCAGACTCAGTGAGACTGGCTTAAGATATGACAGGGTTCAGAGCTATTATACATAGGTAACTATGAGTTGCAGATGACTTGATGACACATAACAACAACAACAACAACAACAACAACAACTATATATATATATATATATATATATATACTGTCAAATATCAAATGATTTGGCAATATTTATTCTATGATTGCTTTCTTTGTTTTCCTTATTCAAAGTTTTAATTCAGTCTCTTGTTTATTTGTATATGGTCATTCATATACAATGGATTTTTGTAAGATTTATTAGTATTGACCTATGCTTATAATTATCTCATATTTCCAAATCCCTATTAAATCTTTTCTTTATCTTCACCCCCTTTTTAAACTTATAACCTCTGCTACCTAGTAAAAATGGAAGGAAAACTAAGTAAGGTGTGTATAAATGTTTTAAAGAAAAACAGGAAGTGAGAACAGGGAAGAAAATATGGAAAGAGAAAAATTGTTTTCTTGTCTTTATAAAATATTTGTTGAGTTATCTTTCTAATTTGTTATCCTTGTTTTAAGTATCTTTGTTGTGGAGGTTCTCAACTAGCATCTGTCTAGTCTACCTACAGAACACAGAACAGTACCTAGCTCAATGGCTATAAACAACTATCAACTTCTATAGGAATCAGAGAATGTAGGATAGCAGTGACATTAAGAGTGGCATTGGTATCTATAGCAGAAGAAAAGTTTGTGAATCTAAACTGTAAATAGTGCAGCATGGCCTTCTTGAACAGTGATTAATTTTGTGTGAGGAACCAGGATAGCAGTGGCAGGAACAGTAGTACCTGTACAGTTAAAAATGTCCAATATGCTTCTTGTCCCATTGTGGTCACCTCTCCCCAACTACTCACTGCAAGGGAGGTAGTATCCTGTCCAATCCAGTCCCTTCTGCAGACCCAGCTCTACCTCAAGCCACCCTCACATTTTTTTGTATCTGCAGCAGGAAGAAATCACAGTATTCTTTCTAGAATCTGCAGCTAAATTGTACCTGGCCTGAAATTAACTCCCAGATTGGCAGGCACTTTCTCTGACTAGAACCCTTGCTCTTAATAGGAACCCTTACCCAGCACAATCAAGAGCCAAATACAGACACATATGGACATGTCAGATTGGTATTGTCTGTCATTGTATTAGTTATCTCTGATTGGATACCCTGCCTGTACCCATCTCTTTTGCTGATAAAGATAACATCTCTAGTCAGGCAAACTAGCCAAGGTTCCTCTGAGGCCAGTATTAATTCTACACCAGCCTGCTAGCCCCATTTCTTAACAGAACCTTCATACATAACAGATGAGAAGAGGCTGTACCCCTTGACCTTGTTCATCTATCTAGACTTTGTCCACCAGTGAGTGGTGACTAAGCAACCCAACTCCAGTCATCTGATGGGTTGATAAACACATTGTTCCAGGCTAGGTAATTTATTTTCTATTTATTATAATAAATATGTTTGTTTTATTGTATTTGCATACTGGTTTGTATTATGATTTGCTCTTTGAGTATAGCACGCCCTTGAGAGAGCTTTCTCATAGTATGCATTCTTGCTTTATGATATTTGTATGCTTGCTTGTTTTATAATTTGTTCTTATAGGTACAGTATTCATCTGCCAGTTTGATGTATTGGGAAATTACTTGAGTGTCACTATTTATTTCATGTTGTTGTTGTTGTTATGTGCCATCGAGTAGTTTCCGACTCATAGCGACCCTAAGCCTGTGTAAATACTTACTTGTTTATAGTTTTTCTTATGGGTACAACACTTATCTGTCAGTTTGATGTAATGGAGTAACTTCTATGATGCTTTGATTCTGGAAGTTATGCCTCTAAGTATTTCAACTGCTAACAGGGTTACTCATTGTGGACAGGTTTCACTGAAAATTCCAGACTCAGACAGTTTAAGAAGCAGGATTTGCTTTCCATTTCTGAAATAACAGGCCTTCAAAAACCTTATGAATGACAGATAAAATTATTAGATCCCATTCCAAAGAAAGGTGACCCAACAGAGTACGCAAAGTTGTCAAACAATATCATTAATATCATATGAAAGCAAGATTCTGCTTAAAGTTATCCAAAAATGTTTGGAGCAATATGTCAACAGAGAATTGCCAGATGGGCAGGCTGGATTTAGAAGAGGTGTGGTGCTAGGAATATTATACTTAATGTTAGATGGATTTTGGCAGAAAGCAGAGAACACCAGAAAAATGTCTATCTGTGCTTCATTGACTTTGCAAAGGCTTTTAACTGTGTGGATCACAACAAGCTATGGCTGAGTCTGAGGAAAATGGAAATCCCAGAGCATTTGATTGTGCTTATGCAAAAACTATACTTGGACCAAGAGGCAATCGTCAGAACAGAGCAAGGAGACACTGCACATTTCAAAATCAAGAAGGGGATCCCTCAGGG
>NW_006399906.1:6347132-6348460 GCF_000299155.1 Elephantulus edwardii | reverse complement strand
AGAGTGAAGCCAGAATGTTCCCTGGAGTCAAGGATTCTGAAGCTTCGTCTGACATACTTTGGGCATGTTGCAAGGAGGGACTGGTCCTTGGAGAGATACATCATTTTTGGTGGAGTGGAGGGAAGGCACGGGAGAGGAAGACCCTTGATCAGATGGATCAATTCTGCGACTGGGGAGGTGGGAATAGGCATATTGGAGATGGCAGGTTGGCATAGGATAGAGTGGCGTTTAGGGCTCTTGTACATACGGTTGGTATGAGTCGCAAGTGACTAGTTGGTATATAACAACAGCAACTGGAAGTATTGTCCTTCAGATTGAAAGATACTTAAAAATCAAAAGAAGCTGCAGTAAATACTCAATAATTTGAACCCAAAATTTGAATGTACAAAATGAATCTAGAGAAACTGGAAATTATAAAAGTAAAACAGAATGAGTAAAGAGTAACATTTTAGGCATCAGTCAGCTTATATGCACTGGTATTGGTCACTTTCAATCAAATAATTGTATGATCTAATTTATCAGGAATGATAGATTGAAAAAAAAAATGGTGTCACATTCACACTCAAAAACCACATTTCAAGAAGAATCCTAAAGTTCATTGTTATTGTTACGTGCTCCCAAGTTGTGTATGACCCACAGTGACCCTATGAACAACAGATCTGAACTCTGTCCGATCGTGTGCCATCCTCAGACTTCTTGGCACACTAGAATCTATTGCAGCGTTCACTGTGTCAATCCACCTGATTGCGGGTCTTTCTCTCCTTCACCAACCCTCTTTATCATTCCTAGCATGCCCCTTTCTAAGAAATAGCCTTTTCTTGTAATGTGCCTGAAGTATGTGACATAAAGCTTTATCATCTTTGCCTCCAAGAAGCACTCTAGCTGCACTTCCTCCAAGACATATTTGTTGGTTCTTTTGGCAGTCCATGGGATGTTCGGCACTCTTCTCCGACGCTAAATCTCAAAAGCATCAATTTTTCATCTGTCATTCACTGTCTAGCTCTTAGATGCATAACAAGTGATCAAAAAGACTATGACTTGAATCAGACGCACTTTGATCCTCCAACTGACATCACTGTTCCTCAAAATTCTGAGAGTTCCCTAACTGTAGATTTTCTGCTCATCTTAATACTGTATAACTCCTGATATTTTTACTACTGATACTAAGCATGTTGATTGTGGATCCAACTAAGATGAAATCAATGTCAACTTCAATCTTTTCTCCATCTATCTTAATGTTGCCTATTGTTCTAGTGATAAGAATTTTTGTTTATCTGACATTGAGATGAAATTAACATTAATTAATTAAATGACTCTTTTATTGTCTC
>NW_006399906.1:6338583-6340037 GCF_000299155.1 Elephantulus edwardii | reverse complement strand
ATTCTGAAGCTTCGTCTGACATACTTTGGGCATGTTGCAAGGAGGGACTAGTCCTTGGAGAGGGACATCATGTTTGGCAGAGTGGAGGGATGGTGCAGGAGAGGAAGACCTTCGATGAGATGGATTGCTTCTGTGACTGGAGCAGTGGGAATCAGTGCATTTGGGATGGCTAGGTTGGCATAGGATAGAATGGCATTTAGTGCTCTTGTACATAGGGTAGCTATGAGAGTAAAATTGGTTTATACATATAAAAATGTGCAAAATACTGTTAATAAATTTGCTTTTGTAATTGTGGTTAAAATTAAGAAGACTGGGAATCCTAGAACATTTGACTGTGCTCATGTGAAACCTATAATTGGACCATGAGATAGTTATCAGGACAGAGCAAAGAAACACTTCATGATTTGAAATTAGGAAAAGGATGCATCGTCTCTCCCTACCTTTTCAATTTATATGAGGAACAGATCATTTGCAAGCAAGCCCAGACTTAATGAGAAGGCGTGTCAACAACATGCATTATGAAGATAATATAACCTTTGATTTCCAAAACTGTAGAGGGCCAACAGTGTATGCTGTGGAAGGTTAAGGATTGTCATCTTTAATATGAAATGGAGATAAACATAAAAATGACAAAGATTCTCTCCACTGGCCAACTAGGAGCTTCATGATGCATAGAGAAGATTGAGGTTGTTAAAAATTTCAGACTTGCTCAGCTTTACAATGAAAACTGTTGGCACCAGCACTCAGGAAATCAAAAGAATTGCACTGGGGAAGTCTGCTGTCACGTACCTCTTCAGAGTCCTGAGGAGCAAGTACCTCAGTCTCAAAACTAAGATGTGACTGATCCAGGCTATGCTCCTTGAAATTGCATGCCATGCATTACAGAACAAGACAATGACTAAGGATGATATAGAAGAATTGATACCTTTGGGTTGTGGTGCTAGAAGAGAGTTAACCACACCATGGACATCCAAAAGAACAAACAGGTCAGTTTTGATGAAGATGAAACCAAGTTTCTCCTTGGAGATAAGGAGTTTGAAGCTCCATCTCATGTAGTTTGGGCATGTGACCTGGAAGGACCAATTGTGGGAGAAAGATATTATGCTAGAAAAGGTAGAGGGACAGCTCAGGAGAAGATGACCCTGGAGGATATGGACTGATATCTTAACTGGGACAATGAGATTAGGTAGATCAGAGTTGGTGAGACTGTCTAAGGATAGGTCGGAGTTCAGAGATGCTGAACATATAGTTGTTATAGTCACAGGCACATAACAACAACAACAACTACAACAAAAATTTTAAAAATCAACTAAGTTTCCATGTTCTTGCAATGGTGAATAATGCTGCTATGAACATTGGTGTACAGATCTCCAACTGTGACATCATTGCACTTCTTCAGCACCGTCACTTTACACCCTCTATCACTGTGTCACAGACCAATTCAAGTTGAATAA
>NW_006399906.1:6336606-6337838 GCF_000299155.1 Elephantulus edwardii | reverse complement strand
CTTCAATCCATATTGACAGCTGTAGCCCCTGACCTTCTGCAGCAAGCGCTTCAGGTCCTCTTCAGTTTCAGCAATCAGTGTTGTGGCATCTGCATAACACATGTTGTTGATGACTCTTTTACCAATCCTGATGCCACATTCCTCCTTGTACAGCCCAGCGTCTTGAATGATCTGTTCTGGGTATAGATTGAAAAGGTGTGGAGACAAAATACTTCCCTGATGGAACCCCTTCTTGGTTTTGAACCATGTACCTGTCTTAAATATTTCTTAGTATGGCTTGACCTCCTCTCTTACCTGAAACATTAGACCACTATACTGCTACCTGGTGGCCCTCTGGCTCCCTTAGGTGGCCTCCAAACCTACAACCTAAATGACCTTGCCCTGCCACCTTGATACTCCTGCCTGCCAACTAGAAGCCTGGCTGCATCATCTGGAGACCTGGCTCCAGCACCTCAATGACTTGCTGACACCATTCCAAATTGTGCCAGGGATATTAGTATCTCAGATAAAACCATTTGTTCTCCCCTTCTCAGCAGCTTGAATTACCTTTAGCTCTCGGCACCTTGGACTAGACTAGCTGCAGCAGTAGTATAACAGAGACTTTTGCTAATTCACAGGCCATATCTCTCCCCAAATGAATCAAGTCTTCCCTTGAGTGAAAAACTCAGAGAGAAACTGAGGCAGGTCAGCTGCCCCTCCCTTCTCCGGAACAGTGACTTCCTGAGTTAAGGTTTTCAGATCAGTAGCCTGTTAAGATTTCAAACATGAAAAACTCTACCACAACAATGCATGGAAGAAGCAGACTACCTCACACCCTATACAAACTAAAGAACAACAACAACAATAACAAAAAAGAAGTCACACCTGAAAAGTGACACAGTATCAATGGATTTCCTGAAGCCAAAACGTCTGATTGAACTTCCTGACATAGAATTCAAAAGAACAATGACTAAATATTTTCAATGGGTGAAAGACAAAGGGGAAAAATTCTTGGATTCTGCAAGCAAAACACAAGAGGAATTTAAAACTAAACAATCCAAGACAATGCAGATGAAACAAATGAAGCACTGAAAGCTCTGGAAAATAAGAAACCACAAGTGAGAATATGAGGACCAATGTTGTAGATGCTGTCATTAAGTTGGAGGGACATATGAACAGAGTGGAAGAGATGGAACACAGAACCAGTGAAGCAGAAGATAGAATTGTCACCATTGATCTCCTAGAGTAAAAAA
>NW_006399906.1:6317262-6333401 GCF_000299155.1 Elephantulus edwardii | reverse complement strand
AAAATCTCTGTAAATGTTTATGAAAATTAATAAAATATAGAAAAAAAAGAAAAATAATTGAAACTAGTGATAAAATCAGGAGTCAGTTCTTCAGAATGATCAATAAAACTGGAAAACCACTAGCAAAACTAACAAAGGAAAATACATAAATAATCCAAATAAAAGACAAAAGATTCAAAATCACAACAAAATCAACTTAATGGAAAAGGATTACAAAGGAATACTCAAAAAAAATTTATATTCAAACAAATTTAAAAACCTAGATGGAGAAACTCACAACTTACCTAAACTGACACAGAGTGAAAAAGAACACTTTAACTGATCTATTACAAAAGAAGACCTTAGTTTCACCCTCTCCTGGGCACACCAATTTGTTTTCTCTGCAGTCTGTGGTATGTTCAAGATTCTTCTCCAGTACCACAATTTGAAGACATTGATTCTTCTGTCATCCTTACTCAATTTCCAGCTCTCTAACACATAGTAAGTAATTTTGGAGATCATATTCTGAATTAGGCATACCTTAGTGTCTAGACTGGCATCGTTGCTTTTCTGTAATCTGGAAAGTTCCCTGACAGATATTCCCAATGCAATCCGTCTTTTGATCTTCTTTCTTTCTTGCTTGCTTGCTTGCTTTTGATTTTCTGACTGATGCTGTTAAGGGAGTTGATTGTGGAGCTGAGCAAGCTGTAATTGTTAGCATCTCAATCCCCTTTCCATCTATCATGGTGCTGCTAATTGGCCCTCTGGTGAAAATATTTTGAGTCTTTATGTTGAGCTTCCATCCATATTGAAGGCTAGAGTCCTTGACATTCTGCAGCAAGGGCTTCAGGTCTTCTTCAGTTTCAGCAAGCAAGGTAGTTTCATTTGCATGACAGAGGTTATTGATGTGTCTTCCTCCAATCCTAATGCTACATTCTTCCTCATAAAGCCATGCTTCTGGAATGATCTGTTCTGCATATAGATTGTTAAGGTATGAAGAAAAGTTGTGTTCCTCATGCACACCTTTTCTGATTTTAAACCATGAAGTGTTTCCCTACCAGAGTACTACTCTGAGAACTGCTTCCTGGTTCAAGTATAATTTTCACACAAGCACAATCAAGTGTTCTGGGATTCCTTTTCTCCTCAATGTTAGTCACAATTTGTTGTGATATTCACAGTCAAAAGTCTTTTCATAGTCAATGAAACACAGATATACATTACTCTGGTACTCTTTGCTTTCTTCCAAACTCCATCTGACTTAGGCAATAGTATCTTTAGTGCTATGACCCCTTTCTGGTAGTTCTCTGTCAAGGTACTGTTTCTAGATAATCTTCAGCAGGATTTTGCTATTGTGTGATATTAGTAATTTCCACACTCTGACAGGTCACTTTTTCTTTTTGGAATGGAAATAAACATGGATCTCTTCCAGGCAGTTGGTCAAGTAGTTTTCTTCCAGACTTCTTGGCACAACTTGGTAAGTACATCCACGATAGCATGTTTGTTGAAATTTGTTAATTGGTGTTCCATCAATTCCTGTGTGTTTGATTTTTGGGTGTTTCCCTCCCAAGTCCTTCAGAACAGCATGAATTTCCTTCTTAATCACCATTGCCTCTTGAGCATAGAGGGAACACTGGTTTAAAATTGAGAAAGATCTACTTCAGGGCTATATTATTTCTCCATATCTATTTATTCTGTGTGCTGAGCAAATCATTCTAGAAGCTTGACTGTATGGGTGACAAAGGTATCATGAGGGTTGAAAGAAAGATAAATCATTAACGTGTATTACGCAGATAAGACAAACTTACTCTGTGAAAGTAAGGAACACTTAAAATGTTTGCTACAGAACATGAAAATAACAAGTCTTCAATATGGATTGCATCTCACCATCAAAGAGATAATTCTCACCGTAACATCATGCAAGAGGAAGAAATTATGGAAATTATCAATTATTTCATCTTATTTGGTTGAATAATTAACCCAGCTGGTACCAGCATTCAAGAAATAAAAGACAAATTGCAGTGTCAAAGTATTCTTTGAGGGATCTTTCCAAACTACTGAGGAACAATGGTGTCAGCTTGAAGTACATGGTACACCTGTTTCAGGCCATGATCTTTTCAATTACTTGCTTTGTATCTAAAAGCTGGACAATGAATAAAGTTGAAAGAAGAAGAATCAATGCCTTTGAGTTGTGGTGTTAGAGAAGAGTACTAAATATATCATGGGCTTCCAAAAGAACAAGCAAATATGTCTTGGAGAAATTGCAGCCTTATTTCTCTGTAGAGGCAAGAATTACAGCTTCATCTCATATACTTAAGACATGTTGCTAGAAAGGGATTTTCCCTGGAAAGGGACATAATGCTAGGGAAAGTGGAAGATCCATAAACGAAAAGAAGACTCTCAATGGAATGAAGAGACACAGTAAATTGAAATGAAATGAGTCACTGCAACAATGTGCTCAAGCATGTCAGAGATCATGAGGATGGTGCAGAATGAGACAGAGTTCAGATTTGTTGTTCATAGGCTGCTATGAATTGTGCTTGAATCTAGGACATGCAAAAGTGATGACATACTTAATTACTTGCTTTTCAAATATTAGTTTTCAAGTTTTTATTTTTTCTTTATATTTTTCAACAGCATCAGATCATGGGGGAATCATCAGGATAGCCACATCTGACCTCTGTTAACATAGGAGAGCATTCCCTATAACCAACATCCATAGTATTGAACGATTACCCATAAGGTCAGACATGGTTTCAAATTTCCTGCACCTGTGCCTCCTTATTCCAATACCAATCCTACTATTACTTAGTCCCAAACCCATTGCAATGGCCACATAGGTTTCACATAACCAATATCATGGTGATGGACTTTACTAGGGAAGTTAACAGGTTGGCAACTGGAAACAATTTCTCAGTGAGGATAACTTTTCAAGTGTATTCACACATCCTTTGATCGTCAGTCTCACAGTTTAGTGCTATAAAGTTCTCTAGGTTTTTTGTTGTTCTCTTGTTAGTTTTATTTTTTGTTTGTTTGTTTCTTTTTCTTCTTAGATAAGGATCGTAAAGTTCTCTTGGTTTTGCTATTGTTGCTAGGTGTCATCAAGTTGTTTAGGACTCATAGCGATCCTATGAACAAGAAACCTAAATTTTTCCCTATCCAATATAATTCTCATTTCTGATGTGCTCTAGCCCACAGTTAAAATCACTGTGATAATTCAATTTTTTGGCAGTCTTTCTTTTTCTCTGATCCTCATCCTTTTCCTGCATAATCTATTTTTCTAAGGGCTAAAGTTTCATCATCCTTGTCTCTAAGGAACTCCCTCGTTGCATTTACTCCAAGACAGAGCAGTTTGCTCTTTTGGCAGTCCATGGACTAAAGCTCTCACAGTCTTCCCATTAATGACGTGTCCTTTCAGTCTACCAGTAAGGTCGGGCAAAGCTCTATGTCTCTGGCTTCTTAGGACAGTATTCCCAAATCAGCAGTCTCATGGCAGTCTTTGGTTCTCTACTGAGGATATTTCCATTTCTTTATAGGTCATAATCTGATTAGCATCTGATTCTCGGTCCTTAAAGAACACAAAACACATTCTGTATTTCTTCTTTCTTGGATAATGATGTTTACCCCTTATATTGAGAAACTTTCTCAATTTAAATATATTGTAAACTAACCAATCTCACAATAATCACTTCATATGCCCAGCATTTTAGGTGGTGTAGTGGAAAGGAGCTGCACTGCCAACCTAAAGGCATGTGATTAGAATCCCCCAGCTACTCCAAGAAAGATGGACAATCTCCTTCTATGATATTTACTGACTCTGAAAACCTACTGGAGGGGGCTCAGCTTTAGATAGCTTATGACTCAATGACGCCTGACAACAACAACAACTAAGTTAAGGGGTTAAAAGTCAAAATCAATGGCTAGAAATACACACATGGCACCACTAATATGATTGGAAAATTATCTTCAATCTAAATTAATGAACTTTTAAATGTATTACATTTTTAAAATAAAATCTCAAATCCCTTTAATAGAGTTATTAATATAAAGAAAAATCAAATTTATGACTATAATGCATTGTTTAGCTTTAGATTATATAATTGAGAGTTAAAATACAAGTTTTAATTAAAAATGAAAATTGTCACCTATTAAGCCCATATGCTGCATGTAATATTCTTGTAAAAAAGTCAACAGAAGTTCCAGTGAGGATGTGGGCAACATATGGACCTGGCACTTTTTTTAATTAAAAACAATGTTTTGCTACATTAATGTGTGTTCTAAAGAGAGATTCCTAGAGCATAACACTAACTTGCTGAGTTCAGTGTTTTGAGAGGTCAGCTGTTTTATAGTTTGCTGCTATTAGTTTGAAACATAGAGATGTTACTTTAATGTTATTCTTCAGCCAGTGGCATTAATACACAAAACATTCTATTTCTAATTATGATAATGTAATATTTTAGTTGAATTATTTCGTAGTGCTAGTAGTAATTCATTAATGTACTTTGACTATCTTCTGAAAGGTGAATACAAATGATAAAGGTTAAGATTCAAAAATAAAAGTTACAGAATACATTTTAAAATATTTCTGAATCCATGTAGGTCATGTCTTGACAGATATGTTAAACATATGGCTCCAATTCTTGTTGACTCTCAATTTCCCAAAACGACTTTATGATTTTGAAGTATACTTTTGAAATACTCTATAATACATTACATCAATGGTAATAATGATTATATTGCAGAAACAAATAGGATCTAAACTCATTCCTTTATTGTTTCTCCTCTTGAATTCCAGCGTGTTCTGAACTACTAGAATAGATGCAGAAAGAGTAGAAAGTGTGGTAAAGCTCAGGTAGGTTGACGTACTAAACTGGAGCTGACCACAACTGACCAGTCAAACCTAGCAATAAATATTCATACTAGCCTTCCAGCTCAACACATCTGCAAATTTGTAAGCAATTACAAATGCGTATTGCCTAAATCAATGAGCTTTGGAATGAATTCTAGTACAGAACAATATTGAAAACAAATCTTCTTTTGAAAAAAATTGGTATAATTTTTATATGCTATGGTGAGCTGTGGGAGTATGTAAAATATATTATCCAAGAGGTTGTACTGAAATTCAGAAGTCACACAGTGTCCAAAGTCCAGTAAATGTTCCATGGGTGAAGAATAGGCAATGTCTTCCCATGTGATAAACTGCTTCTGAAAACCCACTGGTGGGTCAGCTACGTGTTGGTTCTAATTGTATGGTGCACAACAACAATAACAACATTGTAAGCTGTCAGAGGGTATCAAGAATATCATCTAGGAAGAATACAAAATGTCATTATAAAGGTAGAAGAGGAAGAAAAGACCAAGATTGCTGTCAGGAGAGAATCTGAATATCGCAGTAGAGTGCTGAGAAGCCAACTCAAAGGAAAGGAAGCACAGAGTTAAGAAGCTGAACAAAAGATTTCAAAGGGCAGCTCATGAAGACAAAGCAAAATATTATAAAAAGAGCAAGGAGCGGGCACTAAAAATCAAAAGGGTGGAACTCAAAATGATATTTCTTAACCTGAAGGCACTGAAGAGCAAATTCAAGTCCTGAGTTGCAATACTTAAGGATTCTATGGGCAGAATATTGAATGATCCAGGAAATATTTTAAAAAAAAAGATGGGAGGAGTATAAAGATTCATTGTACCAAAAAGAATTGGTGGACCCAGAAGAATTTCATGAAACAAAATATGACCAAGAAACAGTGGTGATGAAGGAGGAAGATCAAGCTTCTAAAGGAATTGGCCAAAAACATCCTAGGAATCAATGGATACCAATTAATATATTTCAACAAACAGATGCTGTCTTGGATGCACTCATTAGGTTGTGCCAAGACATCTGGAGGGCAACTACCTGACTAACTGACTGGAAAAGATCCATATTTATTCTCATTCCAAAAAACTGGTGACTCAACAGAGTGTGAAAATTATAGAACAATATCACACACAAGAAAAATCCTGGTAAAGATTATATAAAAACAAATGAAACACAGCTTTAACACAGAGCTACCAGAAAGACAAGCTTAGTGTAGAAGACACTGTTATGCTAGAGACATTATTATCAGAGTCAGATGGGTTTGACTGAAAGCAAAGAGTGCCAGAGGAATGTCTAGATGTGTTTCATCGACTAAGAAAAGACATTTGATTGTGTGTATCACAGCAAATTGTTGCTAACTTTGAGAAGAAAGGGAACACTTGATTATGCTCATGCTAAACCTATACTTAGATCAGGAAGCAATCCTCAGAACACAGCAAGGAAACAATGCATCATTCAAAATTGGGAAAGGAGTGTGTCAGAGGTATGTCTTGTTTCCTTATCTTTCCAGTCTGTTTCTAGAACAGATTGTTTGGGAGGTTGGACTTTATGAGGGGAAATGTGGCATAAGGATTGGAAGAAGACTCATCAACAATCTATTTTATGCAGACGACACAACCTTGCTTGTTTAAACTGAGGAGAACCTGAAGCACTTGCTGCGCAATGCCAAGAACTGTAGTCTTTAACATGGATTCAAGTTCAATATCAAGAAGACATAGATCCTCACCACTGGGCCAACTAGCACAGCACTACAGATGGAGAAGAGACTGGGGCTATTAACAATTTCAGGTTGCTTAGCTCCATAATCAATGTTCTTTTATTAAAAAAGAAAATTTTATGTCAATCGTGATTTTAAAGAACATTTATAAAGAACTTAGATTTTAATTCATTCATTATTAAACATTTTATCCTAAATCCCTCCCTTTCCACTCCCACACTTCACTTTTTTGGTGCTGGAAAAATTGGACTGCTATAGGCACAAAGCTGAAACAAGATCCATTTCTTACACCATACACAAAAATCAACCCAAGATGGGTCAGAGACCTGGGAATAAAGCCCAAAACCATAAAGGTAATAAGAGACAAACTGGGACCAAGCTTAGAAGGCCCAGTCTACAATATAAAAACACTGGCAAATAAAGCCAGAAATGCACAATCTGAAAAGGACATAATTGACGAATGGAGGACATTATACTAAGTGAAATATCTCAGTCACAAAAGGACAAATATAATGCCACTGTTATAAAACAAGACTAACATGGGGGTTGGGGTGAAACTAAGAAAAGAGGAGACAGGTAATAAATGTGGCATTGGACTAGACGAGGGAGAGAACTATATAAAAGGAATATATAGTTAAGTATTTTTGGCATGACATGAACCTAGATTAAGAGCTGCATAGTATAGTGGACTTGGGAGGGGGAGACTGTATAACAATGAAAGAAATTTTTTTCAAAGAGAAAAGTGAGCTGGAGGGAGGGGGAGCAGGGAAGAAAATATGAAACAATGAATGAATGGAAATCAAAGTTCTTTATAAATTTTCATTAAAATATCAATTAAAAAAATGATAATTGGGACCCTCTAAAGATTAAATCCCTGTGAACATCAAGAACTTTTTCCAATAGGGTGAAAAAAAAACCCCAACCAAACAAAGCCTACTGTCTGAGAACAAAGGTTTGACAATACCACCTCAGACAAGAATCTCATAACACAAATTTACGGAATACTCCTGGACCACCACAAGAAAAAGACTGATAAACCATTTACAAAATCGGCAAAAGACAGAGAAAGACTTTTCACAGACGAAAATATCTGGATGGCACACAGATACGTAAAGAAATGTTCTGAATCACTGGCAATAAGAGAGATGCAAATCAAAACCACAGTGAGATACCATATCACTCCAGTAGTCGTGGCAAAGTTTAGTAGGACAACAAGTAATACTTGTTGTAGAGGATGTGGCAAGATAGAAACTCTTATACATTGTTGGTGGGATAGTAAAATGGTACAGTCACTCTGGAAGCCAGTTTGACAACTCAAAAATCTTCACATAGAGATTTTGTATGACCTAGCTATTCCACTATTTGGAATATAGCCTGAGAAAATGAGAACCGGGGCACAAATGGAGACTTGCAGACCAATCTTTATAGCAGCGTTATTCACCATAGCAAGAACATGCAAACATCTCAGATGTTCAGACACAATCCACACTCTTGGTGCCAGCAGTCAAGAAACCAAAAGACAACTTTCTCTAGGGAAGTCTGCTGTCAGGGACCTCTCCAAAATTCTAAAGAGTAAGGATGTCCATTCTAGAGACTAAGGTTCTCCTGATTCAGGTCATAATCTTCACAATTACTTGCTATGCATCACAGACCTGGGCAATGACTAAGAACGACAGAAGAATAATTGATGCCTTTGAGTCGTGGTGGTTTAGAAGAGTACCAAACATACCAAGGACTGTCAAAGGAAAACAAAATAGTATGTTGTGGAGACTTTTATCAACATTCACAGAGTCTCTGGAGGCATGTCATTTAGGAAGTAGATGCCACTCCTGCTTCAGGTCTTTTATTCATGGGGTGGCTATAAGTCATGTTTGACTTGAAGACAATCAACAACAACATGTTGGAAAGGGTGAAACCAAGTTTTTCCTTGGAAGGAAGGATTTTTTAATTCTGTCTCATATACTTTTGGCATGTGACCAGGAGATACCAGTCCTTGGAGAAGGATATGAAGCTTCTAAGGGTGGAGGGAAAGGGCAGGAGAGGATGATCCCAGATTAAATGGATTTACACACTCGCTGGGGTAAAGGGGGAAGTGTGTTGGAGTCAGTGAGATTGGCTCAGGATAGAGTTAGGATTCAGAGCTATTGCACTAGGGTTGCTATGAGTTTCAGGCAACTTGATGACACATACCAAGAACAGCAACAATTTGTGCCAAGTTGTTTCCAAAATAGAACTTTTAAGAGCAGAACTACACCCTGGAGATATTTAGCATTATCTTCACAAAACCTAATGCCAAATCTTTTTTCCATAAAAGTTTCAGTGGAGACAATTTGTAGTCAAGCTTTTACACTTTGAACCTTCAAGTCTTCTCATTATATCCTTATATCATTCCTTTATTATTGGAAATCAATAACCTCATGAGTTAGCACCTATTAAAAAGAAAACCAAGAGAAATAACAACTAATGCAAATCTTCAAGAAGTGAACTTACATATAATACTGTGAAGGGGAGGTAGTAGCGTAAAATGGGCTATGAGACAACAGAATATAAATTTTGTACTTGGATTTAGGGTACAATCTCATTGTTATCATTTAAAGGTGTACTGCACCTATTTTTATTGATGATCTTTGATGCCATCAAGTCACCTCTGATTCATAGAGCACTACGAACAACAAATATCAATTTTGCCCTATCCGTTACTATCCTCATGATTTCTGATAAACTCCAGTTCATTATTAACATTATTGGGTCAATTTCGTTGAGAGTCTTTCTTTATCTGATGCTCTACTTTTCTCAATACAATGTCTTTTTTCCAATAGCTGGTTTCTCTTACAACATATTCAAAGTATTTGAGATGAAATTTTACCAACTTTGCCTATAAACTGCATTCAAGTTTCACTTTCTCTCAGACAGATGTCTGTTTTCTTAGTATGCCATAAGAGATTCAAGTAGTCTTCTCCAACAGCCCAATACAAAAGTATTGGTTCATCTTCTCCCATTATTGTCCACATTTCAGACTCACTGAAAGTCACCTAAAAGACCATAGTTTTGGTCATCTTAGTGTCCCATCTGCAATTTGGAGAAGTCCACTTTTGTAAAACAGGGCTGACATCAGTGTTGAGGGAAGATTGAGAAAGAGGGGATAAATAATGTATACTGTATTGTAAGAGATGAGGGAGAGAACTGTTTAAAAGGGACATATGATTAGGTATTATTGTCATTACCAGAGTCCAGAATGAAGGCTGTACGTACAGTGGAGTGGACTTGAGGGGAGGGACTGTATAACAACGAAAGAGTTTTTCTTTTACTTTTCAAAGAGAAGAGGGAATTTGGGGGTGGGAGGCAGGGAGAAAAGTGCAACAATGAATGAATGGAAACCCTAAGTCTCTGTAAACTTTCATTAATATTAATTAAAAAAAGAAAAGCAAACAAAAATTTCCTCAATGCAACAGATATTTTGATTCTTTGACTGCTGCTACCAGGTTTATTGATTGTGAATCCATAGAAAATGAAATAAATGACAATATCAACCTATTCCTCATTGATCATAATGTTGGCTATTGGTCCAATTTAAGGATTTTTGTTTTCTTGATATTGAAATGTAGTCCATATTGAAGGATGTAGTCTTTGCTTTTCTACAGAAAATGGTTCAAGTCCTCTTCATTTTCTGCAAACAAGGTTGTGTCATTTACATAATGCAGCTGGTTGACCAAAGTTCCTCCAATCCTGATGCCACATTCTTCTTCATGCTGCATGTTGTTGTTTGTGTTGTTATGTGTCACCGAGTCGCTTGCGACTCATAGCGACACTATGTACAACAGCTCTGAACTCTGCTCTGTCCTGTGCCAATCTCATTGTCTCTGACACACTCATCCCGATTTGTGTTCTGTTGTACATAGGGTTTTCAGAGGCCTGTTATTTTGGAAATGGATGGCCAATCCTTCTTCCTAGTGTGTCTTAATCTGAAAGTTCAGATTTAGAGACGTATCCAACAGATAAGCATTTTACAGAAAAAGTGAAAATATACCCCTTATTGTGGAATTAACCATTAGTTTCGGTGTTGTTCCTGCTTCTCAAATATTTTCTTAGTATAAAGATTGAATAAGTATGGAAAAGTGACACAAAATCCTAATATACATCTTTCTTGATTTTAACCATGTAAGTTCCCTTGTTTTGGAATCACTACTTCTTGGTCTACATATAGGTCTCCTACACACAATTATGTGTTCTTGAATCCCCATTCTTTTCAATGTTATTTCTAATTTGATATAATCTACCCAGTCAAATCTCATGATTATACCTTTGCATAATATGTAAATGGCAAAGAAACATCATTCTGGTATTCTCTGCAAGATCTGATTTTAATGAGATCCTTTATGCCATTGCCTCTTTTTAGAACAACTTGAATTTCTGTACTCACATATGCCGAACATGTTGTGAGGAGGGATTATTTCTTGGAGAAGTACATGATACTAGGAAAGGCGGAGACCTGGTGAAGGAGACAAAGACCTTTGACCAGGTGAATGAATATGGTGACTGCCACAATGGGCTCTGTGTAATAGGAACTCTGAGGATCGCACAGAATAAAACAGGGTTCAGATCTTTTGATCTTATGTTTACTATGAGTCGTATTCAATTTGATGGTACCTAATAGAAATATGTGAGATGAAGTTTCACCATCCTCTTCTCTAACTCTTTTTGCATCTTCACTATCAATACTACAACTCAAAGACATCAATTCATTGAGTTTCTCATGTACTAAGCAATTGGATTTACCTTGGCTTGAATCAGGCACATCTTAACATTTAACTGACAGTTTAGTACTTTAAAGAAGTCATTGACAGTAGATTTTTCCAATGCAAAACATCTTTCAATTTTGTGAACTGTATCTGCCATGAGTGTAAATAAAAAATTGACAAATAAATATTTTCTCCATCCATCAGAAAAATCCATGGAATGCAACATATCCTTTAGGGCTAGAAATTTGTGTGCCAGTCAGACTAGGGTCTACAGAAGCAGCAGCCATGACAGCCACAGCAGAGAACTAGATATCTGATTTGAGACAGAATTGTCGCTGGGACTGCTATCTCATGGAACCACAACTATGAGCTATGGCTGGAGATGGTTAGACAAGGGTGGGGAGAGAAGAGCTGTAATTGGTAGTACTGAGAGCTTTGTAACACTGATCTGGTCTAAAGCCTTCATGCTCAATGCTGAGATGCCTGAGAGCACATTTTGGAAGTTGTCCTCTCTGAGTGATTGTATTCTGTTATTAACCTGAATTATATAGCTTTGGACTTTCCTAATATGGTTTTATGTCATCTGTGAGTTATCAGTTTGGATTTTCAGCCCAGGAAAGCAGTAAGATTGAAGATGGGATGAATAACAAGAACTATGGGAACATGGGGCATATGTGTGACCTCATGAGAATTGATTTTATGTTAGTAATGTTGTTTATGGGAACAATTCCCCTTTATGCAGCTGATAAAGGTCAGATATGGCTATCAGTGGCCCTTGCTCTGTTTACAGAGCTTCTTAGATGAAAGGATAGGGAAACTTCATTTCACTTACTTTGAGCATAGTTTCAGAGAGAATCACTACTTGGAGAGAGACATTGTGCTAGGAAAGATAGAGAATCAGAGAAAGAGAAAAGACACTAAAGAACGTAGATTGATACAGTTACTATCATAAAGAACTTGACCATGACAGAGATGGTAAGGCTATTGCAGCATAGGGCCAAGTTCAAAATTGTTTTTCATAAGGTGACTATGAGTTGTAGTTGACTTGATACACTTCAAAACAACAACTGACTCTCAAATTTCAGTACACTACAGCATTTTCCTTATATGATAAATTCTAAAACTCTGTGTCTTTACTAAAATTCCGTTTTCAGTAACAAAATACACAAGAATGTTTATATCTGACAAAAATCTAACATATACAAACACATATATTCCCAGATAGGTCTTCTGGGAACAGTAAAATATAGCCATAGAAGAAAGTTATTACCTTGCTTTAGGAAATTCCAAACTTAAAATAGCCTTGTTTGCATTTCTTTTGTACTGTGACTTTCTTGAGAAACTAGATGTTAGTAAACTGGTTGGTTATTCACTCCCTGGTTCTCAGCAAAAGGTTATTTGTTCACCAAAAATGTAGTATGCCTTTGTTTCTATTTCTTAGCATACAGAATATAGGCATAAACTTCTCAAAACCTATTACGAGATATGGCAAACAAACAGATAAAGAAATGTTCAAAATCCATAGCTATCAGAGAGATGCAAATCAAAACAACTCTGGGATATAATTTCACCCCAGTAACAACAGCAAAGTTCAACAGAGCAGCAAACAATAAATACTGGAAAGGTTGTGGAGGTATTGGAACCCTGATTCACTGCTGGTGGGAGTGTAAAATGGTGCAACAACTCTGGAAGGTAGTATGGCACTTTCTCAAAAAGTTGGAAATTGAAATACCATTTGACCCAGAAATTCCACTACTGGAAATATACCCTAAAGAAACCATAAGTACCATCCAACAGTTACACACACACACCCATGTTTATAGTTATTTTGCTCACAACAGCAAAGAGATAAAAGCCAGGCAAGTGCTCATCAACAAATGAATAGACAGAAGAACTATGGTATATTCACACAATGGAAACTATGCAGCACTGATAAACAATGAGCTTGTAAAACATTACTCAATGGGGGAGTGGACCCTGGAGCACATCTGGCTGAGTGAAATATTTCAGTCAGAACAAGACAATTACTACTATGATAAAGCAAGTCTGACATGAAGGGTTGGAAGGAGGATAGTGTAAGAGTAGATAGATAATGACCATTGCATTGGAACAGATGAAAGAAAGAACTGCCTAAAATGAATATATGATTAAACATTATATGTCTGACAACAGCTTGGAATAAGAGATATATCATTGCAAAGAGAATTGGGGTGGGGAGAGGGAGAGATAGCTAATTTTGCAACAATGAATATTTTTTTTAAAAGAAGTTAACTGGGTGAGGGGAAAAAAAGGGAAGGAGGTAAAATGTACAACAATGAATGAATGACACTATAACTTCTCTAAATGTTAAAATCACAATTAAAATAAGATTTTATTTTTTAAAAATCTATTAGTAAATTTTAATAATGATAATGATTGCTTTTTGATATTATAATTTAATGTGGATAATAAAATATCAAATAGCATTAAAATTTGTCTTTACAAATAGGTAATATTCTATTATTGTAGATAATATTGTTGCTGTTAGTTACGGCTCATTAATTCCCCACTCATTGTCCGTAATATATTTATTGAGCACATTAGCTCTCAAGTGCTGTTCTATTATTAGGTGCAGTTGAGTTGGTTAGTATTCATAAAGACGCAAAACCAACATATTTAAACCTTGTCCTATTTGGCACCATCATCACAATCTCTGTCATACTCAAGCACCATGTCTAGTCATGTTGTTACTCTTATCTTGTTGAGTGTCTTCTTCTCTTTCTCTAGTCCTCTGCCTTTCCTAGCTTTCTGTCTTTCTCCAAGATCTAGTTCCTCCTGAGAATATGCCCAGAGTGAGATGAACTTTCACCATTTTTGCCTAAAGAGTTTTGTGATTTCATTTCCCTCAAAACAGTATTATTTATTCTCTGGCAGTCCATGAGATAGAAAATCATATTGTTAACACTATAATTCAAAGACATTGATTTGTCTTAATTTTCTTTTATTAATTGCATAGAAATTAACTGAAAAAACTACAGATTGAATCATGTACAACTTAGTCTTAAAACTGGCATCCTTGGTCTTACAGTAACACAGGAGTTTCTTGAGAGCAGAATATCTCAGTGCTATGTACTTTGAATTCTTAGCTACGACTACTTTGACTGTTGAGTATGAATCCGAGTAAAATAGAATTATTGACCAGCTCAATCGTTCCTTCATATATCATGTCTATTGTTCTATTATTTATTGTTCCAGTGCTGAGGATATTTTGTTTTCTTGATTTTTCCAGTGCTGAGGATATTTTGTTTTCTTGATATTGAGATGTAATCCATATTGAGTACTGTACTCTTTGATACTTTACAGCAAATACTTCAAGTATTCTTAGACTTTTGAAAGTCGACTTCATAGACTTGTTTCATCTACATAATGCAGGTTGTTGATGGCTTTTCATCCAATCCTGGTGCTACATTCTTTATCATGCAGTCCACCTTCTCAAACTATTTGGTTAGCTTAGAGATTGAGTAGTCATGAAGAAAGGATGCAGCTTGGACACACATCTTGCCTTATTTTAAACCATGGAGTATTCCCTGATTCTATTTGAGCAACTGCTTCTTGATCTAGGTATATGTTTTGCATGACAATAATTAATTATTATGGGCCTCCTATCTTCTCAATGATATTCGTCATTTATTATTATCCACACAGTGAAATATTCTTGTAAAATAAAAAAAACACAACTAAACATCCTTCTGAAGCCTATTTCAATGTATAACATTGTACTCTTCAAACTCCCAAAATTCACTTCCCTGACCTATGAAAACAGAAGTATGAAACATGTACTCTCAAGTAAGAGAGTATAAGTCTTCTGAAAAAATATCTGTTCAGAGGCTAATTATTAAAGGAGGAGATACAACATGAAAGTGGTCAATTTTTACTTTTACCGAATTCATAAAGGGCCTCTTTGCCCACCAATAATATCCATCGTACCAAAATGGCTACAAGATGAAACATGCCATCTCTCATGCTCTTGTAAGAAGTGAGTCATTGTTAATTGTAAAACTCATAGACTTTACTCCAAGTTGTAGAGTTTATTGAGGGAATAGGTTGGACAATAGGTAAGGCAAAAGATATCTCACAATGCATGTCAAGGATTAGTCTATCAGTTCCAAGCCAGATTGTTGTTGTTGTTATTGATTGCCTTTGAGTTGAGCACAACTCATAGCAACTCTATGAACTAAAGACCTGAAGCCTTTCTATAACTATCTACATTTATCAAAGTTTATAGAGTTTCCAGAGGTATCTTGTTTAAGAAACTTATGCTACACTTGCTTAACAAGGCAAAGTTCTAAATTAGTAAAAATCTAGGTTTGGTTCAAAAGCAAAAATGCAAGAATCCTCTGATTTCTTCAATCATCCAGCGAACTTTCTCTCAGAACAGTTTTAAGTCAGTTTTTCCTTCAGTCATCCTGAAAGCAACACCTTTAACTGTTGCCTTTATCTATAGGGTACCTCTGGTTACACCTTGCAATAGTCTCTTCACAGCAATGCCATGTTCTTCTCACAATCTCTCCATCATTGTCAATGCCTTTTTTTGTAGTGTGGAAAGCATTCTCTTCTACTGGCCACACAGTTGTTGATGCTTTGCAAGACATTGTGTCCAAAGTTAATGTAGCTGGAGACCATGAAAATAGGAGCTAATACATGTCTAGAAAAAATAATTTTCTTTCAAGCATTCTTATACTCCAATATTATGCTTTCAGAATTGTCTCTCAATTTTTCACGAGGAAAAAAAAAGTATGAAATATGTTTACGGCATTGAAGTCTATGGGGGAGAGAATAGTCTAAAAGTATTATATTTTAGGGCATTATTTTTATC
>NW_006399906.1:6312115-6317023 GCF_000299155.1 Elephantulus edwardii | reverse complement strand
TTATTTTTTTTTATACTCTTACATCTTTAAAAAAAATTAACCAATATCATTTAAAGTTGATCAAAACTTCTACAGTATACTTTCAGGACATTAACAAAGAAGATAAACTTTTCATTTATTTCCATATTAATTCAATAAATACACCAAGTTAAACCATTCTTCAAAATACCATGAGTTCAGACTATGTATGCTAGCCTTAAAATAAGAAAAAAAAGTCTTTATATCAAATAATTCAGTCAGTGATATGAAATTAAATGAATGAGATGAATTAGTTCTAATATTACTGTATATGAGACAAGAAAAAATAAAAATCCTTAATAATGTATATGCATATTTTACTGTTATTGTTTTTTATTAAGAATTAAATTTTTTCCGCATATCAACATGTGTTACTTGCATAGGCAAAGGCTCTCAGCAGTTTGGTAATTATGCAATGATATAATGAACTCATTATGTCATGTGTATGATATTTATAATGGGATTAAAGTGAGATGTACACACTTACTTTGGCTATGGCCTTTATCTATTTAGAGAATGCAATAAATTTGTATTTTATAAGAGATAAAATTGAGAGTAAACCAAACACAGAAAGAGAAATCTGAATACCTCAAGAAAGAGTCATAGACTAGCAGGTCCTTTTAACCTAAGAACCTTGTGCTGAGAATCTCCTTGACTCAGGAAAATTGATGCTCAGGCGCATGGAAATCTACAAGTATTAAATCAAGAGAAGTTAAAAGGATCCCAGGTTTAAAAAAAATTTGGGGGGAAAAACCCGAAACAAACCAATAGAAGGATTGCGAAATTGGGGAGGGAAATGTATGGAATTTTGAGACAGAGGAATTAATGTAAAAAAACATATGTTTATGAATGGTTGAGTGGAAATCCAGTCTGCTCTGTACACTTCCACTCAAATCACAATTAAAAATAAACAATAAAAAAAGATCAGGACTTTCCTCCAGTGTAGACAGAAAAAAATGTTTTCCTCTACATCTGCCCCTGATTTTGGATGTCAGCCAAAGTGAGGGAGATGGATCGACACAGTGGTCTCAAGGGTGCGCGAGATAATCAAGATGGCACAGGACATAACAGTGTTCAGGTCTGTTGTTCATAAAGTCACTATGATATCTACTTTGGCTTCGAACAGCAGCAGCTTCCTAAACTATGAGAGAAGGGATTTCTCTTTGTTTTGGCAGTAATCTTACCATATCTGAGTTCTATTCACTTACTTATTCTCTTTTATATCTCAAAAGAAATTGACTGAAGATAAACCCTATACTAATCTGACCTCATTCCCATAAAAAAGACATAACATTTCAAAGTGAGATTCTAATCACAGGCATAGAGATTTGGATGCATAACACATGTTTAAAGGAGAGGGGAAAAGCACAATTCAAATTATAATATACTAATCTTCAACCTCCAAAAATTCATACCCTTGCCATATGAAAAGGAATAACACTTTCATGTCATATAATCAATCATTAATAAGATTCCATAACAAGTTTTCATCTTCTTATTTCTATAACGCTAATATGAATGGAGGTTTAGGCGTACTTTATCCTGGAACAAAATTCGTTCTCAATGTGGACTGGTAAAATCTAAAATTCAAGGGACTTCTTTTCAAAATAGAATGGTGAAGCCTGCACAGAAAGATATTTTATTAAAAGTGACGGGGAAATTGGAGGGAAGCATGTATACCAAACAACAAATAAAGACATAACAGAAAAAATTTGCTTTAGCTTATACCCTCCAAATTATGAGTGGAGATCCCTTGGCCCTGTGTATCAGCTCTGTATTCCTGAGCCACTGGAATGTTAACTCTGCTTCCTTAGCTTAGGGAGGAGATTCCATTCACAGACTTAGTCCATTTGAATGTTGCCACTCCCATGAACCTGGCAGGTCCAGTTTATTTGCCTCTAATGCTACTCTGTTGACATGTTGCGCCAGTCCTTTTTGGATAATTTTCAGCAGAATCTTGCTTGCATGTGATATTAATGATATTGTTCCATAATTTTCACACTCTTTATAGTCAATTTCTTCGGAATGGGAATAAATATCGATCTCTTCCAGTCAGTTAGCAAGGTGGATGTCCTCCAGATTTCTTGGCACAACTTAGTGAGCACATTCAAGGCAGCGTCTGTTTGTTGAAATATGTCAATTGGTATGCCATCAACTCCTGGAGCCTTGTTTTTTGCCAAGTCTTTCAGCGTAACTTGAACTTCCTGCATCACCACAGGCTCTTGCTCATACTTTTTTTCATGAAATTCTTCTGTGTCAGCCAATTCCTTCTGTGTACTCCTTTCATCTTCTTTTAATGCTCCTTGGATCCTTTAACATTCTGCCCAAAGCATCATTAAGTATTGCTTTGTCATAAGAGCTGCCATTTGATATTTTCTGTTTAGCTCTTTAATTTCTGGATTTCTTCTGTTAGTTTTGGCTTTTTGGTGTGCTAAAGCAATATTCATAGTCTCATCTGACATCCATCTTGGTCTTTTCTTCCTTTTCAGCATTTGTAATATATTTTATGTTCTCCATGGATGATACTCTTGATACACTCCCACAGCTCATTTGGTCTTTGCTCATTGTTGTTCAAGGCCTCATGCCTGTTCCTGAGATGGTTTTGAAATTCGAGTGGGATAGACTTAAGATCCAATTTTGGTTCTTGTGGATTTGATTTTATTTTCTTCAACTTTATCTTGAACTTGCATAGTATTATTTGGTGGCCTGTTCCACACTCAGCCTCTGACCTGATTTGAACAGCTGATATTGAGCTTCTACAGAGATTCTTTCCACAGATGTAATCAATTTGGTGCCTAAGCATAACATAAGGTAAAATACATTTGTATAGACTGCATTTGTGTTTCTTATAAAAGGTATTTGCAGTGAATAAATCATTGAATGTGTAGAATTCTATCATTCTCTCTCTAGCCTCATTTCTGTCACCAAGTCTATGTTTTCCAGTTACTTATCCTTTCTTTCCTGTTGCCAACTTTTGCATTCCAGTCATCAATTATTATCAAAGTATCTTGATTGCATATTCAATCAACTTCTGATTGCAACAGTTAATAGAAATCTTCTATTTTCTCCTTTTTGGCTCTAGTTGTCAGTGTATCTATTTGAATGATGATGGTATTCACTGGATTTCCTTGTATGCATGTGGATATTATTCTGTCACTCATTACATTGTATTTCATGATAGATCTAGAAATGACTTTTTTTTAATTATGAAAGCAATCCCATTTTTCCTTCACCTTTTCGTCCCTGACATGGGAGATCTTATGATCACATCTGATTCAAAATATCCCCTGGCAAGGCATCTCACTTTGCCAAAACTTAGTATGTCAGTATTTATGTGTTCCATTTTTTTCTTAACAATGTCCAATTTTCCTACATTCATGCCTCTCACATTCCTTGTTCCAATCACTAATATCTGCTAACAGCTGTTTCTCCTTGTGATTCCATGTCTCAGCCTCAATTGCCATGGTTGCTAGTCTAAGTGTGCTCTATTGTACATAGGGTTTTTGAAGGCCTATTATTTTGGAATTGGATAGTCAATCCTTATTCATAGTCTGCTAGTCTGCCTTTTTATTTTTTTAATAATAGTATCTAACAAACAAGCATTTTACAGAAAAGAGCAAATGAAAAACATTTACCTAATCAGAGAAATGAACAATAGATTCAATGTTGCTACCCACCCTTGCCACGTGTGTCTTGACCCACACCTTTGCCTACTCCACCACCATCCCTTTCTACTTCTGCCTACATTATTCAACACCTCTCTCCCTTTAATCAGCCCTTGATATGATGGCTTAAGTTTCAATATGTCCACATGTGCATGCTGGGTTTAGAAGAGGCCATGGTATTAAGGATGTTATAGCTAATTCTAGATGGGTCTTGGCAGAAAGCAAAGGGTACCAGAGAAATGTCTATCTGTGCTTCATTGACTAAGCAAAGGCTTCTTCTTCTTCTTTTTTTTTTTTAAATGCAAAGGCATTTGACTGTGTGGATCACAACAACCTGTGGCTGACCCTGAGAACAATGGGAATCCCAGAACATTTGATTGTGCTTATGCAAAACCTATACAATTCCAGTTGGTCCAGTTATGATTTTTTTTTGTTTTCTTGATTTTGAGCTTCAGTCCACATTGAAGACTACAGTCCTTGACCTACAGCAACAAATGCTTCAGATCCTCCTCAGTTTCAGCAGGCAAGGTTGTAACATCTGCATGACACAGGTTATTGATGAGTTTTCTCTAATCTGATTCCATATTCCTTTTTATAAAGTCTAGCCTCCCGAATGATCTAATCCACATATGGATTGAAAAGGTATGGAGACAGGATGTATCCTTGACACATTCCTTTCCTAATTTTCAACATGCATTGTTTCTTTGCTCTGTTCTGACAACTGCTTCCTGGTCCAACTATAGGTTTCACGTAAGTACAATCAAGTGTTCTGTTATTCCCATTCTTTCAAGGTTAGCCACAGTCTGTTATGATCTACTCAGTCAAATGTCTTTGCATTAAAAAAGAAAAATAAAAAATGTCTTTGCATTGTCATTGAAATAATCACTGATAGACATGCCTCTGGTACTCTTTGCTTTCAGCCAAAATCCATCTGACACTGGCAATTATGTCTTAAGTGCCATGACCTATTCTAAACTAAGTTGTATTTCTCGTGGTTCTCTATCAACATATTGTTCTAGTCACTTTTATATAATTTTCAGAAGGATTTTGCTTCTGTAGAATATTATTGATATTGTTCGATAATTTTCACACTATGTCAGATCACCTTTTTAGAGGATAAGAATAAATAAGGATTTCTTCCACTCAGTTGGCTAGGTGATTGTCCCCCAGATTTCTTGGTGGTGAATAATACAATTCATGGCAGTGACAGAACATAATTCTCATC
>NW_006399906.1:6306556-6311789 GCF_000299155.1 Elephantulus edwardii | reverse complement strand
CAATGAAACACAGATATACATTCCTCTGGTATTCCCTGCTTTCATCTAAGATTCATCTAACATCAGCTACAATATCCCTAGTACCACGGCCCCTTCTAAACCCAGCCTGGACTTCCAGCAGTTCTCTGCTGATGTGCTGTTCCAGTCGTTTTTGGATAATCTTCAGTAGAATCTTGCTACCATTCTTAGAGGGTTTAAAAATTTATTTATAATGAATAGTTCTGTTAAAATGCCAGCGAGGAGTACTGATTCTACTTGATAACTACATTATCAATGTTAGCAAGCTATTAAAATTAAATGATAAATTTTCATAATTTTTATCATTGTTGTTGTTTTTAGGTGCCTTCAAGTCACCTGTGACTCAGTGACCCTACGTACCATGGTTCTGAACTATGCTCTATCCTGAGCCATTCTCCTTGTCTCTGACACATCTACCTCTATTACCCCAGTCACTGAGTCAATCCATCTCTTCAAGGATTTTCCTCTCTTGTGCTGTTCCTACACCCTCCCAAGTATAATGTTCTTCTTCAAGGACTGGTTTCTTCTTGCAACATGCCCAAATTATATCATACAGAACTTCAGAATCCTTGCCTCCAAGGAGCAGATTGCTTTCACCCTCTTCAGGATGAACCTGTTTGTTCTACTGGCAGTTCATGGTATATATTTATTACCCTTCTCCAACACCACAGCTCAAAGGCATTAATTCTCCTTATATTATCCCTAGTCATTGCTAGCTTTCTGATAGATAGCACATAGTTGTGAAAACCATGGCCTGGATCAGGCGTACCTTAGTCTCCAAATTGACATCACTGCTCTTCAGTACTCTGGAAATGTTTCTGACATCAGACTTTCCCATTTAAATTTGTCTTTTGATTTTCTGGCTACTGGTACCAAAAGTGTTGACTGTGGAGCCAAGGAAACTAAATCTGTTAACAATCTCAATCTTTCCGCCATCTATCATGATGTTGCCAATTGGTCCAGTGGTGAGAATCTTTATTTTTTTGATGTTGAGCTTCAATCCATATTGAAAGCTGCAATCCTTGACATTCTGCAGCTAGTGCTTCACGTGCTCCTCAATTTCAACAAGTTGTGCTATTTGCATAGCATAAGTTATTGAGTCCTCCTCCAATTCTGATGCCTCATTCCTTCTCATAGACCCTAACCTCCCGGATAATCTGTTCCACATATAGATTGAAAAGGTATGGAGATAGGACACACCCATGAAGTACATCCTTTTCTATTTAAAACACCATGCAGTGTTTCCTTACTCTATTCTGACAACTGCCTCCTTGTCCAAGTATAGATTTCACATAAGCACAACTGAGTATTCTGGGGTTCCCATTCTTCTCAGAGTCACGCACAGTTTGTTGTGATCCACACAGTCAAATACCTTCGCCTAGTCAATTAAACACAGATAGACATTCCTTTGCTACTTTCTGATTTCAACCAGGATCCATCAAACATTAGCTATAATGTTTTATCATTACTTTATTTGCAATTTGAAATGTATAAAATGTTTGGAAAAGTGTAGTTTTTGTAATGTGGTATATTGATTTCCAAATTTTAGTCCACTTAAAAAATGACTCTTCAAAAATGAGTTTATAATATTTAACTTGTATTTTTTTTTTCAGCAACTAGAGTTTAATTGTATTTAGATACATTTGACATACCTGGACCTTGGTTAGCAATTGAGCTTGTGAGTACAATAAGAATTCTTGCTAGTCTTTACTAGAGATAAAAGTTGGATCAAAACAAAGTTGTTAAATGATGCAAGTAAATTCTTATATCTTTATAAGCTTTGGTAGCTTATTGTTAAGGAATTGTGCTTCCAACCCAAAGGTAAGCAATTTGAATCTACCAGCTGCTCCACAAGAAAAAGATGGACAGTAACCTCTATTTGCCCTAGTTTTTATGCTGCCTAATTGCAATCGGCCATTAAGAATTTTCTTCTGGGTTTCTCGGCAATTCCCTCTTCTTGAATTTCTATTTCCCATATGTATTTAATATGCAAAAAGTCTTAGATTAAAACCAAGAATTTTATTCACCAGAAGTAAAAAAAATATGTGTTTAGTCTCTAATCAATGTCCATGGCTTGCACACAATGTATAGATTCTGAATTTCACAACTTAAGTAGCTTTAATCAATTTTGTTTTCACAGAGCTTGCATTTTCCTTTTTAATTAGCATAATGAACAAACAATATCTCCCTATTTTCTTGTCATCTCAAAGAACACATTAAATTGATTGCATGTATCTTTTTGAAAGAGATCTTTTTACACTATATTCCTGGTCTTGCTTCACAGAGTTTATTTCTTAAGATAGCAGATACTATTGAACAACATCCAATTTTTAACATTCAAATCTAAATCCTTTTGTGAGTTAAAAGAATTTCCCTTACTAAGCAGTGCAGTAAAGACTACATTAAAAAACTGGAATAAAATGCTGCTTTGTAAAACTTTGTGAATCCTCTGAATTTCTTCTTTATGTAAACCTCTCATCCTTTATTTTTCCACACTGCACTAAGGACACAACCTGTTGGGGTAAATTCAATGGAATAAATAGCTAGCTAACTTTTCTTATAGTAAAATCATGATTTTATTGCTGTCATTCACATTAATCACAAGTGATTAAAGCTACTCATCCTTGTGCTTTGTTAATGTTCCTTTAAATACTCTCTTGCTTTTCCTGCCTAATTGAACACCTATGAGATTCAATAAATGTACATTTTTGTTTATACTACATGCTATAGATTTATGCTTCCCAACCTTCGATACTGACCTTACTGTTCACTGCTATTTCTTATTTAGAAAAAGCCTGAAAATTACCCTTGTAACTATTTATATTTTAACTTTAATTAGGTAAAATTATCTTTCTAACAACTCTGGCAATGTGGCCTAATTCATGTTATTAATTTGATATCATACACATTACTATTGTAGCAAGATAATTATCATAATGTTTTTACTCCTTAATTTCACTACAGTTAAGAGTTAAAGATTAATATTAACCAACTAAACATAATAGAAAATCAGTTTCTGAACTTTTTAGGATCATTTTAAAATTTCATTTATACAAATTCTTTTTTTAATATGTGCCAACAGGTAAAAATGTGTTGGCATAAAAAAATTGATCAAAAGAAGTAAAGTTTATGGAAATTGTTCAGGCTACATATTTTTTTTCCTTTGATACAGTAACTAGGGTAATGGGGGTAAGTGTGTCAGAGTCAGTGAGACTGAGTCAGGTAGGGCAGGCTTCAAAGCTGTTTGTTGTACATAAGGTCCCTATGAGTCACAGGTGACTTGACAACACATAACAAGAAAAATCTTCTACAATCTTTATTAATTGTATATCTCATGATAGACTTTGGCAAAGCTTATGATATTGCAATTGCCTTTCTCAACAACAGAAACAATTGGCTACATATGTAGACTTTATGACAGATAAAACATACTAATAACATCAACTCCATGTGTAAGAGGAAATAAAGAAGAAGCTCAAAAAAAATCTCAGGGTCAACTGTGGAACAGATAATTGATTATATGCATGTTCAAGCTGAAGATAAAGAAAAAATTTTTAAAAATCCACACCTCTGTCAAAGTAAAACTTCAATATTGACTATATCCCACCAGATGGGATAATTTTAAGAGTAGATTTGACTTGCTAAACACTGACAAATGAAGATCAGTGGGATGTAGTCAAAGACATCATACTTGGAGAAATAAAAATTTTAAATAAATTTGTTAGAGAAAACAATCTGCAGTCCCAATATGAGAACTTTATTCTTGGCTTGACTGAGAGCAAAAATAAGGAAGACTTTAGACTACAGTACTGCCACAATGACTGCATAAATAGGTGAAATATAGCAACAGCTTATAATGCTTGCTTGTAAGAATGGAGGATCAGCTTGAAAGATAGCAATTTGTTCAATGCACAGAGGAAATAATATTTCACTTGGAGATACAAAGAGTTTCTGAGTCTGGAATAACTTGACAAAGCAAAGTATTATAAAGAATTGTTGAAAAAATCTACAAGTAGAGAGCCAAAAGAATTATTCATAATAGCAAAAAATATGGAAACAACCCAAGTGTTCATAAATAAATGAATGGATAGAAAAACATTTATTTGCACTTACATAATGGAACATTACACAGCATTGAAAAGTAAAGAACTTGCAAAAAATTACATAAAATGAAGGAGTTAGAGGATATGATGCTAAGTGAAATATTGCTATCAAAAAAGGACAAATACTATAAAACACCATTGTTGTAAAACAGAGCAGACTAGGTGGTGGGCATTGAGGAGAGAATAGAAAAAGAATGGACAGACTACAAACACTGAATTAGAACAGATGAGGGGAAGAACTGTCTGAAAGGAATATATGGTTAGACATTATATGTATAACAACAATGTGGAATAAGGGATGCATGGTGGGGAGGGCTGGTAGACAGGAAAGGAAAGAGGAGAAGAAAAAGTGCAACATTGAATTAAAAAAAAAAAAAACACAAAACAAAACCTGATCAAAGGAGAGGAGAAGAAAGATGCAAGAAATCAACAGTTTCAGCATTTCTCAAAGGGAGAGAACCCAAATTGCAATACTGAAAGATTGTATGTGGAATCAGTATCAGTAGTGAAAACAACGTTAAGTGCTGAGTGTGGAAAAAGCAAACAAACATCAATTACTTATGTGCAAGTTCAAAATGGAGTTGAAGTAAGTTCAAACAAATCCATGTAAACTGAAATACAATCTTCAGTCTATCCTACTTGAGTTTAAAACCATTTTAATAATAAGTTAAACAGGATGCTTTCCTAGCATACATCTTTCCTGATTTTGAACCATGTGGTATTTCCTTGCTCAGTGCATAAGCACAATCAAGTGTTGTGAAATTCCTACTTTTTCTCATAAGTAGTCACAGTTTGTTGTGATTCACACCTTCAAATACCTTTGCTTACTCAGTGATACACAGACATTAATCTGGGTTTCTTTGCTTTCAGCCAAGATCCATTTAAAATTAGTTGTAATATTCCTATGACCATGATCTCTTCTAAACCCATCTAAAAATTAGTTGTAATATTCCTATGACCATGATCTCTTCTAAACCCATCTAGTTAGTATAGCTGGCAGTTCTCTGTTGATGTGCTTTTCCAGCCATTTTGGAATAATTTTCAGCAGGATCTTGCTTGCGTGTGACACTAATGATGTTGTTATTGTTGTTATGTGCCGTCGAATCGTTTCC
>NW_006399906.1:6304174-6305834 GCF_000299155.1 Elephantulus edwardii | reverse complement strand
ATACTGAAGGCTGCAGTACTTTACCCTCCGCAGCAAGTGCATGAGGTCCTCCCTGGCAGGCATCGGCCTCTTGGGTCAGGTGGCGGAAGGCGGTGGATGGAAAAGGGAGATGGAGTTGGCGAGGAGGAGGAGGAGGAGGAGGAGGGGCGGAGTTAGAGGGGGAGCAGGATCAGGGGCTACACACAAGAAAACTCGCAGAGACGTCCAAGTCCCCAGCGAGAGTCCCCGTTGACCCCCTCCGACCCTCTGTTCAGCGTCCGAGGCCCGAGTTTGCAAGGGCGGAGGGGAGCCCCGGGCACATTAATGATATTGTGTGATAATTTCACCATCTGTCAGATCACCTTTCTTTGGAATGGGAACAAATATGGATATTGTCCAATCAGTGGGCCAGGTGGTCATCCTCCAGATTTCTTCGCACAATTTGGTGATTGTGATCAAAGCTTTGTTTGGTGAAATATGTAAATTGCTATGCTTCTATTCCTGGGTCTCTGTCTTTTGCCAATTACTTCAGAGAAGCTTAAACTTTCTTCATCACCATTGTCTTTTGATTACGTTGTTTCATGAACTTTTTCTGTGTTAGCAAATTCTTTTTGGTATAGTGACTGTATACACCTCTCATCTTCTTTTAGTGCTTCCTGGATCTTTTAATATTATGCCCAAAGCATCCTTAAGTATTGTAGTTCGAGTTTAAAATTTGTTCTTTACTTCCTACAACTAAGAAATGCCAAGCAATTTCAACCCTTTTCATTATCGGATTCCAGCTCTTTGCACATTTCATTATTATACTTTGCTTTGTCTTTGAGTTGCTGTCCTTTGAAATAATGTGCTCATATACTTAACTCCTTGGTATCTTCCCTTTGATTCAGCTTATTGGAATTCAAATGCAATATTCAGAGTCTCTTCTGACATCCATCTTGTACTTTTCTTTCGTCTTGTGAAGATCTTTTGCATTCTTACTGAGTGGTATTCTTAATATCCTCCCACAGCTCATCTGGTCTTCACTCATTAGTGGGCAAGGCTTCTGGAAGGCTGTGCTCTATGTGGAACAATGAGGCATAAAAATCTGAGTAAGACTCATTAACAACTTGCCTTACACAGGTGACACAACTTTGCTTGCCTAAACTGAAGAGGTCTTAATGCATTTGCTGCACAAGGTCAAGGACTGCAGCCTTAAATATGTAATGAACCTCAACATCAAAAAAGCAAATGTTCTTACCACTGGGCTGATTGGCAGCATCAAGATAGATGGTGAAGAGATTGAAATTGTTAATAAATCCAGTTTGCTTGGCTTCACAATCAATACTTCTGGTATCAGCAGCCAGGAATTAATAAGAGAAATCTGCTGTTAGGTACCTCTCTAGAGTACTGAAGAACAATGATATCAGTCTGAAAACTAAGGTGTGCCTGATTTAGGGCATGACCTCTCAAATTACTTGCTATACATCAGAAAGCTTCCTAGGATTGACTATGGATAGTAAAAGGAGAATTGATGACTTTGAATTGTGTCGAGAAGAATATTGACTATATCATGGACTTCAAGTAGGACAAACAGTTTCATCCTGGAAAGCATTTAATCAGGTTTCTCAGTCTGACATACTTTGGGCATGTTTCAAAAAGGGACCAATCCTTGGAGAGGGACATCATGCTTGGGATGGTGGAG
>NW_006399906.1:6299057-6302374 GCF_000299155.1 Elephantulus edwardii | reverse complement strand
CTCTTGTTCATATGTTGTTTCATGAAATTCTTCTGTGTCTGCCAATTCCTTTTGATACAGTGACTCAGTATGTTCTTTCCTTATTCTTCTACATAGTATTTCCGAAAATAAGAAAAGTTAGAGTTCTTCCAGATGCATTCTATAAAGGAAACATATCATTGATATCAAAGTCAAGTAAAGAACCACCAAAATAGAAAACTATAGGCCAATATCTCTCATGAACATAAATGCAAAAATCCTGAGGAAAATGCTGGCCAATAGAATCCAATTTTAGTTTAAAAAATAATTCACCATGTCTAAGTGGGATTCATAACAGGTATGCAAGAATGGTTCAACATAAGAAAAACAATCAATATAATTAATCATATTAACAAAGCAAAGAACAAGAAACACATGATCCTATCAACTGATGCATAAAAGGCCTTGGGCAAAATCTAACACTCTTTCCTGATTAAATAAGGCCACAGACTAGGAATAGAGGGAGATTCCTCAACATAGTAAATAGTATATATGCAAAACCAGGAGTCGACATAATTTTCAACTGAGAGATATTAAAGGCATTCCCTTTGAGAACAGGAAGTAGGCAAAGATGCTATCACCTCTCCTATTCACTATTGTATTGGAAGACTTAGCTATAGCATTAAGACAAGAAAAGGGGATAAGTGATAGTCAAATTTGTGAAGAGGAGGTATAATTATTTCTATATGTAGATGATATGGTAGTGTACTTAGAAAACTCTAAAGGGTCAGTGAGAAAAATACTTGACACAGTTGACCAGTTCAGTAAAGTGACAAGATAAAAGATCATACAAAAATCAATTGGATTTCTCTATAGTAACAAAAAGAATAAAAATCTGGAGCTAAGAAGAATAGCTTTCCACAAGGTCAAATACTTGGGAGTAAATCTAACTAGAAACACAAAAGACCTATTCAAAGAAGATTGCAAAACATTACTACAAGAAACAAAAAGGAAACTGGAGAAATTGAAGAATAAACCATGTTCATGGATAGGAAGACTAAATATTTTGAAAATGACAGTTCTACCAATGACAATCTACAAATTCAATGCAATCTCTATATAAATATGAATTCCATCATTGATGAAATGGAAAAGACAATTTCCAATTTCATCTGAAATGGAAATTGGAATAAGCAAAGCAGTTCTAAAAAAAGAGAAAAAAGGTAGGCAATATCTCACTCCCTGATCTTAAATCCTATTACAGAGCCATAGTAGTCAAGGCAGCGTGGTACCTGTAAGTGACAGACACATAGATCAATGAAATAAAATTGAGAACCCAGAAATCAGCTCATCTACTATGGACTACTGATCTTTGACAAGGAGATGAAATCATTTAAGTGGGGAAGCAATCCAAGTGCCCATCAACAAATAAATGAATAGAGAAGCTGTAGTATATTCACACAATAGAATAGAATACTATGCAGCACAAAATACAAGGAACTCATAAAATACTATACAAAATGGGTGACCCTGGAGGACATTATGCTGAGTAAAATATCACAGTCACAAAAGGACAAATACTGTATAATGTTACTGTTATAGAACAGGACTGAAATTGGGGTTGGGGAAAACTAAGAAAAGAAGGGGTAAATTATGAACATTTCATTGGAACAGATGAGGGAAAGAATTATCCAGAAGAAAACTACGAGTAAACATTATTTTCATGACAACAGTCCAGAAAAAGAAGTGCATAGCAAAGTGGACTTGAGGGCTGGGAGGATAGTGTATAGTGATTAATGAATTTTTAAAGGGAAAAGTCAACTTCATGTGGTAGGGAGGAGAGTGAAGGAGAAAAATATTTTAATAAGATATTGAACAGGTTATAGAAAGACTTCCCCATAAGAAAAGTCCTGGACCAGGTGGATTCACAGCTAAATGATAACACATATTCAGAAAAATCTACTTTCAATCTACTCAAAGCATTTCAAAATTAGAGAAAGAAGGAACATTTCCAGAGTCATTTTTGAGCCAAGCATACCCTAATACCAAAGCCAGGCAAAACTATTAGTGAGAAAGAATACTATGGACAAATATCTCTCATGAATATAGATGGAAAAATCATCCTTACCAGAATCCTAGCCAAAACATTCCAAAAGCACATTAAGAAAATAATTCATCATGACAAAGTTGGATTCATTATAGATTTTTAAGAAAGTCCAGTGACTACCACTATCATTCAATTATATGCACCAACAACTAGAGCCAAAAAGGAGGAAATATAAAATTTCTTTTTGCCATCAGATATTAATAAAAATGCAACCAAGATGCATTAATAATAATAATGGGTGAATGGAATGCAAAAATTGAGAACAGAGAAGGATCAGTATTTGATATACAGAGACAGTGACAGGAATGAAAGTGGAAATAGAATTATAGAATTTCATACTTCAATGATTTTATTAATTGCAAATACTTTTTATAAGGAACATGAATGTGGACTATGCACATGGATTTCACCAGAGGATATGCATAGGAATCATATAGATTAAATCTGTGGAAAAAATTGCTAGAGAAGCTCAATATCAGCTGTGAAAACTATTCCAGGTGATGATTGTGAAACAGACCAACAATTCATATGCAAGTTTAAGCTGAAGCTAAATAAAATGAAATAAAACACACAAAATGGAAGTTTGACCTTGAGTCTATCCCACTTGAATTTCAGAACCATCTCAAGAACAAGTTTGAGGCCTTAAGCATTAACGAGGGAAGACTAGATGAGCTGTGAGAGGACATCAAGAATATCAACCATGAAAAATGCAAAAGGACATTACAAAGAAAGAAAAGTCAGAAAAGACCAAGATGGATGTCAGATGAGATGCTGAATTTGTACTCGAGGGTCAAGAAGCCAAAGCAAATGGGACAAATAAAACTGTTAAGGTCCTGAACAGAAGCTTTTAAAGGGCAGTGCAGAAAGACAAAGTAAAGTGTTATAATGAAATGTGCAAAAAGCTAGAGTCAGAAAATCAAAAGGGGACAACTCACTTGGAATTTCTTAAGCAAAAGGAATTGAAAAACGAAGCCAAGCTCAAGTTGCAATACTTAAGGATGCTTTAGACAGAATATTACATGACCCAAGAAGCATTAAAAGAAGATAGAAGTATACAGAGTCACTGTACCAAAAGGAATTGGCTGATACAGAAGTATTTCATGAAACAACGTATGAGTAAAAACCTGTAGAAATAAAGATGTTCAAGCTGCTCTGAAGGACATGACAAAAAGCAAGGCTTCAGGAATTAATAGCATATCAATTGTCTTATTTCAACAAACAGACACTACCCTGGATACACTCACCAAGTTTT
>NW_006399906.1:6295322-6297772 GCF_000299155.1 Elephantulus edwardii | reverse complement strand
TTAGCTATGGATTGACTTAATGACTTGGGTAATAGGGGTAGGTGTGTCAGATATGGTTAGGTTGGCTCAGGATATGACCAGGTTCATAGATGTTTTACAAAGGGTCACCATGAATTGCAAGCAACTCAAGAGCATATAGCAACAATAACATACAAGGATGGTTCAATATAATAAAAACAATCATTGTAATTCATTGTATTAATAACATAAATAATAAGACCATGTGATCTTAACAATTGATGTAGAAAAGACATTTGACAAAATCTAACACCCTTCCTGATAAAGCAACTGAGCAAAATTGGAAGAGAAGGGAATTTCCCCAATCTAGGCAAAAGTATATATACAAATCCAAGAGCCAATATCATTCTCAATGGAAAAAGATTAAAAGCATTTTCCTTGTGAACAGGAAACATGAAAGGATGTCTAAAGTCACCACTTATGTTCAGTATTTTATTGTTAAGTACTTGTTAGGTCAATATGACAAAAGAGGGAAATAAAAGATAACCAGATCTTCAAAGAGATGGTAAAACTAATACTATATACAAATGTATATATATATATATATATCAGTATATCTTAGCAGGATATAAGACCAATATGCAAAAATTAGTGGGATACCTCTAAATTAACAAAGAGAACTCATAGAAGAAATTCAAGAAAGCAATACCATTTATAATGTTGTTTTTTTCTTTGCCATGCAGTCACCTTCAACTGATAGCTACCCTATGTAAGCAGCTCGCAAGCCTACTCTGTCCTGAGCCAGTTTCATAGATTCTGACACACCAAAACCCATTGCCCGTGTTACTTTAGCAATCCATCTCTCCAGGGTCTTCTTTCCCTGCACTCTCCCTCCACCCTTCTAAGCATGATGTCTTTCTCCCAGGACTGGTCGTTCCTAGTCCTGTGCCCAAAGTATGTGAGAGCTTCAAAATCCTAGCCTCCAAGGAGAAATTTGGCTTCACACCCTCTAAAACAGCCTTATTTGTTTTCTTTGGGGGGATAGGTTTTTTTTTTTAATTATTATTAATTTTCATGAAAGTTTACAGAGACTTAGGGTTTCCAGTTATTAATTGTTGCACTTTTCTCGCTGCCCATCGCCTCACTCCAATTCACTCTTCTCCTTGAAAAGTAAAGGAAAAACTCTTTAATTATTATGCAATAACTCCCCCAAAGTCCACTCCACTAGGCAGCCTTTATTCTTGACTTCTGTAATGACAATATCCAATCATATATCTCTTTTAAACAATTCTGTCCCTCATCTGTTTCAATGTAGTAAACATCCTTCCTTCCCTCCTTTTCCATCTTCCCTCAACCCCACGTCAGTCCCGTTTTACAACAGTGACCCTATTTGATATTTATCCTTTTGTGACTATTTCACTCAGTATAATCCTCCAGGGTCATCCATTTTGCATATTTCATGAGTTCCTTGGTTTTCAATGCTGTATAGTATTCCATTGTGTGAATATACCAGATTTTCTCTATGCACTCATTTGTTGATGGGCACTTGGTATGTTTCCAGCTCTTTGCTATTGTAAACAAAGCCACAATAAACATGGGTGTGCATGTGTCTGCTTGGGTGGTAGTTATGGTTTCTTTAGGATAAATTCTTAGTAGTGGAATTGCTGGGTCAAATGGTATTTCCGTTTGAAACTTTTTGAGAAAGTGCCATACAGCCTTTCATAAAGATTGAAACATTTTACACTCCCACCAACAGTGAATAAGGGTTCCAGTTTCTCCACAACCTCACCAGCATTTGAAGTTTGCTGTTCCGTTAAATTTTACTATTCTTACTGAGGTGAGATAATACATCACAGTTGTTTGGATTTTCATCTATCTTAGAGCTAGGGACTTTGAATATTTTTTCATGTTTCTTTGCCATTTGAACGTCTTCTTTGGTGAAGTGTCTATTCATATCTTGTGTTTATTTTTTAATTGGGTTATTTACCTTTTTGTTGTTGTGGTGCTTGAGTATTTTATAAATTTTACATATAAATCCCTTGTCTAAAACAGACATATTTGTTTTCATGACACTCCATGGTATGTTCAAGACTATTCTCTAGCACCACAGCTCAAAGACTTACTTTCTCCTTCTGTCATTTTTAGTCATTTTTCTGCTCTCTGATGTATAGCAAGTAATTGCAAAGATCATGGTCTGTATTAGGCTCACCTTAGCTCTTAGACTGACATTGTTGTTTTTACTACTCTGGAGACGCAGGCTATACATGTGGATTTCATTTGATGGTATTCACTGGAATCAGATCGATTAAATCTGTGGAAGGAATTATTGGACACAATCAATATCAGCAGTGGAAATTAGACCAGGTACTGATTGTAGAACAGACCATGAACTACTCATCTGTAAGCTCATGCTGAAGCTAAAGAAGTTTAAATCCTATCCACAGGAATAAAATTTTGATCTTGAGTTTATCCCTCTTGAATTTAAAAACCAC
>NW_006399906.1:6291032-6294107 GCF_000299155.1 Elephantulus edwardii | reverse complement strand
CAAAGTACTTCTGAAAAACAAAAATGAAGTGTGAGGCATAACACTCCCTGACCACAAAACCTACTACACAGTGGTTGTAATAGAAACAGCATGGTACTGGTACAACAACAGTCACAGAGGCCAGTGAAACAGAATTGAGAACCCAGAAAGAGACGCAGCTATCTATAGTCAACTGATATTTGAAAAGGAAACAAATGAGAAAATAGCAACCTCTTCAACAAATGGTGCTGGCAAACTGAATTGCTACCTACAGAAGAATGAAACAGGATCCACTGTCATTCCATACACAAAAATCAACTCAAGGGAGTAAAGCTCAAAACCATAAAATTCATCAGAGACAAAATGAGATCAAGCTTAGATAACGTAGTCTATGGTGTAAAGAGACTGCAATTTGCAAACAGAAATGTACAATCTGGAGAGGATAGAGTTTATGAATGGGATCTTCTAAAGATTAAACCGCTGTGTGCATTAATAACTTTTTCCAATAGAGTAAAAGGAATACCAACTGATTGGGAAAATATATTTGTCAATACCATTTCACATAAAAGTCTTACATCAGAAGGTTACAGATCCTCAAGACTTTCACAAAAAAAGATGGATAATGCAATTATAAAATGGACAAAAGACAGGGAAAGAATTTTCACAGAGATAGATACTCAAATGTTCATCAAACAAATGAAGAAATGCTCAAAATCACTGACAATAAGAGAGATGCAAATCAAAGCCATAATGAGATAAAAATCTCACTCCAGTAGTATTGATAACAACAACAACATGACACCTTTGAGCTATGATGTTTTAGAAGAGCATTGAACATCCTACGGATGGCCAAGAAAGTGACCGAGGTATGTCTTGGAGAAGGTGCAGCCAGAGTACTCTTTGTAGGGAAGAATCATGAGGCTTTGCCTCACATGCTTTGGATGTGTGACTATCCCTTGCACAGGGCCATAATATTGGGAAGGGTGGAGGGTTGGCCAAAGAGAGGAAGACACTTAACCAGGTGGATGGATATGGTGACTGTTACAATGGGCTCTTGTGTGCCTGGAAGTGTGAGGATGGGGCAGGATAGAGCAGGTTTCAAATCTTTGTTTCGTAGGGTTGCTTTGAGTCATTCTCAACTTTACAGCACAAAAACAACACAAAACCTACAAAAACAACATTCCTAATGTCCTCTTACTTGTAAGTTCATTGAGAAGTTACATTCTAAAATTAGCCTGACACCAATAATTAAAATTCAGTTCATCTCAAAATAAAATGACAAAGGAGAAAGAACAAAAAGTAAAAGAAAGAAAAAGGCTTAGAAGTGATCTTGAAAATTGTACAATGTGACTAGAAGCCAAAACAAAACAAACAAACAAACCAAAAAAAAAGAAATGCTGAAAAGAATATTTCAAAGGACAGCTCAGGAAGACAAAGAGAACTGCTAAAAAGGAATAAGCAGAGGACTGGAATATTAGACAATCAAAAGGTTAGAACTTGCTTAACATTTAGCATATAGAATAGAAAAGCAAACTTAAGCCTTGAGTAGCCAACTTACGAATCTTATGGGCAGAATCTTGAACAATCTGGAAAACAGCATAAGAAGTCTGAGGGAATAGAGTCATTATTTCAAAACAATCACTTGACATTGAAATATTTCAAGAAGTAACACATGATGAAGAAGTAATTATAATGACAAAAGAACTACAAGCTACACAGAAGGAATTAGACATGTTGTTATAAGAGGCTAAACCTTGAAAGGGCACATCGTACTTGAAAAAATGAAGGGTTGGTGAAAAAGATGGAGACCCCTCCAATGAGTAGTTCACAATGACTTTAGTAATAAAGTGTGTCAGAGATGAAGAGGATGGCACAGAATAGGATAAGGTTCAATTTTATTGTTCACAGATTCGCTATTCAACAACAGGAATAGCAAATGTTGGTTTTAATTTTGATAGGTATATAACACAGGAGCATTCTAAGTGGTTAAAATATCTGGTTTTCTGTTGTTTGTTTTTATAAAAATTCTACTTTATTCATAAAATTCATAAACATTGATTTTGAGAATAGATTCTTTCAGTTTCCCTCACCCCCCATCATATTGTACAACTCCATGATTAATCCCCCCTTTTCCTACACATCCTCATCCCTTTGCTTCCACACTCCCCCACTGCCCTTGGATCCTTATACTCATTCTACAATAATGGTTATATACACTATTTGTCCTTTTGGGACCGAGTTAATTCACTCAGCATAATGCTCTCCAGTAACACCCAAGTTTGGTAGTAATTTACAAAATCATTGCTCCTGTGTGCTGCGTAGTATTCCATTGTGGGAAGGTACCATAATTTCTCAATCCATTTGTTTGTGGTTGCATATTTGGGATGTTGATTGTGGTTCTTATGTGCCCATTGAGTTGCCTGCAACTCATAGAAACCTAAGGCACAATAAGTCTGAATTCTGTCCTTTCTGGAGCCAATCTCATTGTCTCTGGCATTTCTGCTCCTAATACATTGTCACTGTGTAAAAACGTTTCATCTAGGGTCTTCCTGTCCTGTATTGTCCCTCCACCCTTCTAGTCCTTCTCCAAGGACTGGTCCCTCCTGGCAATATGACCAACGTGAATCTGAGCTTCAAAATCTTTGCTTCCAAAGAACAACTTGATTTCACCTTCTCCAGAACAGACGTGTTTGTTCTCTTAGCAATCCATAGTATGATCAATACTCTTCTCCAGTTTCACTACCCAAACAGATCAACTTTTTATGCAATTTTTTATTTGCTATCCTGGCTGAATGTAAGAAACAAAAGAATAATATCTGTTTGTGCTTTTTTGACTATGCAAACACATTTAACTGTATGGATCATGAAATGTTGTAACTGACATTGAGAAGAATGGGAATCCCAGAGCACTTGATTGTGCTCATGATAAAACCTATAGCTGGATCATGGATCAGGGAAGCAGTACATGACGGTTTCAAATTGGGAAGAAACTACATCTGGGATGCATTCTAACTCCATACCTGTCGAATCTATCTGCTGAACAAATTATCTGAGAAGCAGGACTCTACAAAGAGGAATGTGGCATCAGGATTGGAG
>NW_006399906.1:6246289-6257927 GCF_000299155.1 Elephantulus edwardii | reverse complement strand
TTTTTTTTCCTAGCCTTTGATTTTGAGTATGTCTTTCTCTCCATTTTTCAGATATGTCTCTTGTCAGCAACATACAGATAGGCTTTTTTTGTTTTTAATACTCATTCTGTTATTCTTTTTCTCTTGATTGGCACAGTTAGGCCATTCACATTAAGTGTTATTATTGTTAAGTGAGCTTTTACTTTTGCTATTTTTTATATTATTTTGCTGTGTTTCTTTTCCTATTGTTTCTGGATACTATGGTCCATGCACTTTCCTTTGGCATCTCCACATGAAGTACTTCCCTTATTTTTTTTTAATATCTTTGATTTTGTTTTCACAAATTTTTAAAGTTCCTTCTTTTCTGCAAAGTGTCTAATTTCTCCTCATAGTTGATAGAGAGCTTTGCTGGGTATGGGATCATTGGCTAGCAATTTTTTTCTTTCAACTTTCTGTATGTGCTGTCATATTGTCTTCTAGCTTGGAAGGTTTCTCCTAAGAAACTAGAACATAAGAATTGTTTCAACAAATAGATGCTGCCCTGGATGTGCTCACCAAGTTGTGCCAAGAAATCTGTAAGACAACCATCTGGCCAACGGAAATCTATTTTGTTCCCATTCCAAAGAAAGGTGATTTGACATAGTGTAAAAATTATTGAACAATATTAACATCACATGGACGCAAGGTCCTACTGAAGATTATCCAACGACTGAAACAGCAAATCAGCAGAGAACTGCCGGATATGCAGATTGGGTTTGGAAGAGGCAGTGGCATTAGGGTTATTGTGGCTATTGTTAGATGGATCCTGGCTAAAACCAGGGAGTACCAGAGGAATGTCTATCTGTGTTTCATTGATTATGCAAAAGCATTTGGCTGTGTGGACCACAACAAACTGTGGTTAACTCTGAAAAGAATGTGAACCCCAGAACACTTGATCATGCTTATGTGAAACCTATACTTGGACCAGGAGGCAGTCTTCAGAACAAAGCAAGGGGACACTGCATGGTTCAAAATTGGAAATGTTGTATGTCAGGGGTGTGTACTATCGCCATACCTTTTCTATCTATATGCCAAACAGATTACTTGGGAGATTGGGATCTATGAGGAAATATATGATATCAGGATTAGAGGAAGGCTCACCAACACTCTGAATCATGCATATGACACAACTCTGCTTGCTAATACAACAGAGGATCTGAAGCGCTTGTTACATAAGTTCAAGGAATATAGCCTTCAGTATACTACAGCTCAACATCAAGAAAACATGGAAATCTAAGTTCTTCAAAAATGTTCATTAAAATCTAAAAATAATAATAACTGGTGAGTGTAATGCATAAATTGGAAACAAAGAACGAGTTTTGATAGTTGGAAAGTATGCTGTTAGTAACAGAAATGAGGCTAAAGGTCACAGGTTAGGATCACAATCAGTAATTTAATACTTTTTCTTTAAAAATATAAGCAGGAGGAAGATGAAGGAATAGAAAAGATATAATGGAAACTTGAGAAGAGGTGATAAAAGGCATAGACCAATAGTAAATAATCGAATAATACAATATAAATGAATGACTGTATAAAACAAAATGTATACACATGAAAAACAATGTATGAGTAATTGTACACAAACCAATTAAAAAAAGAAAACATTTTAAAAAAGAAAAGAAAAGGAAGATTCTCACCACTGGGTCAATTGGCAGCCTCATGGTTGATGGTGATGAGATTGAAATTGTAAACAGCTTTAGTTTGTTTGACTCCACAACCAACATTCTTGGTACCAGCAGCCAGGAAATTAAAAGAGGAATTGCACTGGGAAAGTCTGCTGTCAGAGAGCTGTCCGAAGTACTGTAGAGTTATGTCAGTCTGGAGACTAAGGTGTGCCTAATACAGGCCATGGTCTTTGCAATTACTTGCTATGCATCAGAAAACTTGGCTAGGGATGAGAGAAGAAGAGTCATTGCCTTTGAGCTTTGTGCTAGAGAAGAGTATTGAATATACCATGGACTGCTAGGAAAACAAACAGGTTCATCTTGGAGAGGGTAAAGCCAGGTTGCTTCTTGGAGGCAAGAATTCTGAAGCTTCTTCTGACGTATTTTGGACAGGATGCAAGGCTAGACCAGTCCTTGGAGAGGGACGTCAAGCTCAGGAGGATGGAGAGACAGCACAAGAGAGGAAGACTTCCAATGAGATGGATTGATTCAGTGACTAGGATAATGGGGGTGGGGTTGTCAGAGACAATAAGATAGGCACAGGATAGAACAGGGTTTAGGGCTGTTGTACATAGGGTCGCTATGAGTCGCAGGTGACTTGATGGTCCATAACAACAACAACATCTTCAACAATAATTGTCTTCCCATCATAGTAATTAATACAGAACAAAATTATGATCTGTCTTGCATAATTATGAGTATTGATCAATTGATACTGTGCCTAAGTCCATTATTGTAACTCCCGTGTCAATCTATTCCACTGAGGGACTTGCTCTTTTTTACTGAACCTTCACTAAGGTTTTACTTTCTAATTAATATGAATTGTTTTAAGTTATATTCCTCTTAGATTAATAGTTATTCATATCACTTAAACTATAAAAGAATTCTTTACTGTGAAATAGCTCAGAATGTCACTTCTGTTTTAGATAACAAAATTGGTAACTGAGCAAGAAAATATAATTTGGATTATAAAATTATTGTTTTTGTAGATTTCCTTTGAGTAGAGCATGACTCATAGCAACTCTACGAACAAAAGGTCTGAAGCCACTCTACAACTATCAACATTTATCAAAGTTCATAGAGTTTGCGCTGCATGTTATTTAGGAATTGGATGCCACTTCTGCTTCCAAATCTGTCATAATATTTTATTGTTGTTATGTGCCACTGAGTGGCCTGTGATGTATAGCAACACTATGTACAGCAGCTCAAAACCCTTCCCTATCCTGAGCCAGTCTCACTAATTCAACACACCAACCCTTATTACCCCATTTACTGTATTAATCCATCTCATCCCGGGTCTTCCTCTCCTGCACTGTCCATCCACCCTTCTGAGCATGAAGTCTTTCTTCAAAGACCTATCTCTCTTGGCCACGTGCCCAAAATAAATGAGGCAGAACTTCAGAATTCTTGCCTCCAAGGAGAGAATTTATTTCACCCTCTCCAAGACAGACTTATTTGTTTTCTTGGCAGTCCACTATATGTTCAAGACTCTTTTCCAGCACCAGTTGCCTACTTTTCTCTCATCCTTTGTGTGTGATCAGACTGACATCATTGCTCTTCAGCATTCTGGGGAGGTCCATGACAGATTTTCCCAATGCAATTCATCTTTGATTTCCTTACTGCTGGTGTTAACAGTATTGATTGTAGATCTGAGCAAGCTATAATTGCTAAAAACCTCAACCTCTTCTCCATCTATCATGGTCCTTCCAATTGGCCAAGTAGTGAGAATCTTTGTCTTCTTGATGTTGAGCTTCAGTCCATATTAAAGACTATAGTCCTTGACCTTTTGCAGCAAGTGGTTCAGGTTTTCTTTAAGAAAAATTCTTCAAACTGTGGGGAAAAAAATGAATAGATAGATTCTTTTTTATGAGTATATGTAAAGGAAATTAATTTATAAATCTATTATTGCTGTAGGTGTTAAGTGTTATCCTATTGATTCTAAGGGGTTCATTGGGGTCTTATGGGATAAAGTCAAATTTCTTACACCTTCTTAGGCTATAATTTTCATGCTAGAAGACCTCTAGGTCTTTTCTCCTGAAAAATAGCTCGGTGGTTTTAGTTTCTTGTCATTCAGTTAGTAGCTGAGTGCTTAAAAATTGCACACAAGGTCTCCTTCCTGATAAATCAGCACAAGCAAAATTGGATCTGATAATAATTTTTTGAAAATATTTTTGCCTTACATATGTTATGTGTTGTTGGGTTTCAGTGAGTCTGGTGCAACCCAAAACAACTCTAGGAACAAGATCTAACCCTTGTCCTATCCTTACCATCTTCATCATCTGACATACTCAAGCTAGTTGCACCAATCACTGCGTCAATTAATTCATCAGATCTTCTTCTCCACATTTACAAACATGATGATCCTTTTCAAAGAATAACTTTTCCTAGCAATATTTTAAAGTAAATGAGACAAAGTTTTGTCATTTTAGCCTTCAAAGAGTTCTCTTGCTCTACTTTCTCCAAGTCATATGTGTTCATTCTTTTGGCGGTCCAAGGGATATTCTGTAATCTCCTATAATAAATAAGTGTCATTTAATTATATTTATTTACCATATGTTAAGACATATGGTAAAGAAATTTTAATATGTGCCTAAGTTTGTTTCAATATACAGTTTAATATAACGAATTCTTAGAAATCAGTGTGTTTAAGTAATCACTAATAAATTATTCTGAAATTATTTAAAATATATTGTTATCTGTAAAAATAGATTTATCTTTTTTATGTAAATCTTTTCATGTAATGCCAACTCTATAGCACTAATATTTAGAACATACAAAAGAATGTGAATAATCAGCAGACTGATTTTGTTTTATTTCTGAACAACACTCTTGCTTTAAATCATCCTTTCATTGTTATATTTTATTCTTAATTCTCCAAGTTATTTTAAAGTTGTCTTCCTAGGATAAGTAGCTTTTAGAGTTAGTGACAGATTGCTGCAGATGGAGAGGTCAATTACTGCCACACTGTTGTTATCTCTTAATTGACCAGTAATAGGGGCAATATCATCATGTTCTTAGACACATGGTGTCTTCTGTGACCAGAATATAGTTAGCAATTGAGATAGTGTCCTCACACAGAAAATAATTAGTGTTTTATATTTGGTGCTGGTCCTAAATTCTATCTTTTCTCTGAACACTTTTGTTTCAATCTTATTTGGTAATATCACAGAAGAAAGCTGAGAATGATGAGAAAAACCACTGGGAAGTCACTCTCCCTGCTGAGATTGATCCATTCATGCACTTTGGGGCACCTTGCCTGCATGGTAATATGTCTGCAAAATAGTTCATTTCTAGATTAGCTAAGCAAATAGAATTACTACTGGTTTTTCAATACAAATGTGACCCTGAACTCAAAGAAACGGTAATCTCACTAAGGCACAAGTTTTTCTACTGCCTTTAGGCAAAGTCTCTTATCAGTTTTTGAGAATTCATTCTTAAGAATCCTGAGAAGGATCATTTTTATTAAATTAGTTAGAAGATCCTTCACCAAGATCTGTGGGAAGATGGTTTTAAATTTCATACTCATGACATTTTAATCTGTTTGGTTGTTCTTTTTTTGTTAGTTGCTTTGTTGTGTTTTGTTTTTTTTTTTTAAAACGGGACTGCAATGACAAACTTCCACAGTTATTTGAAGTTAGGCTGTCAAAAATACATTTACAATTAACATATGAGATTTCTATTTTTAACCATAATGTAAATATACACTTTCTATAATTACAATATATTTTTTCTATAGTGACAGTTGAGCACATATGCACTGGTGAACTTCTGTGCTAATTCCCTGTATGATGGTTTATGTTATGTAAAATCTTAGGTAGGTTATTGTTCTCAATGTTTTGATCAGACACGATACCATCACTTCCCATTTCTTTAATCTGATATGAACAAACAATAAATTACAAGATGAGTTTGGCTGGGGATGTCGCCCATGTCCATGCTATAAATAGAAGTTCTGTCAAAAATTGTTTTCTGCTAATCTCACACATTTTATTTACATTTGAAGTCCAGATTGGGTCATGAATATCCTTCAGCCCACTTCTTGACCTTCAGACCTTCAACCTACCGGAATCATTCAGCTTGCTACCTGACCTATGTATTCAAGAGTTTCCTGGCACTTTATGTGTAATTATTTTTTATTCTTTTCTTCACAATTGAGTAAGTAATTTTTAAAAGTAAATGTATCTCTATATATCACTGGCTACAGTCTTCTACAGAATACAAAGTAAACCTTTTGGTTCAAACAGAGATTCTAGAGAAAAAATCTTAAGGATGAGTTTACTAAATTGCTTCTTAATCCAGATAGACTGAACGGTACTCATTTTAATTATTCTAATCCCAGTAGTGAAGAAGGCACAGCTGATTAATGACTTTAATTGACATTTAAAAATAACTAAAGTCTTGTGTGTGTGTGTTCCACACTTCCCTTTATTGACATTATGTTTATACAATCATTCTCATACATTGTATTTTATAATCACCATTGGACTATGTCCACCATTACATGGTATTTTCAGATACCTGCCAACAAAAATAACCCCCCAAAAGCCCCACTATGTACATGAATTATATATAACTTTTAAAAAATATGACACCAAAATTAAATCTATATATTAAAAAAACAGGTGTCGGAAGAGAATATAAATATTGCACTCGAATATCGAGAAGCCAAAGCAAAGGGAAGAATTGCTGAAGTAAGTAAATGAAAACAAAAAATAATCAGAGTGTTAGACCTTTGCTTCAGATGTTTTTGAGAGGCAAGGCTCTGAGTGACTATGTACTTGAAACTTTTCAACTTTTTTGTTAAATTAAGAAAGATAAGAAACTGGTTGGTCAATTGGTTTTACTTTCAGCTTACAAAGTGGTGAGCACAAGTGATCTTAGGACTTTCAAGTCCCTCTACAACTATCAACATTTATCAAAGTTCATAGAGTTTCCCTAGGCTAGTTGCTTAGGAAATGGATGGCACTCCTGAAGCAGAGATTATATTGCTGACCACCAAACCTAGAATCTAATTTGAAGAGTGATTGAATTACAATTGCATTAAAGTTTCCAAATTCCAGTAGTATCTGAAGTTGAAGAGAGAATGTTGGTTAGTAAGAGAACTAACTCTAAAAGTTGGAATAGAGAATTATAAGATAGATAATTTGGAAGCTAGAATACTGAAACCTTAAATTCTGATACATTTCTTCCACAAACAAAATGAACCATGAGTTTTGCTGTCATCTGAAACATCTTGTTCCAGCTTTGTCTGTAATATATCCTCTCCAATAAAACTCTTTAATCTGGTATGATTAACTTAATTGCTAAGCATCTAAGAACTGGATAGTATACAAGGATGACAGAATAAGAAATGAGTTGTGATGTTGGAGAAGAGTATTGAACATCTCATATAACAAATAGATATACTTTGGAAAAAGTATATCCAGAGTGTTCCTTAGAGGCAAGGATGGTGAAGTTTCATCACCCATACTTTGGGAATGTTGCTGTTATTATTGTTGTGTGCTGTCACATTGATAGTGACCCATAGCTGACCCTCTGATGAGTTTTAAGAAATAGTAAATTGTGTTTGAAAATATTGTCCATCTTTCTCCTGTGGAGAAGCTGGCAGATTCAAACTACATATTTTGGGTTGGCAGTGCAAGTTCTTTACAGTAAGCAATCAGAATGTTCATGGAGGCAAGAATGATGAAGCATTGTCTCACATATTTTGAGTATATAAACAGGAAAGGCTATTTTTTAAAAACAACACCATGCTAGAAAAGATGGAGGGTCAGCAAAGAGAACAAGGTCCTCAACAAGATGAAGTGATATAGTGATTGCAGCAGTGGGCTCAAGTATGTTAGGAAGATGAGAATGGTGCAGGGTAGAACAAGATTCAGATCTGTTCTTTATAATATCGCTATGAGTCATACTTGCCCCAATGACACAACAATTGCATCTGAGAAATATTTGTCTGAAATATGCAAAGGATGGTGCCTGAAACAATGCCTGGAACTTACTGAGGCAGATACCTTATAAGACATTTCTGAATATCTCAACAATTAGTTCTTAACTATCTGTTTTTGTTTTAGACTTTTAACGAGACCAGAGATACAGCAAACCCAAAGAGGTAAAGTAGAAAATTAAATTCACTTGGACTGATGCTATACTATGGGAAATAACTTGATTTTTTTGATATACAGAACAGAAACCTGGGGAACTTATTTATGTATGGTGCATAGAATAAAGTTTGATCTATCTGAGTTTATTGATATGAGTATAATTACCTTGACAGATATTAAAAAATCTAATAAATTATGTTGTGAGTTGATTGGATGGTGGACAAATATAGGTCTGCACTAAATCAAATTTAATTCCAGAACTTATCTGGTATACTGTAGAGGGTATTCAAATGTTGAGAAAGTTTCTATGTTAGAGTGGGTTTGTAAGACTGGAGACAAAGATTCATGTATAAAGTGTACAAAGGACAAAAGTTAGAGTACAAAAAATAAGATTGCATAATTTCTCTATACCTACGCAATCTGTACGTTGAGCAAATCCTTAAAGAAGTTCTACTGTATGGTAAAAAACGTGGCATCAGGATTGGAGGAAGATTTTTTAAAAACTTACTTATGTTATGCAGATGTCACAGACTTGTTTGCAGAAAGTGAAGAAAACAAAACACTAAATGCAGAAGATCAAGAATTATCGCCTTTAATATTAGTTACACATTAACATCAAGAAAGCACAAATCTTCGCCACTGCACCAATGGGCAATTTCATGGTAAATGGATAAAAGATATAAGTTCTGAATTATTTAAATTTACTAGGATCCACAATCAATACCCATGGTAACAACAGTCAAGAAATCAGAAGTTGTGTCACATTGGAGAAATTTACTTTTAAGGATCTCTTTAAATTGCTAGTTTCAGTTGAAAACTAAAGTGTACCTGATCCAAGCCGTGGTATTTTCAGTTGCCTCCTTTGCAGATCAAAGGTGGACATGAATAAAGACAGAATAATAATTGAGGCCTTTGAATTGTGTTTGTGAAGAGTATTTAATGTGCCATTGATTGCCAAAGAACAAACAAGTCTGCATTGAGGGAAATTCACCTAGAGTGCTTCTTAAGAGGAAGATGTTAAAACTTTGTCTCACAAAAAAAAAAAAAAAACTTTGTCTCACAAACTTTGAATATTTCGAGAGGAACCTATTGTTACAGGAGACATGCTGGGAAGGTTAGAGAGTCAGAGAAAGAGTAGGAGATCCTCAGGAGAAGGATTGACACAGTTATTGTCACAATGGGCTTCAGTATGACCAAGATCATGAGGATAGTGCAGGATAGGGCAAGTCTCAGATTTATTGTTCACAGGGAACCTGTGATTTGTAGTCACCTTGATAGCATATAATATAACGTAGCAAATACATAGGTGAATGGACCTCCAGCATCTTTAAAAACAATTTGCTAGGATTATCACTATATGTTGATCAGATTTACAGAGGGAACTGCACTAACTGACACTAATCTACTAGCTGCTCCATGAGGAAAAGATGACAATATCCTCCCCATGTGATTTATTGCCTCTGTAAACCCACTGGAGACTCAGCTATCTATCAGTTCTAACTCAACTTTACAAAACAACATCAATGATACACAAAGTACCTGATTGGAACCTGACATGGCAAGGTCAAATGGTTGCACTTAATAACCAAAGCTAGAATGGTTGTGGTTACCATAATGGTAAACAAAGTTAAGGAGATAATAAAAATATTAACATAACATTTACATATTGTACTGGCTACATTGTTGATACATCCCTAGTAGTTTAACAGACGGAAAGTCTAGTAATATCTAATTAATCTTTACAATCAGAAAAAATATGGGTAAAGGAAATGTCAGTCTAACTTTAATTGCCAAAATAGAAATTTATCCCTTCTTGACCAATTCCCAGTGTCAACCAGTTTACCCAACCATAACTCTTGAATGGCTGACAGGAAATCTAAATCTTCTTCAAGAAGGACCTCATAACAACAGTAAAAAGTCATAATGCAGTCTTTCTTTCAGGCTTATCCAGTAACAGCAGAGTGGTTACTTGATGAAGAAAAGGAAATAATTAGAATTTTCCGGAATTACTGGTCACTGAGTCTGAACTCACATAAATGCCAAGAAACTAAAAATGTTATTGTAATTTAGTTGTCAGAGTAGAGGTATATGAAATTCAGGTATTAATGGAGTGTTATTACATATATGTCTGACAATGAGACTTAGTGAGCTCCCAAACCCATTCTGTACTTATTTCTCCAGTTCTAGAATGTCTGATTCTGTAACTGGCATAGTCATCATTTGACAGAACTCACACATATTCCTGCCAGGTAGAGTAAGAGCAGTTATTGAAGAAGAGGTGGAAAGTTTAAAATTATCCCTATCTGGAAAAATAGTAAGTGAAATACAAATACCTCATTAATAAAGGAATTATAGTAATTAGTACCACTATAAAGAACGTTTTCATAAACAATGATGATAAATCCCAACATATTTCAATTTATGTTGTCTGTTTGATCAGTTCCCAAAACAGATGACTCTTAGAGAATGATGGTTGATGATTACTTTAATTGCACTTTTTTGCTCCAGATCTAGTTTCATTGATTTATCAAATTTAAGGAGCTCTTAGTAGTTCATACAGATACTCCAATGATTTTGCTTGATTATGGTTTTGACAGAATGACAGGAGCAGCTTGCCTTCAGATAACAAAGACAATAATATAACTTCATAAATCCACATCAGAAGTGTATCAATTATCTAAGCCTTTGTATAAACGAGTCCAAAGATATTTTGCTTACCTTTTCCTTCCACAAGATATCACATGGGCTCCACATTAGTGTTTAGTAATAAGGAGATACCCATGTCCCTAGGCATATTGGTAGGATACTACATGTTAGAGGATAGGAAACTAATACCTCTAAAGTTCCAAAATTATGAGCCTTTCACCTCAGGGAAACATCCAGAGATGCAGTGTTGCAAAGCTTATAGAGAGTATTCTTCTAAAGTTAAAGAGAAATTTCACCTGGCACCTCATGCAATGTGAAAAGAAAGTAAAATGACATGGATGCAATTCATCTTTAATGTTTGTAGGATATTTTGACCTATTTATCAAGAATAGATTTGATTTCAGGACTGATACGGGGGCTTGGGGGAAATTAAGAAACAAGGGGATAAATAATGAACACTGCATTGAAACAGATGAGGGAAAGAACTATGTAAAAGAAATATATGATGAAGTATCATTTGTATGCCAATAGTCCAGAATAAGAGGCGATTAGCAAAGTGGACTGGAGTCCAGGGGAGGGAGGAAATTTTGCAACAATGAAAAAATCTTTTTGAAGAGAAAAATGAACTGTGATGGATAGGGAGGAAAATATGCAACAACGAATGAATGGAAATACAAGTTTTCTATAAACTTTCATTAAAATATCAGTTAAAAAAAGAGTAGGCTTAATTTTACAGTATTACAATCCCACTGTCAATGTATAAGAGTTACCACACCCTCTTCAGCACACCCTCTCCAATATTTCTTACTTTGTGTCCTGTTAAATTTTGCCTCCGCTATTGGAAGAGATGATATCTCATTGTGGTTTTTATTTTCATCTCCTTATTGCCAGTGATTTGGTGTACTTCTTCATGTGTCTGTTTGCCACCTGAGTATCTTCCCCTGTGAAAAGTCGTTCCATGTCTTTTGCCCATTTTGTAATTATGTCATCAGTCTTTTTTCTTGTAGAGGCCCTGTAAAATTATGTAAACTTTTGATATGAAGCCCTTGTCTGAAATGGTATTACCAAATGCTTTTTCAAAGTGACTGTGTTTTCTTCTAACTCTGCTGGGAAATGTTTTTGATGTACACAGGGATTTAAAAGCACTTTGGAAAACAGGTGTTTCCTCAAAAAGCTGAACATAGAAATTCCATATGACCTACTTATTCC
>NW_006399906.1:6238659-6239391 GCF_000299155.1 Elephantulus edwardii | reverse complement strand
TTCTTTAAAATGGGAATAAATATAGATATCTTCCAGTCAGTTTGCCAAGTGATTGTTCTCCAGATTTCTTGGCACAACTTAGTGAGCATATCCAGGGCAGCATGTGTTAGCTGAAATACTTCAGTTGGTATACTATCTATTCCTGGGGCCTTATTTTTTGCTATTTCCGTCAAAGCAGCTTGAACTTCTTCCTTTATCACTATAGGCTCTTGCTCATATGTTATTTCATCAAATTTTTCTGTATCTGTCAATTCGTTTTGATACTATGACTCAGTATATTCCTTCCATCTTCTTTTATTACTTCCTGAATCATTTAATATTCTGCCTAAATAATCCTTAATTATAGGAACTCTAGGTTTGAATTTGTTCTTCAATTCCTTGAGCTTAAGAAATGCTGAGCGAGTTTGGCCCTTTTGATATTCTGACTAATTCCTCGCACATTTCATTGTAGTATTTTGCGTTGTCATTCCGAGCTGCCTTTTGGAATCTTCTGTTGAGCTCTTTAGCATCTTGAATTCTTCCTTGTACTTTGGTTTCTCTACACTCCAGTGCAATCTTCACATGGATTTCACCTGATGGTATGCGTAGGAACCAGATTGATTACATCTGTGGAAACACTGCTGGAAAAGCACAATATCAGCTGTGAAAACTAGGCCAGGAGCTGATTGTGGAACAGACCACCAAGTACTCATATGTAAGTTCAAGCTGAAACTGGGGAAAATTAAACCAAAT
>NW_006399906.1:6234707-6236088 GCF_000299155.1 Elephantulus edwardii | reverse complement strand
TTGTTATGATCCACACAGTCAAATGCCTTTGCATAGTCAATGAAACATAGATAGACATTCTTCTGGTATTCCCTGCTTTCAGCTAAGAGCCGTCTAATATCAGCTACTATATTCCTAGTACCATGACCCCTTCTAATCCCTTCCTGGACTTCTGGCAGTTCTCTGCTGATGTGCTGCTCCAGTTGTTTACAACTCATGGCTTGACTTTATTCTTTATTTCTTTCAGCTGAGTAAATGCTGAGCGAGTTTGACCCTTTTGATTTCCTGACTCCTACTCCTTGCACATTTCATTATATTTTGCCTTATTTTCCCGAGGGGCACTTTGTAATATTCTATGTAGCTCCTTAATTTCTTCCCTATGGTTTGGCTTCTCAGTGCTCTAGTACAATATTCAGAGTCTCTTATGACATCAATTTTGTTTTTTTCTTCTTCTTCCTTCTTTGTAATAACTTTTTTGCATTCTTCATGAACAGTATTCTTGATATCTTCCCATAGTCTATCTAGTTTTTATTTATTAGTGTCCAAGGCCTCAATACTACTCCTGAGTTGGTTTTTAAATTCATGGGAGATAGACTCAAGGTCAAATTTTAATCTCTTTGAATAGGATATAACATTCTTGAGCTTCAGTATGAGCTTACATATTAGTAGTTAATGGTCTGTTACACAATCTAGTTTTCCTTGCTGATATTAAACTTCTCCAAAGGTTCCTTTCACAGTTGTAATCAATCTGATTCCTGTACATCCCATCAGGTGAAATCCATGTGTATAGCCTGCATTTATGTTTCTTATAAAAAGTATTTGCTTATACAGAATTCTTTCATTTTACCCCCAGGCTCATTTCTGCCACCAATTCCATATTTTCCAACTACTAATTTTTTCTGATTCCCAACTTTCATATTCTAGTCATCCATTATTATTAATGTATCTTGGTTACACATTTGACCAATTTCTTACTGCAACAGTTGATAGAAATCATCTCTTTCCTCCTCTTTTTCTCTGGTTGTAGGTGCATAAATTAGAATGAGATTGGTACTAACATGTCTTCCTTGTATGAGTATGGATATTATCCTGTAACTAACAATATTGTATCTCAAGATAGATCTAGAAATATTCTTTTATCTATGAAATTCATTCCACTTTTTCTCACCTTTTCATCTCCAGAATAATAAATCATGTGATCGTAGTATTCAAAATGCCCCATACCAATCTTCTCAAATGGCTAATACCCAATATATCAATATTTATGCACTCCATTTTTTCTTTACAATATATGGTTAACTTACATCCATGATTCTCACATTTCATGTACCAATTGTTAATTTTTTCTTATAACTCTTTCTCCTTTGTGTTTCCAAATTTGAGGGCTTAACTTCAGTTGCCA
>NW_006399906.1:6218590-6228917 GCF_000299155.1 Elephantulus edwardii | reverse complement strand
TTTGATTTCATCCCACCTGAATTTCAGAATCATCTCAGGAACAGGTTTGAGGCCTTGAACACTAATGAGCGAAGACCAGATGAGTTGTGGGAGGATGTCAAATGTATCATCCAGGAAGAGTGCAAACGGTCATTACAAAGACAGGAGAGGAAAAGACCAAAATGGATGTCAGAAGAAACTGAAGCCTCTACTACACAAAAGAAAACTGTTCCTATCAAAGCACACAAAACCTTGGGATCAGATATATCCCTTACACCCCATACCCATTTCTACTAATTTTAGCACCTATCATACTCCATTTGGCCCAAAATTCCTTGGAATTGCTACGGAAACTATATAGAAACATACAATCATGGAGTTTATTAGGAAAAGTAACATATTACAATTAATGTTGCAAACAGAATTCAGTCAAGACAGCTGCCGAACATTTCAGCCTTATGGCTTTAGGCCTATGTTACTAAGTTCTTAGTTATGCCAGTAATGGCACCTCCTTTTAATTTTTCTAACAAGCTTGGCCAAAAGCTTGTGGTTCTGGTTCCATAGGAGAGGAGCAGTCCCAGGTTTCTTTGTCTAATGTCAGGCCTCTCGTTCTCTGCTGTGGATGGTGCTGCTCTCCTGTAGGAGTTGCAAGAATCCCTACTCAGAAAGTTACTCAGTGCATTCTTTGTTTTATCTTTGCTGGGATGCTTTGGGCAGATTATTAAATAATTCAAGAAGTATTAAAAGAATATAAAAGGAGTACACAGAGTCACTGTACCAAAAAGAATTGGCTGACAAAGAAGAATTTCATGAAACAACATATCAAAAACAAGCAAGGGTGATGAAGGAGTAAGTTCAAGCTTAACTGAAGGAATTTGATAAAAAACAAGGCCCCAGGAATTGACAACATACCAATTGATATATTTCAACAAAAAGATGCTTCACTAAACGTGCTCACCAGCTTGTGCCAAGAAATCTAGAGGATAATTACCTTTCCACCTGACTGGTAGAGATCCATATTCCTAGTAAAAACAAAAAAAGAAAAGGTGATCCGACAAAGTGTGAAAACTGGAACATTGCTACTAACATCACACAAAAGCAAAATCTTGTTCAAGATTGTCCAAAAATGAATGAACAGTGCATAGACGTAGAACTCTCAGAAATACAAACCGAGCTTAGAAGAGGCCATGGCATTATAGGCACTATCGTTAATGTCAGATGGATTTTGGCTGAAAATAAAGAATACCAGAGAAATGTCTGTCTGTGCTTCACTGATTATGTAAAGACATTTGACTGTGTAGATTACAACACATTGTGGTTAACCTTAAAAAGAATGGGAATCCCAGAACACTTGATTGTGCTCAAGTGAAACCTATATTTGGACCAGGAAGCAGTTGTCAAAGTAGAGCAAGGAAACACTACATGATTCAATATTAAGAAAGAGAATGTGTTAAGGCTGTTTTCTGTCTCCACATCCTTTTTTAAAAATATTTTTTTTTTATTTTATACTGGTTTATTTACAAAGTTCATATACATTGTTTCCCCTTTCTTTTATTCACCCATTGCTCCACCCATCAAATTGTGAAAATCTGTATGCAAACCAGATCATTTGAGAGGCTGGATTTTATAAGAAAGAGTGTCACATCAGGGGTAGAGGAAGATTCATCAATGTTTTGTGTCAGGCAGATGATACAACCTTACTTGCTGAAACTGAGGAGAACCTGAGGCATTTGTTGTGGCAGGTCTAAGACTGTAGTCTTCAATATAAATTTAAGATTAACTTAACATCAAGTAGATAAAGATTCTTACCAATTGGCAGCATCATGACAGATGGAGAAGATACTGAGGTTGTTAACAATTTCAGCTTGCTTGGCTCCACAATCAATGCTCTTGGCACCAAGTCAGGAGATCAAAATAATTGCATTTGGTAAGTCTGCTATGAGAAACTTCTCCAAAGTGTTAAAGAGCAACGATATCAGTTTAGAGATGCAAATACACCTGATTCAGACCATGGTCTTTACAATTACTTGCTATCCATCAGAGAGCTGGACAATTAACAAGAATGACCAAAGAAGAAATTTTGTCTTTGAGTCATGGTACTGGAGAAGGGTATTGAACATACCATAGAATGCTAGGAGAACAAACAGGTCTGTCTTGGAGAGGGTGAAACCAAATTCTTCTTGGGAGGCAAGGAATTTAAATATCTGTCTCACCTGCTTTGGGAACAAGGCCAGGAGGGTCCAGTCCTTGGAGAAGGACATCATCTTTGGAAGGGTGAAGGGACAGCACGGAACAAGAAAACCTCTGATAAAATGGATTGACATGGTACCTGAACACTGGGAATAGGTGTGTCAGAGTCAGTAAGACTGGCTCAGGATTGGGCATGGTTCAGCGCTATTGCTCATAGGGTCATTATTAGTCATGGGTGACTCAGTGGCACATAAGTACAACAATAGGAATGAGATTCTAAAATTCCAATCTCTTCACCATCCATAATGATGCTGCCAACTGCCCCAGTGGTGAAATATCTTTGTTTACTTGATGTTGAACTTCAACCCATATTGGAGGCTGTAGTCAGTGACCTTCTGCAGTAAGCTCTTCAGGCACTCCTCAGTTTCAGCAAGCAGGGTCGTGTCATCCACATAGTTCCTTATTATCAGTTGATTGATGAGTGGAAAATATGTACAGAGTTTCCAAATGAATCTTTGAGATATTCAGGCATTATCCATAACTTAACAGTTGTGGTACAGCAGGTGCTTCCGGAGAACATTATGAAGAATAAAGTAAAAGGTAGTCTTCATAATGCTGATAACTTTGGGCAATGAACTTGATTGTTAAAAGTGAGTAAATAATGAACAATATGTTGGGACAAATGAGGGGAAGAAATGTTGTAAAAAATATATGATTAGGCATTTCATGTATGACAACAATCTGTCACAAGAGGTGCATTGCAAAGTGGAGTAAGGGAAGGGGAATATAGAGGGAGTGAAGAAAATACGCAACAATGAATGAGTTAAAATGTATATAACACTTAAAAAATCCTTGTTATGATTTTACTTAGATGGAGAAATTGGTCAAATGTGTGATTATTTACTGATTCATGGACTCTGGTCAATGTTTGGATGAATAGATAAAGATTCAGAAGGAATATTATTTGAAAATTTGTAAAACGAGATTCATAGTAGGGTAGTAGTAGATTTCCATCAATCACTTATGATTGTAAAGGTTCATTTCAGCAAAGAAGGATTTTTACCAATCAAGTAGATAATATGACATTCTTTGTAATATTAGTCTGTTATTTCAGCCATTCTTGTCATTGACTAATAATTTCATCAACAATATGACTATGGTCATAGCTTATAAATTAGCTCAGCAATATCTTCACTCTTTGGAAACTTGGAGAGGTCTTTGTCAACAGATTTCTCAGAAAAAACAATTCTTTTGATTTCTTGACTGCTGTTAGTGTGGATTGAAGCAAAATGGAATTGTGGAAAACTTCAATCTTTTTTCCTTCTATTATGATGTTGTCAGTTTATCCAGTGGTGACAGGTTTTGTTTTCTTCACTTTTTATAGCATATTATCTTAAATGGTTTAACTTCCTTAACCCTAAAATCTTCTGTTAGGGTGTTGACTCATAGTGGCACTATCAAACCATGTAGAGCTGCCTATAATATTTCTAAGATTACAAATCTTGGCAGCATCATTATGGATGGTGAAGAGATAGAGGTAGTTAACAGTCTTAGTTTGCTTGGTTTCATAACCAACACTCTTGGTACCAGCAGCCAGGAAATTAAGAGACAAGTTGCATCAGGAAAGTCAGCTGTCTGGGACCTCTTCATAGTCCTGAAGAGCCGCAACGTCAGGCTGGAGACTAATGTACACCCGATATGGGCCATAGTCTTCACAACTGCATGCTATGTGTCAAAGAGCTGGATAGTAACTAGAGATTATAAGAAGATAATTGATGCTTTTGAGCTGTGGTGCTGGAATTTTGAATATACCATGGACTTCTAGGAAAACAAACAGGTGCATCCTGGAGAGGGTGAAGGCAGAATGCTTCTTGGAGTCAAGGATTCTGAAGCTTCATCTGACATACTTTAGGCATATTACAAGGAGGGACCAGTCCTTGGAAAGGGACAACATATTTGGGAGGGTTGAGAGAGAGTGCAAGAGAGTAAGACTATCTATAAGATGGATCATTTCAGTGACTGGGGTAATGGGAGTAGGTGTGCAAGAGACAATAAGGTTGGCACAGGATAGAGCAGAATTTAAGGCTCTTGGACACAGGGTAGCTATAAGTTGTAAGCGACTCAACAGCACATAACAACAATAAATCTTTAAGGGAGAATATCCTCTTCTCTCTCTCTAAAAACTCATAGCTTTTACTTCTTTCCCCCCCTTTTTTATTATTAAATTAAACACGTTGCCGCACACTTTTTAAATTGACAACCATGCTTAGAAACACATTTGCCATCATTTACAGCAACGTATTAATGAATGTTTACAGAGACTCGATTTCCATTCATTCCTTGTCACACACTTTAATCATGCCCACCTTCCCCCCTGAATTTGACTTTCTCTTTGAAAAGTAAAAAGAAACAAAAAACAACAAACGTTTATTGTTATACAATTCTCTCCACCGCAGTCCACTCCACTAGGCAGCTTTCACTTTGGACTCTTATCAAGACAATAATACCTAATCATATATTTCTCCTAATCAGTGCCCTCCTTCATCTATTCCAATGCACTATACATTACTTATCCCCTCTTAGTTTCCTTCTAACCCTGATGTCAGTCCCACTTTACAATCGTGGCATTATGCAGTATTTGTCCTTTTATGAATGAGCTATTTCATTCAGCATAATGTCCATCCATTTTGAATGTTGCATGAGTTCCTTGTTTTTCAATGCAGAATAGTATTCCATTGTGTGGATATACCACAGCTTCTTTATTCATTCATTTATTGATGAGCACTTAGGTTGTTTCCAGCTCTTTGCTATTGTGAACAGAGCATCAATAGATAAACATGGGTGTGCATATATGCATGGGTGGCCATTATGGTTTCTTTGAAGTGTTTTTTTTTTTAAATTCAACAGTTAATTGTTTTAAGTACAACGTCTCTGGGTCTCTAAGTTTTTCTCAAAACAGTCTATTAAAGATTCACAATTTCTTTAATACATATTTTCTATAATCTTATTACTCAATTATTTGTAGATGCTTATGATATATATTCTTTTTCCTTGTTAAAATGGTCAAACCCAACTTATTAAAATTGTTAAATTTTTCTAACGGTTAATAATGTGGGGTTTTTAAATTATATATGTTTAAAAGGATATATAATACAATACTTTTATTTGTCTATCAAAATAAAACCTGAGGATTAAGCATGAAAATGAAATTTGATAGAAAACATTGGTTTTTTTACTTGAAATACTGACAATAGTGAAAAATACTTGTTTACTTTAATGCTTTATATTTCTGTTTTAAATCACTTATATATTTCTTGAGCAATGTTGAGTTAAATGTAAAAGTACATAGAAAATTTTCTTATGTTTCTTATATTCAGTAATGGGATGGGAGGAAGTATCTACAGAGCTGCAGTGGTAAAGATATTGAGAAAACTAAACCATGTTTCCAAATTATTGAGGAGTAATGATGTCAGTTTGAGGACTAAGGAGTATCTAATTCAGGCCATGGTCTTTCTGATGATTACTTACTATGCATCTGAGAGCTTGGCAATGAATAATTATGACAGAAAAGTAATTGATGCCTTTTAGCTATAGTGTTGGAGAAGAGCACTGAACATCCCATGGAAAGCTAAGAGAACAAACATATATTTCTTGGAGAGGATAAAGCCAGAGAGATTTTTGGAGGCAAGAATGATGAGGCTTTGCCTCACATACTTTGAGCATGTTGCTAGGAGGTGCTATTCCTTGGAGAAGGAGATGATGCTGGGAAGAATAGAGCATTGGCAAAGGAGAGGAAGACTCTCGGGTGGATTGACACTGCCACTGCTTGAATGGGCTGTTGTGTTTCAAGGATTTTGAGGATGGCACAGGATAGAACAGGGTTCAAATATTTTGTTTATTGGGTCTCTATGAGTTGTACTTGACTCAACGACACTTAACAACAACAAAATAAGAAGATAGTTTAAGTCAACACAGAAAAGTTGGGAATGGAGTGAGTCTTTGATTTAAGATATTATTGTTGTTAGTTGCACTTAGGTTAACTACAATTCATGGCAATCTTATGAACAAGAGACGTGAACCTTGGCCTGTAGTTGGACATCTTTGTGATATTTGATATGCTGAGACCATGGTGCCAATTCACCTTGCTGAATGTCTTCTTCTTTTTCTCTACTCTCCACATTTCCCAAGATGTCCTTTACCAAAGAATTACCCCTCTTGAAACATTTTAATTTCAAAATGTAAGTGAAACAGATTTTTGCCATTCTTGCCTCTAAGGAACACTTGGTTACACTTTCTCCAAATCAGACATATTTTTGCTTTTTGGTCAGTCAAGGGGATATTCAGTACTTGTCTCTAACACTGTAATTCAAAGATAACCATTTTTCTTGTGTCTTCTTTATTCACTGTCCTACTTTCAGATAGATTTAAGACATATGACAATGCAAATATGACATTTTTGTTGCTTATATTGTTTTAATAAAATACAAAGTATTAAAATGTTTTAACATTATGTGATATTGTTAAACAAGTGGTTATACATTTATAATATATTTAAAATTCCAAAGACATGTGTTTTGAACTCACCAGCAGCTCTGCAGGAGAAGGATGGACAACCTCCTCCATGTGATTTACTCTCTGAAAACCTGCTGAAGGGTCAGCTTTAAGTCAATTCTGATTCTATAGCACACAACAACAGCACACAACATTGGGTTGAGGCAATTGTTCAAGATGATCAAGGACTGAATTCTTCAATATGGATTACATCTCAACAGCAAGGAAACAAATCCCAACCAGTGATCCACTGGACAACACTATATATATAAAAAAAATTTAAATGGTCAACAATTTAATCTTTAAAGCCTTAGGTTTGCCTACTTCAAGCCACAGGGATTTCTGATGGCCAAGTGGTAAGAAACTACACTGCAATCCCAGCTGCTCTGAGAGAGCAAAAAGGGCAGTCTCCTCCCATGGGATTTACTGCCTCTGAAAACTCAATGGAAAGTCAGCTATGGAACGATTCTGACTCAATAGCACACAACAACACTAATAATTCAAGGCACAGTCTTTCCAATTACTTCTTGTGCATCTAAGAGCTGGACAGTAAATAAGGATGATAGGAGAAAAATTAATACACTTGAGTTGTTGTGTGGAGAAGAATACTGAATATCTGACAGACTGCTAAAAGGATGAACAGAATATGTACTGGAGAAGGTGTAGCTAGAGTGCTCCTTGGACACAGAGATGGTGAAGTTTCACATAACATACTTTGGGAATATTGCTTGGAAATGCTATTCTTTGGGAAAGGACATCATGTTTGGAAAGGTTGGAGAGACCGCAAAAGAGAGGAAGACTTTCAAACAGATAGATTCGCACAGTGACTATAGCAGTGGGCTTTAAGTACACTAGAGATTATGAACATGGCCAGGATAGGACAGGGTTTAGATCTGTTGTTTGTAGAGTTTCTATGAGTCATATTCAACTCAATGGCACCTCATAGCAACAACAACTGCAGCAATGAGCTCAAATTTATACAGAATAATAATGATGTTGCCAGACAGGACAGGATTCAGATCTACTATTCAATTCATAAGATCACTATGAGACATAATCGACTTCACAGAATGTAATAGCAAGAAGAAGATGAGTTTGAACAATTTTTCCCAATTGTTCTTATATTTAATATTCATTATTGTGTTACAGAATAGAAATAACTGTCACATTAAAATTAGTTTTGTTAGCTATAAATTATATGGTATGAAATTATCTAAAAGAGAAAAAACTCAAGAGTAGCTAACATTATTTATAAAAATTACTGACAAGATTTTATATTTGCTGGAGCTATTTATTGTTTATTTGCTTGTTGATTTGTAAAGAAGCTAGGAGCATTTGTTATGTTATAAGTATATTGGTAACATTCTATTCTATGAATAATACCACCAAATATTTTCAGTCTGCTCTTAAGAAGTTGATTGTTAACTAGATGTAGTTTCAGAGGAAGTTGGGAGTTTGTAACTGCTTTTCTGTCAATGAGCAGGAGACTCTAAAAATGGAAGATTTGAAAATAAAAATGAGAAGTTTCAAATAGATCAACTGAATAAACTGTCTTATTGATTTTTTGAGCTTTTTTATTATCATTTTGGTCAGTTTATATCGTATTCTGAAGCTCTGTTTTTGCTAATACTATAAAAATTCACTTCAAGAGCATGATAGAAAGTCAGTAATACTTTAAGACTTTTATCACATTAGTAACTTTCTTATGGTATTAGAAATTCAATAAAGGACAGAAAAGTCACTGATCCTATTGCTAAATTGCTAATATAATGCAGCACTTGCCACTATGACATGAAATATGCATTTCACTCTGATGCTTTAAAACATTCAATATTTCTTTTCTACTCCTTTGAGAGTCATTCTTTGTGATGTATTTTCTTACCAATAAATACACAATAATGTGTAAAAGTTCACAAGTAGTAAAACATCAGGGCAATTGATTCCTATAAAGAAAAGAAAGAGATCTTCTAAGAACTAACTTCTTCTGGGCTGACAGCAGAGCACTGTTGGAATGGTTAAACAACAAAGAAAAGGAAATACAGGCACACAATATTAAATATTGTAAATAAAAGTTGTGAGACTACAAAATTTCAAAGTTAAAAATGTATTTGCTAATGAACACATGAATGAGACATTTTTGAAAAGTGGCTTAAAGGGATTTATCTCATTGAATGGATATTGTTGTTGTTGTTGCTGATTGCCTTAGAGTAGAGAATGACTTATAGCAACCCTATGAACAAAAGACCTGAAGCCTTTCTATAACTATCCTTTCTAAAAGTTTATACAGTTTCCAGAGGTATGTTATTTAGAAAGTGGATACCATCCTGCAAAGCATAGCATCCAAAAATATTAAAGTTTATATTACCTCACTGTACAGTATCTGGAACAGATAGAATTTATTTATTAGAACAAGGACTTTCTAAAAGGTAAAATGCCATATGAAGTGATAACTAAGATTATTTCTATGTCTTTTAAATCAGGATATGGTCTTTCTGATCACTTGCTATGCAATATCCGAGAGCTAGACAATGGTTAAAGATAACAGAAGAAAAAATGATGCTTTTGAACTGTGGTGTTGACAAAGAGTGCTGAATATCCCAGAGAATGCCAAAAGAACAAATATGTCTGGAAGAAAGTGCAACCAAAATGCTCCTTGAAGACAAAGATTATAAAGCTTCCTCTCCCATACTTCAGGCATGTTGATAGGAAAGACTATTTCGTGGAGGGGGACACCATGCTTGGAAAGGTGGAGGGTCAGTGAAAGAAAGGAACATCTTCATCCAGATGGATTGAAACTGTGACTGCTGCAATGGTTGATAGTGTGTCAGGAAGTGTGAGTATGGTACAAGATAGCACAAGGCTAAGAGTTTTTGTTTAGGCCATATTTAATTCAATAGCACCTAAGAAAATAAATTAAAACAGCATTGTGTTATTAACTATCTCATTTGTACAAAGACAAATATAGGTAATATAGCTCTTTACTAGAATGTATGCTTTTTATACAAATTTAAAAAAATAAGAAGAGGGAGCATATAACCTGTTCCATTCAGTATTGCAATGTCCATATTTTTCCCATGGAGCAGCTGGTCAAGTAGAACTGTATGCCTTTAGCTTGGTAGTATAATTCTTTACCATTAGGTTATCAGAGATCCATGTTGAATATGAGTTGCCAGAAACTCAAGGGCAAAAAATAACAATGTGTGTGTACATATAGCTTATGCTATTTGAAATAATTTACTGTTTCTAAAAATCTTGAAACCTTGATTTTTTAAAATAATCAATATAAAAGCCCAGATCTTTACCATATGCTCATTCATTTATACATATGTAACTTCATAAATGCACATGCCTATATAATTTACCATTCTGGGATTCCCATTCTTGGCAGAGTCAGCCATAGCTTTGTTGTGATCCACACAGTCAAAAATCTTGCATAGCCAATGAAGCACAGATAGACATTCTTCTGGCATTCTCTGCTTTCTGCCAAGATCCATCTTACATTAGCTATAATATCCCTAGTACCACCACCTCTTCTAAATCCAGCCTACACATCTGGCAGGTTTTTGTTGACATATTGTTCCAAACATTTTTGGATAATTTTCAGCAG
>NW_006399906.1:6214715-6216992 GCF_000299155.1 Elephantulus edwardii | reverse complement strand
TTTAGGGCTCTTGTACACAGGATCTCTATGAGTCGCAAATGACTTGATGGCACAAACAACAACAATATAATTTACAAGATGAAAAACATAGTAAAAGAGTATTAACTTTCTATTAGCTATTGAAAATAATATGTCAGACAATAAAATAAAGTGTCATTGTTATTGTTGGGTAATGTTGATATACTACTCATAGCGACTTTATGAACAGCAGATCTGAACCCTGTTGTACCCTTTGCCATCAACACTATTTCTGACATACTTGAGCTCATTACTATAGCCAACGTGTCAGCTTGAAAGAATTCCTTTCTTTATCTGTCCATTCACCTTTCCAAGCAAGATGTCCGTATCCAAGGAATAACCTCTCCTGACAATATGCCAAATTATGTGAGAGGAATTTCAACATCTGTCTCCAATGAGTACTGTGGATTCACCTTCTCCAAGATATATCTGGTTGGTTTTTTTGGGGTTTTTTTGGCAGTCCATGGGATATTCAGTACTATTATCCAATGCCAAAACTCAAATGTATCAATTTTTCTTCTTCATCCTTTTTTAATTGTCATTCTCTAAAAAGCATAACAAGTTATTGAGAAGACTGTGGCCCAAATCAAGCACATCTTATTCTTCAAACTGTTATCATGCTCCTCAATAATTTGAAGAGGTCTCTGACTGAAGATTTTCCCAATGCAATGCATCTCTAGATTGCTAGGATCATGTCTACTGATTGTGGATTTAATTAAGATTAAGTTGTTGATAATTTCAATCTTTTCTCCATCTCTCATGATGCTACCTATAGGTCTACTGATAAGAATTTTTATTTTCTTGATATTGAGATATAATGAAGTCATTTATTTTCCGCAGTAAGCTCTTCAAGTCCTCTTCACTTTTAGCATGCAAGTTATGTCATCTGCAACCTCAAGGTCATTGTTGAGTCTTCCTTGCATTCTGATGCCTTATTCTTACTCATAGAGTCTAGTTTCTTGAGTAATTTACTCAGCATATAAATTAACTAGCTGCAAGAACACAACTTTGATGCACAATCTTTATCATTTTACACCACATGCTTGGTGTTCCCTTGCTCTATTAGCATAACAGCCTCTTGGTCTAGGTTTCACATAAACACAATTAACTGTGTGTGCATAAAACAAACAAGAGAAAAATTAAAAAATATAGATACAAGATTAGCTTTGAAGTTATTATTTTGCTTAGTAAAAGCCAGTAAGTAATGATGACTAAAATATTTCTGGCTTTGAGAAACTTAAACATACCTCTTTGTCTGATTTTTTCCCTCATGGGTTTCTTCTACTCTTGTGATATGAAATAACATAAAAGGTAAACATTTATTGTTCTTAGATGCCAGCAAGTAAGTTTCAACTCACTGAGATCTTACATAAAACAGAATGAAATATTGACTGTTCCTGTATTATTCTCAACATTGTAATATTTTAACCCATTTGAAGGTATTGTGTCAATTTATCTTTTAAAGTCTTCCTCTTTTTTTTCCATTGACTCTTTTCTTTAACACATATCTTCAGAAATTTATCCATCCTGGTAACAAATCTACATCCCTTACATTCTTTATTTCCAAGGATCTATTTGACTGTACCTATGCCAACACAGATTTATTCATTATTTAGACATCCATAATATTGTAAATAAACTAATATCAAAACTAAAAAAAAAGAAATTCTTATTTGGTCTCTCTTACGAGTTGTTCTTATTTGCTGATAAGTTGAGTATGTATTATACAAACAACAAATTTGAACTCTGAACAACAGATCTGAGTTCTTTTCTATTTTACATCATACTCATCATCTCTGACACATTTCAGCCCATCTCTGTAGTCACTATGTCTATTCATCTGATTGAGGTCTTCTCTTTTTCTGACCCTCATCTTCCCAAGAATGGTGGTCTTTACCAGGGTATAGCTTCTCCTAACAACATGCCAAAGTATGAAAGTTTCATTATCCTTGCCTGCAAGGAGCATTCTTCACTTTCCTACACACACACACACACACACACACACACACACACACACTGTGTATGGTTTTGTTGTTGGGTGTTTTTTTTAATATTAAGATTTTAATGAAAGTTTACAGAAAAGTTGCATTTTCAGTCATTCAATGTTGCACATTTTTCTCCGTACCTATCCTCAGTTTTTATATATTTTGATTTTTATATTGTTGTTGCTGTTGTTATGTGCCGTCGAGTCACTTGCGACTCATAGCGACCCTATGTACAAGAGCTCTAAATACTTTTCTATTCTTTGTCAACCTAGCC
>NW_006399906.1:6210307-6212950 GCF_000299155.1 Elephantulus edwardii | reverse complement strand
GTGCGGTTGGCGCACGATAGAGCAGGGTTTAGGGCTGTTGTGCATAGGGTCCCTATGAGTCAGAAACGACTCGACGACACATAACAACAACAACAAACATGATTAACACCCTGCCTCCCATCTTCAACTCTCTACTTCCACCCTGCTCCCCCATGTTGTATCCTCATTCTCCTTCTACAATAATGGTTTTATACAGTATTCATCCTTGTGGGACTGAGTTAGTTGAATCAGCATAATGTTCTCCAATTGCTTCCATGCTACGTAGTAATTTGCAAAATGATTAGTCCTGCGTGTTGTGTAGTTTTCCACTGTATGAATGTACCACAACTTCTCAATCCATTTGCCCGTGGTTGGACATCTGGGCTATTTTCATGTTCTTTCCATGGTGAATAATGGTGCTATGAACATTGGTTTACAAGTGTCCATTTGAGCCTCAGTTTTCATTTTCTTGGGGTATATGCCAAGCAATGGAATAGCTGGGTCATATGGAATTTCTATGTTCAGCTTTTTAGAGAGCAGCAAACTGCCTTCTAGAGTGGTTGTACCATTGTACTATCCCTTCTACAATGTAAAAGAGTTCTTATCTCACCACACCCTCTCTAACCTTTATTATATCCTATCCTGTTAAATATTGCCACTGCTACTGAAATGTGTTTTTTGTACCCTCTTTGTCCTATTATTTTGATTTCTTACATTCTTGTACCTCTTTATCTATTCTATCAATTCTTTCTTCCATCTTCTGAATTTCTTCCATAGGTATTTAAGGTGCTCCTCATAAACATATTTCTTCTACACTGTTGTTTCTTGGGTATTTGCTTTCTTAATTGCTTCTCTCATCATTTGCATCTTCTTTTGTAGCAATTTAATAACTTCCCATCAATATATTTCTGCTTATTCTACCTAGAGTATTACTCTGCTTTTATTAGGAGATGGGTTATTTTGGTTTTCTTATGACAATTGAGGCAGACTGCTGCTTTTGTGACATTCTGTGTGTCTTAATAGATGCTACATCTATAACAAGTAAGTCTGTAACTCTATAGTGACAATGGTATGGCAGTGTTTTGTAAAAGATCTGTATACTTGTGTTTTGTTCTTGTCTCGAATCCCACAGTGCCAAATGTAAAACAGCAATGATCCTCACAAAGTACCTGAGTAGAAAACCAGAACATCTTTATTTTCCCTTTGAGCACTAGGTCTGCCTCTTCATTCAAGTTACAGCTGTTCTGTTCCCTTCTACTTGAGACCAAGGGGTCCCACATGGTCTTGACAAACAGCAGCGATCCCCACAAAGTACCTAGTTAATAGCTATCCATGGCTGCTGATGACATGGCAGCTGCTGACAAAGCAACGGCTGCTGCTGACACAGTGTCTATCTTTTTTGACAGTCAATGGGATACAGTATTCCTCTTCATCATCACAACTCAAAGTCATCAATTCTTCTGTTACCTTATTCATTGTCCAGTTCTCAGATCAATTACAATGACTGAAATGACATCACCTAAATCAGATGCACCTTAGCATCCAAACGAGCATCATTGCTCTTCAACATTTTACAGAGGTTCATGACAGTAGACTTGCAGATACACTTTGTCTCCTGATCTCATGATTGATGACACTAAGGGTGTTGATTTGAATCCAAGCAAGATGCAAGTGTGGATCCAAGCAAGATGGCATCTTTAACAATTTCATTTTTTCCTCTATTTGATGTTACTTATCAGTCAAGTGCAGAGGAATTTTGTCTTTTGTTGTTGATATTTAATCCATATTGAAAGCTATATGTAGTCTTTGATATTCTGCAGCAAACTTTTTAGATTCTCACTTTTAGAAAGCAAGGTTTTGTCATCTGCTTAATGCAAAATGTTGATGAGTCCCCTCTGATCTTGATGCCACACTCTTCTTCCTAGGGTACAAGTCCTTGAATAGTTCGTTCAGCATACAGATGGATCCTTACACATAGTGCCTGCTAAAGCTTCCGAGTAAATGGTTAAACCACCAACATAAAGACATCCAGTTTCTTTTTCTTTTCATTAGTTTATTTATAAAATTCTGATACAAATTCAAACACATTCTTCCCATTTTCCTTAAACCCCTACCCATCAAATTGTATAACCTAATGATTAATCCTCTCTTTCCCCTGTACCTCCATGTCCTTGTGCTTCCAACCTCTCCCACCCCTGCTGGAAACTTATACTCATTTTACAATAATGGTCTTGTACAGTATTTATCCTTGTGGTACTGAGTTAGTTCACTCAGCATGATGTTCTCCTGTCCCTCCCATGTGTAGGTAATAATTTATAAAGTTATTGCTCCTGCATGCTGCATAGTATTCCATTGTGTGAATGTACAATAATTCTTCAAGTCATTCATCTATAGTTGACATTTAGGCTGTTTCCATGTGTTTGTGATGGTGAATAATGCTGCTATCAACCTTGGTGTACAAATCTCAGTTTGTGCCTCAGTTCTCATATTCTCAGGGTATTCCAAGTAGTGGAATAGCTGGGTCATATGGAAATTCTATGTTCAGCTTTTTAAGAAAGTGTCAAACTGCCTTCCAGAATGGTTGCATCATTTTACAATCCCACCAACAATGTGTAAGAGTGCCTTTCTTATCACATCCTCTCCAACAACTATTACTTGCTGTTA
>NW_006399906.1:6201810-6209997 GCF_000299155.1 Elephantulus edwardii | reverse complement strand
AAGCTTGTTCCCAGTTTATCTTTTAAGAACACTATGGTTTGGGGCTTTACTCTCAGGTCTCTGATCCACCTAGAGTTGGGTTTTGTGTATGGTGTGAGATGTGGGAGTCCAGTTTTGCCAGCACCATTTGTTGAGAAGGTTGTCATTTCCCCATTTGATAGGTTTTATTTATTTGTCAAATATCAGTTGACCACAGATAACTGGATCTATATCTGGGTTCTCAATTCTGTTCCATTGATCTATGTGCATGTCATTGTACCAGTACCAGGCTGTTTTGGTTACTACAGTTAAAACATCCAGTTTTAATGTCTCACTGCTCTGCAAGATAATGATAGTCAGCCTTCTCCTGACAAATTTAGTATCGCTAAGTACCAACTGGAGGGTCAGCTATGAGAGTCTGAGTAGATTCCAACTCAAGGGTACATAACAGGCTCAAAAATGCCTTAAGAGAAAATGTCAGAGAATTGCAGGCTGAACAATGATTTTGGAAATCATATATGTAATGAACCAACGTGGAAAAAAAATCTAAAGTGATACTACAAATTTTGACATCAAGAGAAAAATTATTGAATTCAAAGTAATGAGAAAGTATAAAAGAGAATGGATTAAAAATCTTTTTTTGAAGCTCTTAAAACTCACAAGATCTTATCTCTTGCAAAAAAACCAAAACAAATCTATTTCTACTTCATCAGAATAATTGGTGTTTGATCTCTGGAAGAATTAATCAAATAATATAGTGACACTTTAGTGACACTAGGCATGAATACATGTATAAACAAGAAATAACATAATTTAATGAGTCTTTGCAAAAGAAAGACAATTTTATACAAGGATATATGAGAAGACTAAGAAAAAGACATCAGAAGTCAGTTTACAATGTTTAATTTGTGAGATTGTAAATGTGGTGAATATTTTGGAGAGGGACATCATGCTGGGCAGAGTGGAGGGACAGCACAGGAGGGGAAGACTCTCTATGAGGTGGATTGATTCAGTGACTGGGGTAATCAGCATGGGTGTGTCTGAGGCAATGAGATTGGCACAGGATAGAGCAGGGTTTAGGGCTGTTGTACACAGGGTCGCTATGAGTCGCAAACAACTCGACGGCCCATAACAACAACAACAACATTTTCTTTCAAGAAATAATGAAGTGAATGAATTCTCTATTAAAGTAAAATAAGGGCAAAACAAGCATCTAACCAAATAGTAAGAACAATAACAACACTAAAAGCTACAAAATAGAAATATGAGATTCTGAATATATGGCAACCTACATGTACTGACAGGGAGTATTTTCCCAAAATATTGAAAAGAGCAGACTTCTTATAAAGTTTTTCCAGGAAGGATAAAATCAAATGGATTACAAATAGATATTATAATATCTTAATAGTGTCTCTTCAAAATGTATGTCCACTTAGGATCTTAGTAAAAAGATACATTTTTTTCATTAAAACAACTAGTTATGGGCCGAAGAAAATGTCATCTGTAATTTTAATAGATGGAATAAGTGCAAGCTATAATTTAGCACTTTGGAAAATCCATTGAGAGAACATTTTGCCAATGTAACACATCTTTTGATTTCTTCACTCTTGCGCTCATTTACTCGTTGTTGATTGTAGATCCAAGTAAAATGAAATTATTGCTAATTAATTATTTTCCCATTTGTCATATGTTGTCTGTTGGTCCAATGGTAAGGATTTTATTTTTTCTTCTTGATATTGAGCTGCAATCCATTTTCAAAGATTTATTTTATGATTTTCTCCAGCAAATGTGTCAAATCCTCATAACTTTTATAAAGCAAATTTTTTCATGAGCATAATGGTAGTTGTTCCTCCAATCTTGATGCCACATTCTTCTTCATAGAGTTCAGCTTCTTGAATGATTTGCTCAATACACAAATTGAATAGGTATGGAAACAGGCATAACTCTGATGCACACATTTTCCATACCTTCCTGATTTTAAACTATGCAGTGGTCCCTTGTTCTGTTTCCACATCTGCTTCTTGATCTAGAATACCTTTGGCATGAGGTTAAGTAAGTGTTCTGATATTCCCTTTCTTCTCAGTTTTATGATTTATTATAATCCACAGTCATAATTTATTTTGACTAACAGGATTAAATTCCTTTGCACAGATAATATAAAAGCGAACTCTTTTTTTTGTATTCTCTATTTTCACCCCAGATCCACCTAAGAACAGAAATAATATTCCTCATGGCATCCATTCTTTTAAATGTAGCTTCAGTTTATTTCAGTTCTATGTCACTATTCCAGCCATTTTTCAACAATATTCAGCAAGATTTTGCTTACACATATTTCCATTCATTTCAGTGTATAGATTAAGGTGCACTTGTTCTAAGCCATGGTCTTCACAATCACTTGCTTGACAATTACTAAGGATTATAACAGAAGCATCAATGCCATTATGTTATTGTGCTGGAGAAGAATATTGAACATACCATGGGCTACTAAGTCTGTCCTAGAGAGGATGAAACCAAACTGCTCTTTGGAGGCAAGGATTTTGCCATCTCACATAATTTGGGTATGTTGCCAGGAGGGACTAGTCCTTGGAGAAGGACATCACATTTATAAAAGTGGAGGGACAGTGCAAGAACTGAAGACCTTAGATCAGATGAGGTGACTCAGTGACTAGGGTAATTGATGTAAGTGTGTCAGAGACAATGAAATTGACTCAGGATAGGACTGATCTCTGAGCTGTTGTGCATAGGGTTGCTATACATCATGAGTGACTCAATGACACATAACTTTATTTAAAAAATTCTACTTAATTTTCCTTTTATATTATTTTATCCTGTTTTGTTTAGTCCTTGATTTTCATATTTAATTCATTTATAAAAATTTGAAATGCTTCAAAATTTGCATGTCATTCCAGCATAGGAGCCATACTAATCTTCTCTATATCTTTACAATTTTTGGTATATAATCTGCTGAAGTGAGCATACAATTTATATGTAATATCAATGATATTGTACAATAATTACCTCATTCTGATTTGTCACTTTTATTTTTTAACACAGTAGAGGGAGAGATGGATAAGTGAAAGGGGAAATATCTGGTGTAAAAAGCAATGCATATGAGCTGTATGAACTTTATAAACCAGTATTAAATATTTTAAAAAAGAAGATGGAAAGATGGTAGGAATATACAGAGTCACTTTCAAGAAACAACATATGATCAAGAGGTAATGGAGGAAGAGGTAAAAGGAGGAAGTTCAAGCTGCTCTGAAGGACTTGGCAAAAATAAAGCCCTAGGAATTTATAGAATACCAATTAACAGATGCTGGTTTTGACCTGCACAAGTTTGTGTCAAGAAATCTGGAGAACAATAATTTTGCCAACTGACAGGAAGAGACCCATATTTATTCACATTTAAAAAAAAAAGAAAAGTGACCCAGCAGAATGTGGAAATTATCAAAAAACATCACTTATATCATACACTAACAAAATCTTGCTCAAGATTTTCCAGATATTACTTGAATAGTACATCGACAGAGAACTACCAGAAAGACAAGCTGGGTTTAGAAGAGGTTGTGGCACTAGGAACATTATTACCAATGTCAGATGGATCTCGCTAGAAAACAAAGAGTACCAGAAGAATATCTGAGTTTCATTGACTATGAAAAGGCATTTGACTGTGTGGATCACAACAAATTGTTGTTAACCTTGAGGTAAATGGGAATCCCAAAACACTTGATTGTGCGTATGCAAAACCTATATTTGGACCAGGAAGCGGTCCTCAGAACAGAGCAGGAAAACATCACATGGTTCAAAATCAGGAAAGGAGTATGTCAGGAATGTATCCTATATCCATATCTTTTTAATCTATAGGTGATTTAATCTCCCAGATGATTTGGAAAATAGGGCTTTAGGAGGAGAAACGTGACACCTCAGGATTGGAGGTAGACTTAGCAACAACCTATGTTATGCAGATTATATATATCTCACACACAGAAGTGGCATCCACTTCCTAAACAATATGTTTCTAGAAACTCTGTGAACTTTGATAAATGACATTAGTTTTAGAAAGAGAATTGTTTGCCTTTCTCCTGTGGAGTAGCTGGTGAGTTTAAACCAAGCACCTTTGGATTTTTTACCATTATCACACCAGAGCTCCATAAGTATATCTTATTCTTGTTTATCATTGAGTTGGAAATTAGCCATAGCAACCCTCACACAGGCTTTCAGTAGTAATAAATAAATAAATAAATAAATAAATGGGAATTATTATTCACATCTTCCTCCTACAGAGCAGATAGTGCATTTGAACTGTTTGCTTTGCAGTCCATTTCATCACTAGGCTACAGATCTCTCTCTCTCTCCTCCCCCCATTCCCCCATTTCACTCAGGAGTAGATTGCTAATCCTTCTCCTGAAATGTGTGTGTGTATGTGTGTGTGTTTTAGCCATTTTTATGTATATATAAAAGATATGTCTTGGAGCAAGTGCAAACAGAATGTTCTTTGAAGACATGTGTGACAAAGTTTTATCTCACATACTTTGGTCATTTTACTAGTAGAGGCTATTTTTGGCAAATGGATATCATCCTTGGAAAGGTGAAGGGTCATCAAAAGAGGAAGAACCTTGATGAGACAGATTGACATAGTGACTGCAATAGGCTCAAGTCTATTAAAGATAATGAGAATGGTACAGGATAGGACAAGTTCAGATCTGTTGTTCGTAGCATCGCTATGAGTCATATTTAACCTGATGGCACCTAACAACAAGAACAATGCATACATATGTATGTGTGTATGTGTATGAGGAGGCTGATATCTTTGCCACTATAAATTGAAATGGAAGGAGAAGATTGTTTATCTTTCTTTAATGGAGCCATGTAATGGTGTAGTATTTGGGTTAATAGCACATCTTCCTAAGTTCTAGGCCATGAGAGATCCATCCATCTCTGTATATATGGTATAAAAATGTTAACACAAATGAATGACTCACATAATTTTATTTTGTTGTTGTTTTTGTTATGTGCCATTGAGATGCCTGTGACTTATAGCAACCCTATGGACAACAGCTCTGAACCATATCTTATCCTGCGTTAGTCTCATTGACTCTAACACATCTCATCTCACACCCCAATTATAAGAATTATTTTTCTTTAATTTATTTAACTACATATAAGTATTAAAATATCCTTAATATTTATTTTGTACAATAAATGTTGTAGTATTTACATGAAATGAATGCAAAATAAGTCAATTTTTAACAAATTCAGTTCTCACAAATACATTTTCTGCATTGAATGCTTAAGAAGATATATTTTTCTTAACCTGATTCATCCTTTTTATTAATTACCTTGGCATACAGATTGAATACACATGGATAAAATTATATCATTACTTGTCAATAAGCACTTAGTATCGTAATCAAAACTGAAAACCAGCTCATATCCTAATAAATCACTCAAAATCATTGCTGTTATTCAGAACTGACTCAACTAACGCACCAGTGGATTTTTAGAGGCTACAAATTGGAGGGGAGAAGATTTTCCATCTTTATCTCACAAAGCAGCTGGTGCATTGAAATCATCTTCCTTTTGTTTGGAAGCATAGCTACTTACCCTTTGGCAACAAATTATTAGATATTTACAATCAAGTATTTTTCTAAAAATTTGCAAAAAATATTCCCTATGCTTCTTTACTTTAACATATTTTAAATTTTCCTAATTTTAACAATTTAAAAGTTTACATATACTAACATTTAAAGCTGAATAATGATGTATTCTTTAAAATTTTAATTTAAAATATTTGTGATAATAAAAATAAAATAAATAAAATATTTGTGATACATTAAAATGGAAAAGAAACAAAAAACTCGTAAATTCACTCTCTGAGTTGATCTCCATTAATAATTACTTTTCTTCATGTTTTCAAAGTTATCATTATTAATAGAAGTAGACTGACATTATTATTTCTCAAAGAAGCAAGTGGATTTGATCTATTTTCAGTTGGCTGTCAATCAAGTTATCCACAATAGAGTTCCATTCTTAAAATATAAAAGGTAACTCAGAAGGATTTGATGTCATTTTCCAAAGCTTATCAATATCAGTGTGTTTTACAATGTGATATTATAAATATATTCAAGATTTGCATTGAAGTTTATTTTACTTATGAGAGAGTTGTTGTTGGTGTTGTTGTTATGCGCTGTTGAGTTGCCTGCAACTCATCAGCAACCCTATATACAACAGTCCTAAACCGTGCTTTATCGTGAGTTAATCTTATTGTCGCTGACACACTAAACTCCATTACCCAAGTTACTGAAGCAGTCCATCTCATCAAGGGTCTTCCTCTCTTGTGCTGTCCCTCCACTGTCCCAAGCATAACATCCTTCTTCAAGGACTGGTCCCTTCTTGCAACGTGTCCAAAATATGTCGACAATGCTTCAGAATCTTTGCCTCCAAGGAGCAGCCTGGTCTCACCCTCTCTAGGACGAGCCTGTTTGTTCTCAACTGTCCTTGATACATTCAATACTCTTCTCAAGCTCCACTGCTCAAAGTCAATAATTTTCTTTTTATCTTACTTAGTCATTGCTCAGATTTCTGATGCATAGCAAGTAATTGCAAAGACTATGGACTGGATCAGGTGCACCTTAGTCTCTAGACTGACATAGTTGCTTTTCACTACTTTGGAGAGGTCTTGAGCAGTAGACTTTCAATGCAATTCATCTTTAAATGTCCTGGCTGCTGGTACAAAGAATGCTGATTGTGGAGCCGAGCAACCTAAATCTGTTAATAATCTCAATCCCTTCACCATCTGTCATGATGCTGTCAATTGGCCCACTGGTGAGAAACTTAATATTCATGCTGCCATCATCAATGCCTAATTTGAAAATTTCATGTAGCTACAAGACCACTGAAATAATGTTTCCAAATCTTGGTAGCTTATTAAAAAGTAAAATATTGCTCACAATCATTAAAAAAAATAATTTGAAAAGTAATCAAAAGGAAGATGACAAAAATCCAAGCTGGATTCAAAAGATACCATGGCTCCAGGGAGTTCATTAATGATATCAGATGGATTTTGGCTGAAAGCAGAGAATATCATAAAGATATCTGTTTATTTATTATTCATTATGCAAAGAATTTTGTTTGTGTAGATCATAAGAAATTAAGGATAACATTGAGGAAAAATGGGAATCCCAGAACCAATGTATAGACTAAGAAGCTGTTTTTCAAACAGAACAAAGGAACACTGCATGATTTAAAATCAGAAAAAGTATGTTCCAGTGCTGAATCCTTTCTCTGTAGTTATTCAATCTGTATATAGAGAAAAATCATTCAAGAAATTGGACTATAGGAAGAAGAATGTTGTTTTAGGGTTGAGGAAAGACCTACAGAAATGTCAGGATAGAGGGAGAAAAAATTAAAATTGTCAGTAAATCAATTTTACTTGGATCTACAATCAACATTCATGGTAGATGTAGTCAGTCTCTTGTCAAAAATTTTCCAAAGTGCTAAAGAATAATGATGGCATTTTAAAAGACTAAGGTGCACTGTGTTTTAAATTGCTTAAGAATGACAGAGAAAGAATTAATGTTGTTGAATTGTGGTTTTGTATAAGAATACTGAATATCTTATGAACTGCCAAAAGACAGACAAGTCTGTCTGCAAGGGGTTTAAACTAGGATACTTGCAATGAGCAAGGATGGTGATTCTTTGTCTACTATAATTTGGAGATGGCAAGAGGTACAATTCCATGGTAAACATCATGCTGACAAAGGTTGAGGGTCAGTGGAAGAGAGGAAGACCCTTGACAAGAAAGACTGACATGAAATACTAAAAATGTTTTGCAGTAAAGTTCCTTATTCGCTAGGTCACCATAGAAAACTCAAGCTTAACTATAATCTAGATGATGAGAATGGTTTAGGATAGGGCAAGGTTAAGATGTTTTTCATAACACCTTTCTGAATCACAATTAAACTGATGGCACAAAAAAAAATAATCAACATCTCAATCTTGCATGTTTTTTTGCATGTAAAGAATGTGTTTATTTGTGTGTACCCTGTGTTATACAATCTTTTATTTGCAAGGCATTTTTTATTATTAAATTTTATTAGTGTTAATGAACATTTACAGAGATTTTGGGTTTTCATTCATTCATTGTTGCACTATTCTCTCCACCCTCCTCCCCAGTTTGTTCTTCTTCCCCCCCGCCCAATGTCTGTT
>NW_006399906.1:6196243-6200562 GCF_000299155.1 Elephantulus edwardii | reverse complement strand
AATCATTTATATATATATTGCATTCTATGTAATTTATGACTTTTGACCCTTGCCTATTACCCCATCTTTTTAGTTTCCAATATCTTACCTATTCCTTCACCCTTCCTGTCCGCCCTCTAAATTGTTATTCTAGTGTTTTCCACCTTTCTAGATAGCATTACAATTCCTTCAGAGCAGGAATTTCTCCTTCATAACCATTGTTTTTGGACTATATGTTGTTTCATGAAATTCTTCTGTTGTTAACCAGTCCTTTTTTGGTAACTGATTCTGTGTCTTCCTTCCATTTTTGTTTATCTTTCCTGGATCATTCTCTGTTCTATTGCCACTCAAGGTTGTTCTTCAGTTCCTTCACCTTGAGTCCCTTTTTATTTTCTGACTCCAACTTTTTGTACATTTTATATGATGCAGTGCTTTATTTTGCTTAGTTGCCCTTTGAAATCTTCTATTTATCTTCTTAACTTCCTAATTTCTTCTCTTTACTTTGTCTTTTCGGCATTCTAGTGAAATATTCAGAATTTTTTCTGACAATCTTCTCAGTATTTTATTCCCCCTCTTTCTGACCTTTTACATTTTTCAGGGAAATAGTACAAGGTTCAAAAACAAGAAAGGAATGCATCATGGATGCAAACTTTCTCCATAACTTTTCAATCTGTACACAAAATAGACCATTTATGAGGGTGAACTTTATGAGGAGGATCAACAACTTGTTAAGCAGATGGCACAACCTCAATTGCCAAAACTTGGGAAGATCTAAAACAGAAAGTCAAGGACTGTAGTCTTGAATATTTATTGATGCTTAACATAAATAACAAAACAACAACAGCAAATAAAAAACAACAACAACAAAAGTTCTCACTACTGGGACAATTAGTAGCACAATGACAGAGGGAGAACAGAGTGAAATTATTAATAATTTCATCTTGCTTGAATCCATAATCAACAGTCTTGGTATCAACAATCAGGAAATCAAATGATGAACTGCATTAGGTAAATTTGTTGTTAGTGGCATCTCCAGAGTGCTGAAATGTAATGGTGTCAGTTTAGAGAATAAAGTTTTCCTGATTCAGGCCATGGTTTTCATAATTACTTGCTGTGCATAAGAGAGCTGGACAATGACTAAGGATGGCAGAAGAAAAGTCAATGTCTTCGAATTGTGGTGCTGGAGAAGATGTCTAAACATACCATGAGCTGCCAAGAGTACAGATAGGTATTTTTGAACAAGTTTAAAGGATTTTGAAGCTCTGTCTCACATACTTTGGGTATGCTGTCAAGAGGGACATGTCCTTGGAGAAGAATATCATGCCTGGAACAGTGGAGGAACAGCATAGGAGAAGAAGATCTTGGATGAGATGGATTCACATAGTAATTGGGGTATTGGGAGAAAGACTATCAGAGACAGTGGGATTGGCTCAGGATAGGACAAGATTCAGATCAGTTGTACAAAGGTTGACTGTCAGCTGCAGTCAACTTGATAGCTCATAACAAAAATAAGATAGTAATATTCTGAATGAACTAACTCAATCACATAAGGACAAATATTGCATAAGATTTCTATTAGAAAAAAATGGAAGAATAACTAGTAAGACATGTATAAATGTGTAAAAGGTGAAAGGAGAAAGTCTTATATTTTTCAGATAGTGATTTTAAATGTTGATTGAACATTGCACTTATGTTAACAATATTCTCTTTTTAAGCCCATGATAGATCTTCATCTTATAGAAATTCAATCAAAACATTTGAATAGAAAGCTATTCATCAGTATATTTTGGAGGTTTTTTGTTAATTGTAATACATCATTGATCTTAGGAACAATACATACTACATCCCTTTTATAAAATATTAATTTCCTGTGGATTAAATTGTTTCTTTTAACACTGTGTTTTTATGGAAAACAAAACTCGTTGCTATGGTGGTACTATATACATTTATACATGGAGATCCCTGACTTTTTAAAAATATTTGAATAAAGTGCACGGAACAGGGTAGAGTTCAGATCTGATGTTCATAGTGTCACTATGAGTCAAACTTAACAGTGCCTAAAAACGATATAATGTTAATTACTAGCTGAAGTCAGTAGTTATATTAGTATACTTCAAAAAGAAAAAAAAAAAGTCAAACAGTAATCTCAGTCTTGGTACATAACAAGGCAGAATTGTGTTTCAACCGAAACATGGAAACTATTGAATTAGAAAATTAAAACATGGTCAGATACATGAAGGAACATCATTTTGTCTTGCATTTTTGTGCTGCTGAATGGCTTCTTAGTAAATTAAGTCAATCTTTTATTCTTCTTTTTCTAATGATCTCCAGAGACAGAGTAGATTATATGTATGTCTTATATACTCAGTGTATGTGTTACTTCTTGTACAGTCAATAAATTCTTCTTTCTCAATTTTATTTTAGAACAAAATTTTTAAATGACATTGGTCCTCTGCTGACTTGGAAAGTACTCATTTGTCTTGCTCAAATTAAAGTCAGTTATCATTTTGTCTTTTCAAATTCTTTTCTTTCTTTTAAATATTTTAAATTAAGATTTTATTGACTAGATTATTCTTCTAATTGTTTCCTTTGTCCATCTCGACTCTTCTTTTCTGTACATACTAGATTATATTTTAATAAAGAACATATTAAATTGTAGTGATAAAAAAGTTATATTTAGATTTTTTGCCATATATCAGAGTGTAAATGTGTTAAAGTTAACATATTCACTTTGTGTTAACAGATATCTCTCTGACAGGATAAACTTTTCCTATGTGAGCTTAAACAGTTTAAATTTTTGCATTACAAAATAATAAGTGCAACTCAAAATACTACTGCAATATTTGTTAACTAAGAAAAAATTCATTAATACCCATAGATAGACCTCTATAAAAACAATTTAAATCTACAGGGAGTGTAGTAAAAAAAAAACCCAATAAAACAAAAAAAGGAATTGTTAGCTGAAAAGATGCTATTTTTGATAGTAACTTTTTTATACAATTTCAAGTTTCTTGTAGTCTCACCAATTTCAATTCTACAAGCTTTCTACTTGTTTCCTTCTAGAGGTGAAGAAGACACTTGTGAAATAAATGTTTCACAAGAATAGTTTTGTTTTAACCCCATAGAAGGTGTAAATAAATTCTCAAGTAATATTTAGAGGGAAATTGTTATTCTTTTTTTTTTGTTGGAAATTGTTATTCTTTGGGTGAGAAGAGAGAGAAACAATTGGTTTTATATCAAACTATTGTCTCCCATAAACAAAAAGTCAAAGAAAGTGCTATCACCCTTGACTGAATCCAGTTGCCCAAATGACTTAATCAATATTAATTTTTGTCTATCCCTCTCAGATCTAATTCTTTCTCTTTTGGCTGAGAAAGTTCATTCCTCTTAGTGATGCTTTGAGTTGCAAGGATTCTTTCTAATATCAGCAGTTCCAGAGCACTCAAGCAAAATATACTGGAATTAGTAATTCTCAATACTGATGAAATCATATTGGCAACCCTGAGTCAAGTATCTGTGTGTAGATGTCATGAATTTAATTGTGTTTCTCCCTTTCCCTTTCCACCTCAAATATGTAAACTCTGCCTGGTCATGATTCTACATGGCTTTAGAATTATTTAACGATGATGTGATTAGTCATTTAGTTCTAAGATAAAGATGAGATGTAAAAACTTGGTCTGATATGATTTATGGGGATATTCCCTATAGTGTGACCTGCATATCTTTTTATTTTACAAGAAATAAAAACAAGAGAGAAGTGAGCAGAGAAAACGTGACTTGATTACTTCTTATAAGGAGATTGAAAGTAAAACAAGTATTTAGGATGCAAGGACCATGCACTCAACTCTTCCAAGTGTGAAAAGAAGGATGATATCAACTTACATGGTGATCTCTAAAGACTGTTGAATTCATGGATGTTGAAATAAGACAATAAATTCCTCCCAAAGAAAGAAATATTGCCCCTAGAACTAGGACCTTAAATTTACATTTCCTGATGGACTACATGGGAATCATTTTGACTACATCTGTGGTAGAAATAATTGGAGAAGCTCAATATTAGCAGTCAAAACCAAACCACATGCTCACTGTGGAACAGAACATCAATTACTCATGTGCAATTGAAATTGAAGGTGAAGAAAATTCAAACATGTCCACAGAACCAAAATATGAGTTTGAGTCTATCCCATCTATATACAAAAATTATCTTAATAGGTTTGAAGCATTGAACACTAATAAAGGATTGTTGTTGTGTATCATAGAGTCAGAACTGATCCAAAGTTGAACTTCCAACAGATTTTCAGAGGGGTTAATCACACAGGAAGAAATTGCCCATCCTTCTC
>NW_006399906.1:6194128-6195610 GCF_000299155.1 Elephantulus edwardii | reverse complement strand
AAGTTGACAGACAGCTGCCGTCCTGATTTTCTGAAAAATACTGATGCTTGTTCCCCTTCCCAAGAGAGGTAATCCAATAGAATGTGGAAAATATTGAACACTGTTATTCTTTTGACATGCAAACAAGTTACTCCTGAAGATCATTCAAAAATGTCTAGAACAGTATACAGGGAACAGATATTCACTGGCTCTAGAAATAGGCCTTTGTATGAGAAATATCATTGTTGATTTCAGATGAATCCTGGCTGAAACCAAAGAATAACAGTAGAATATATGTTTGTGCTTTATTGACAGATAAAGAAGCCTTTAATAAATCTCATCACAAAAGAAGAAATTGAAAAGTTCATAAGAGTCTCCCACAAAAATTTATTGGTCCAGGTGTATTCGCAGCTGAACTTTGAGATAAACTACTATGAATTCTACTTAAATTATTGACAATTTGCTATACAGAGGTAGCTTATGGTTGGTGTGATGTTAAATAATGTGATACTGATATGTCAAACGTGATAAAGGTTACCCATGGCGGACAGTGTTTGTTGGAGCTTCCTGATTAAAACAAGCTTGGAAGCAGGAGTGACATCTGCTTCCTAAATAGCTTGCCTCTGGAAACTTTATGAACTTAGAGAAACGATGAAAATTATATAAGTGTTTAGTTATTTCATTCAGAGGGTCACTATGAGTCATCTATGACTCATTGGCACTTAAAAACAAACAAAAAAGAAACAACAACAAACAACAGTTAAGGTTCTAATCCTTGGGAAATAACATCAAGCTGAGAGAAGAGAAGAAAATCCTCAACAAGATGGACTGATACAGTGACTACAGCAATGCGCTGGAGCCTTTCTTGGATTCTGATTTAGGATAGGGCAAGGGTTAGATCTGTTGTTCATAGAATTGCTGTGAGTCATAGAGAGAGCTCTGTTAGCCTCGTGGATAGAAAGTTATGGTACAAAGCCAAAGGTGGATGATTTTAATCTGCTGCTGTCTGGCCTGGTTTTAATCGTTTTGTCCAAACATTCTTCTAAGAGGTATAGAACAGAGATAACTCATGACTGCTATGATGCTAAACAGGGTAACACTGATGTCAATCATGATAATACTTACCCCTGGTGGAGAGTGTTTGATGGAGCTCCCAGATTAAAACAGACTTGGAAAGAAGAGTGACATCCACTTCCGAAATAGCTTGCCTCCAGAAACTCTATGAACTTACAGAAATGAAAGTTATACAAAAGTTCAGGAGGACATTATGCTGAATAAAATATCTCAGTCACAAAAGGACAAATACTGCATGGTGCCACTGTTGTAGAATAGGACTGACATCGGGGTTGAGGTAAAACTGAGAAAAACTGGATAAATAATGTATACTGCATTGAAACAAATGAGAGAGAGAACAGTTTAAAAGCAATATATGATAGGGTATTTTGGTTATCACAAGAGTCCAGAATTAATGTTGCATAGTTGAGTGTACTCGGGGCAGGGGGT
>NW_006399906.1:6191720-6192943 GCF_000299155.1 Elephantulus edwardii | reverse complement strand
AAACTCTATGAACTTTGATAAATAATGATAGTTGTAGAAGGACTTCAGGCCTTTTGTTCATAGAGTAGCTACAAGTCATGTTCGACTTGACAGCAATCAACAGTAACAATATTCAAGATCATATTTTGGTTCTCATGGGCTTGTCTAATTTTCTTCAGCCTAAACCTGGTCGTGTACATGTGTGATTTTTGGTGACCCACACTCTGTTCTTGGCCTAGATTTGACTGCTGATATTTAGCTTCTCCAATGATTTCTTAAACAGATGTGTTCAATATGATTCTTATGCAGTCCATCAGGTAAGATTCATGTAAAAGTCACTGCTGGTTTTTTCAAGGTATTTGCAGTGAATAAACAATTGAAAATGCAAAATTCTCTCACTTTATTTTCAGCCTCATTTCTGTCTCCTATTACTATTTCTTCTTAATTTTACCAACTTATGTATTCCAGTCACCAATTTTCTTTAATATATCTTGATTGTCATTGGACAGATAGGCAACATCATAATAGATGGAAAAAAGACTGAAACTGTAAAAAACATCATATTACGTTGATCCATAATTTACACTCTTTGTAGCGGCAGTCAAGTAAGAAGGAGACATATTGCACTGGGAAAATCGGTAGTTAGAGTCCTATTCAAATTCTGGAGTAGCAATAATGTCAGCATGAGGACTGAGGTGCATCTGGTTCAAGTCATGGTTTTTTCAATTACTTGCTATACATCTGAAAGCTGGACAACAAATAAGAATGACAGAAGAAGAATTTATGCCTTTTAGCTGTGTGGTTGGAGAAGAGTATTGATTATGCCATGGACTGCTTAAAGAACGGATACATCTTGGAGAAAGTGCAGTCACGGTGCTGTTTGGAGGCAAAAATTATAAAGCTTCTCCACACATTCTTCAGACATATTGCTAGGATAGGTTATTAATTGGGAAAAGATGTCATGTTTTGAAATATAGAGAACAAAGGGAAGAAAATCTTCAAGCTGATAGATTGACACAGTGATGGCTACAGCTACAATAGACTTTAGTGTATTAGAAAGTATGAAGATGGCACAGAATGAGACAGGGTTCAGATTTGTTGTTCATAGGGTCATTATGGGTTTTATTTGACTCAATAATAGACCAGTATCTCTCATGAATATAGTTACAAAAATCCTTTTAAAAAACCCCCAACAGCTTGGTAAATAGGATCCAATTGTCATTGTTGTTATGTGTTCTTGAGCT
>NW_006399906.1:6188361-6191035 GCF_000299155.1 Elephantulus edwardii | reverse complement strand
AGCAGGGTTGTGTCATCTGCATAATGCAGGTTGTTGATGAATCTTCCTCCAATCCTGATGCCACATTATTCCTCATACAGCCCAATATTCTGGATGATCTGCTCTGCATATAATTTGAAAAGGTATGGAGACAGAATACATCCCTGGCATATACCCTTCCCGATTTTGAGCCATGCAGTGTCTCCTTGCTCTTTTCTCTATAGATTTCATATAAGCACAATCCAATATTCTGTGATACCTACTATTCTCAGAGTCAGCCACAATTTTCTGTGATCAACACGGTCAAATGCCTTTGCATAGTCAATGAAAGAAAGATAGATATTCCTCTTTTACTCTCTGTTTGCAGCAGAAATCCAGCTAACATTAGCTGTAATATCCTTAATACTACAGCCTCTTCTAAATCCAGCATGCACATCTGGCAGTTGTCTGCTGACATACTGCTCCAGTCATTTGTGTATAATCTTCAGCAGAATCTTTCTTACATTTGATACTAGTGATATTGTTTAATAATTTCTGCACTCTGTCAGGTCATCTTTCTTTGGAATCGTATCAAATATTTATCTCTTCCAGTCAGTAGATATAATAATCCATTATGGCCAAGTGTGATTCATAACAGTTATGCAAGGATTTTCATCATACCCATCAATATATCTGTTGTTTATTGAAAAAACAAATAATGTATTTCATCACATTAACAAAGCAAAGAACAAGAACCACATCATCTATTAATTAATATGGAAAAGGCTTTTGATAAAATCCAACACTCCTTCCTGATCAAAACTCAACAAAATAGTAATGGAAGGAATTTTTCTCAACATATTGAAAAGTATATACACAAAACCAAGAATTAACATCATTTTCCATGGAGAAAAATTAAAATCATTCTCCTTGCAAACAGAGACCAGACAAGGATGCCCTCTATCTCTCTCTCTATTCAATGTTGTTTTGGAAGTACTTGCTAAGGCAATAAGGTAAGAGGAGGAAGAAAGAGGCATCCAAATTGGCAAAGAGATGGTGAAACTGTCACTATATAGATTTGATATTATATCATATACAGAAAGCCCCAAAGAATTGCCAAGAAAACTGTTAGACCTAGTAGACAGTTTACTATAGTGGCAGAACGTAAGATCAGTTTACAAAAATCAGTACGTTTTCTCTGAAGTAACAAAGAATCAAGGAAAATGAAACTTAGGAAGCAAAAATATTTACAATGTTGTTGTTGTTGTTAAGTGCCATCAAGTCGCAGGCAACTCATAGTGACCATATGAAGGAGAGTCCTCGATGCTGATATTTACAATAGCCAACAACAAAGTGAGACACTTAATAAACCTTCAAAATATAAAGTGCAAAATACCATTTGTGAGAATCTCAATTAAAGGATAAATAATTTCTATCCTTGGATAGGAAGACAAAACATAGTGAAAATTACAATAATACCAAAATCAATCCAAAAACTTAACACAATCTCAATAGAGATACCAAAATTATTTTTATAAAAGTACAATTGACAAGTATATTAGAAAGGAAATAAGTGGTGACTAAGCAAACAATTTTTACACACACACACATACACACACACACACATTATGTAGGAAGTGTTGCATGGCCTGATCACAAAAAACAGATTACACAGCTATAATAACCAAAATAGCAAGGTACTGATATTATGACAGACACTCAGACAAATGGAACAGAATTGAGAAAACAGAAATTGACTAATCTTTTTACAGTTCACTGATATTCTACAAGCAAACAAAACTGATCAAATGAGGAAAGAACAACCTCTTCAACAAATGGTCCTGGCAAAACAGAACTTGTACCTGCAGAATGGTGAAGCAGGATCCACATCTTTCTCTGTACACACACAAAACAAACAAACAAAAAACAGGTCATGGTGGATGAGACCCTAAGGATAAAGCGCCAAACCATAAAATTTATAAGAGACAACATGAGATCAAACTTAAAATCCCTAACCTATGGTATAAATAGGCTTACAAATATACCCAGAAATGTACAACTAAAAAAAGACAAACATGGCAAATGGGATCTTCTAAATTTTTTAAGTCCGTGTATATGAAAACATTTTTCTAGTAAGGTGAAAAGAAAATCTACAGACTGCGAGAACCATTTGAAATGACATCCACGACAATAGTCTAATAATAAAAGTTTACAGAATACTAGAGGGCCTCAACAAGGAAAATGTTGGTAACAAAATGGAAATAAGGCATGGAAAGACTTTCAAAAAAGGGATATACTAGGATGGTCAACAGAAACATGAAGAAGTATTCAAAATCACTGGCATTCAGAGAGATGCAAATCAAAACCACAATAAGATACTATCTCATTCCAGTAATAGTGGCAAATGTTAACAGTATATCAAGCAGTAAATACTGCACAGGAAAAGGAGAAATTGGAACATCAATGCACTGCTTGTAGAATTGTGAAATGGTTCAACAATGCTAAAAGGTAGTTTGGTGTTTCCTCAAAAAGCTGAACATAGAAATACCTTGTGTGGTTTAAGAACTTCAGAAAATGGATTCTCTATGCATTGCATTATAATTAAATGTGTAAAAATTTTTTTTCCAGTAGGAAAATAAAAAGGGCCGAATACTATCAGCACTTCTTAAGCTGAAGGAATTCAAGAACAAATCCAAGCCTTGAGTTGGAATATTTA
>NW_006399906.1:6181933-6187831 GCF_000299155.1 Elephantulus edwardii | reverse complement strand
GGTCCCTAAAGAAGCAGGGGAGAGTATAAAGAGTCACTGTACCAAAAGAAATTGACTGACACAGAAGAATTTATTGAAACAACAAATGAGCAAAAGCCTGGGATAAAGAAATATATTCAAGTTGCTCTGAAAGAATTGACAAAAAAAAGGCCCAGGAATTGATGTCGTAGTAATTGATACATTTAAAAAAAAAACAGAAAGTGTCCTAAATGTGCTCACCAAGTTGTGCCAAGAAATCTGGAGGACAACCATCAGGCCATTAGACTGGAAGAGATCCATATTTGTTCCCATGTCAAACAACGGTGACCCGACAGAGTACAGAAATTATCAAACAATATCATTAATATCACATACAAGAAAGATTATGCTGAAAATGATTCAAAAACAACTGCAATAGTATGTCAACAGAGAACTGTCAGATAGGCGGGCTTGATTTAGAAGAGTCCATGACACTAGGGATATTATACATAATGTTAGGTGGATCTTGGTTGAAAGCAGAGATTATTGGAGAAATGTCTATCTGTGTTTTATTGACTATGCAAAAACATTTGACTATGTGGATCACAACACAATGTAGCTCACTCTGAGAAGAATAGGAATCTCAGAACATTTGATTGTGCTTATGCAATACTTGGATATTTATACCTGGACCAGGAGGCAGTCCTCAAAAAGAGCAAGGAAGCACAGCATGGTTCAAAATCAGGAAAGATGTATGCAGTTATGTACCTTATCCCCATATTTTTTCAATCTATATGCAGAAGAGTTCATGTGGGAGGCTGGACTCTATGAGGAGGAATGTGGAGTCAGGATTAAAGGAAGACTCATCAATAACCATAACTATGCAGACGAGATAACCCTGCTTGCTGAAATTAAGGAGGACTTGAAACACTTGCTGCAAAAGCTCAAGGACTGCAGCCTTCAATATGGATTGAAATTCAACATCAAGGAAACTAAGATTGTCACCACTGGGCTGATTGGCAGCAATAAAAAAGATGGTGAAGATTTTGAGCTTGTTAATCTTTAGTTTGTGTGATTCCACATCCAATGCTCTTGGTACCAACAGCTAGGAAATCAAAAGATAAAAGATGAACTGCGTTGGGAAAGTCTGCTGTCAAGGACCACTCCAGAGTACTACGGAGAAATTATGTCAGTTTGGAGACTAAGGTATGCCTGATCCAGGCCTTAGTCTTTGCAATTGCTTGCTATGAATCAGAAAGCTGGACAATGACAAGGGATGATAGAAAGAGGATTGATGTCTTTGAGCTGTGGTACTGGAGAAGAGTATTGAATATATCATGGACTGCTAGGAGAACAGATGGGTTCATCCTGGAAAGGATGGAATCTGGCTGCTCCTTGGAGGAAAGGATTCTGAGGCTGCATCTCTCATACTTTGAGCATGTTACTAGAAGAGACCTGTCTTTGGAGAGGAACATCAGTGGAGTGATAGTGCAAGAGAGAAAGATCCTTGATGATACGATTGATTCAGTGATTGCAGTAATAAGGGTAGTTGTGTTAGAGACAATCATGCTTGCACAGGATAGAGTAGGTTTCAAATCTATTGTGATAGTATTGTTATGAGTCACTAATGACTCAACAGTACATAAGAATAACAACAACATTCATTGCATTACTTCCCACTGTGGGCATGATTCTCAGCTACTGCAATTAAGGACATAGTCTTGGAAATCATCAACAAGCTACAACATAATTAGCAATTTGGAGCTCCTTTCCCAATATAATGGGTAAACCTCACAGTTTAGAAGGCTCCATGTCTGAGTTCACTATACCAGCTCTAAGTGAAGACTTTTTCTATCTGGCAACTCTGCAGGAAGGACCTTTTCTCTGTGCTTCTGTTCCAGGACCATATTCCTGTGGCTTGGTGTGCTTGCTGTTAATAAAGTTGCCTGTGGGGAGACAGGACTGAGGTATCCCTAGGGTTGTAAGACCCTCCATCTGGGAGTCCTTGCTTCCGTGACTGTAGGGCCATCCCAGGGGCCAAGAAGGACAAGATACTTAGTGTGCAGAACTTTGTGCACAGGGAAGAATTTTCTTAGCTCCCTGTAACACAGGGCTGAACTGTGAGTTTATGGATACAGGTGCCCTAGGTAGGGATCTGATCTCTGGACACATCAAAGACAAAGGAGCATAACAAGCCATAGTGAAAAAGGTCAAGAGAGGTGGGGCTCTGTGCTGAGAATGAACACTCTCCATTACCTTTGTGGAGACAGGACTGTGACATTCCTGGGGTTGAAGATACAATCCCCAGGGCCAAACGGCATAAGAGATTTTAGTACACAGAACTTCAGACAGAGGGAATGTATTTTTGTAGCTCTCTGGGACAGAGAAGGAGAGCTGACTTAAGACCCCTTATATGCAAGCTGTATGAGCTTGCAGCTTGATATCTAATCTCCTGCCACTCCATAGACAAAGGAAGATATTAACTTCCAGTAGAAAAGTTGCATAAGAAACCACCTGAGTAGAGCTCCTGTTCTCACACCACTCAGCCACTTCATATATGAAAGAAGTCTATAGAGTTGATATAAGGAGATCACTTCAAGGTGGGATTCCAACTGGGCTGCAGTGCAGAACAAAGAGAACCTCAAGGACTTTAAGAAATGCAAATATTCCCTGAAAGGAAATACAGTGGAGTGAGTATCTTACCACATTTTAAGTTGGCAAATAACTATTAAAGGCAAGAACCAATAGCCTTTGCAGACACTATAGAAATGGCCTAACACTTATTAAAAAGCTTCACATAATGTCAAGAAAGCAACAGGCAGCTTCAAATACTGTGAAAAACCAAATTAGGCCTTAAACGAACAAACAAACCCCACAAGTCTACAACCAAAACCAAAGAATATCATAGAACTCATTAACATCTTAGAGTCAAGAAGGCAGATGATATTTGTTGATATGGAGACCTTTAAACAGCTATGAATAAAAGTACACATTATGGAAGAAACAATGGAAGCCACAGATAAAAGAAATAACCTAGAGATAGAGACGAGAAAAAAAATATACTGATGAAGAGTTATTTGAATAGCTATGCAAGAAAGTGCAAATGATGTAAGGAGCAATAGGAACCAACAAGAAAGCAAATGCTCCAGAGACGTAGAGCCAGAAAAAAAATTATATTGATGAGAAGGAAAATTCACAAATATGGAAGAAATTGTAAAAAAAAATGAATGAAGAATTGAAACTATAGATGTAGAGGTAGAATAACTAAAAAAAGAAATTTTAAAGAAATCACAAGATACAGTACTGCCAACACAGTACTAGAAATAACAGTAAGGCATGAAAATGCAATCCAGAGTATTAAGACTGAAATGATAGAAATGTTCAACATATTGTAAGGACAAAAATGTAGAAATGAAGAGATGGAGCAGAAGGTCAGTGAGCTGGAGGACAAGAACCTCAATGGAAACATACTAGAAGAAAAATCTGACATGAGACATAAAGAAAATGAGTAAAATATTAGAATTATGTGGGATGACATCAAAAGGAAGAGCAAATGTATGATTGGAATTCTAGAATATGAGAGGGATAAGGAAATCACCGAGAAATATGTTGAAGAGGTACTAGAAGAAAATTACCCAGGTATTAGGAAGAAGGAGGAAATCCACATTCAGGAAGCTCAGCAAACACCAAATAGACTAGACCTAAAAAGAAAAACATCAAGATACACTATAGTTTTGGGCTTTACTTCCAAATCTTTTATAAAAGACAAACTAGGATCAAGCTTAGAAGCTCTAGTCTATGGTATAAAGAGACTACCAATATAGTCAAATACGTACAATCTGAAGAGGATACAATTGATGAATGGTACATTCTAGAGCTTAAATTCCTGTTTTCACCAAAAACATTTTCCAACAGGGTGAAAATAAAACCTACTGACTGGGAAACAAACCTTTGGCAATACTATCTCAGACAAGAGTCTCATAACAAGTGTTTATAGAATACTCCTGGCCTCCACAAGAAAAAGTCTGCTAACTCAATTACAAAATGGGCAAAAGACACAGAAAGATTTCCACAGAGGAAGATATTCAAACAGCCAACAGACATATGAAGAAATGCTCCAAATCACAGGCAATAAGAGAGATGTAAATCAAAGCCACAATGAAATACCATCTCTCTCCAGTAGTAGTGGTAAAGTTTAACAGAACAGCAAACAATAACTGTTGGAGAGGATGTGGTGAGATAGGAACTTTTTTACATTGTTGGTGGGATTGTACAATGGTACAGTTTGGAAGGCAGTTTGGTGCTTCCTCAAAAAGCTGAACTTAGAAATTCTGTATGACCCAGCTATTCCACTGGTTGGAATATACTCTAAGAAAATGAGAACTGAGTTTCAAAAGGACACTTATACACCAATGTTCATAGCAATGTTATTAACTATCACGAGAACATGAAACAGCTCATATGTCCAACCACTAATGAATGGATTAAGAATTTGTGGTACATTCCTACATTGGAATACTACACAGATAGCAGGAGCAATCATTTTTTAAATTACTATCTAACTTAGGAGGGACTGGAAAGCGTTATGCAGAGTGAACTAACTCAGTTCCACAAGAACAAATACTGTATAAAATCTTTATTTTAGAACGAGTATGAGGATCCAAAGTGGGGGTGAGGGTGGAAATAGAGAGATGAGAATGGGAGGAGTAGGGTGTTAATCACAGAGTTGCACAATTCAATGTGTGGATGGGGTGAAAGAAGTGGGAATTATCTTTTGTGAAAAACAATGCATTCAAACTTTGTAAATAAATCAGAATAATATAAAAAATTTAAAAACTATATAGTAAAATACTCCAAATTAAACAAAAATAATAATAGAATACTGAAAGCAGCAAGAGAAATACCAAGAGTCACCTACCAAGGAAAAGCCATCAGCTTAAGTTCTGATTTTTGAACTGAAACCATGCAGTCAAGAAGATATTTGGATGGCATATACAGAAAACTGAAATAAAATAATTGCCAACCCAAGATCCTGTACCCATCAAACCTGAGGATGTGGTTAGATGAGAAGTCATTCATTGTTGGTGGGATTGTACAATGAAGGGCATAACCACTTTGAAGGCAGTTTGATACTTCCTCAAAAGGCTGAACATAGAAATTCCATATAACCCAGCTATTCCACTGCTTGGAATATACCCTAAGACAATGAGAACTGAGGCACAAAGACTTGTACACTAATGTTCATAGGAGCATTATTCACCATAGCAAGAACATGGAAACAGCCCAAATGTCCAACCACAGTGGAATCAATAGACAAATTATGGTAAATTCACACAATGGAATACTGTGAAGCACCCAGGAGCAATGCTTTTGTAAATTACTATCTAATATGAGAGAGAATGGAGAGCATTATGCTAAGTAAACTAAATCAGTCTCATAAAGACGAATACTTTATAGAACCATTATTGTGTAGTGTGTACGAGAATCTTGGGGTAGGGGGTAGGAGGCTTAAACACAGGGTCACGAAATGAGGGAATGGTAAAAGAAATGGGAAAGGTCAGGTATGAAAAACAATGTATATGAACTTTATAAACTTTATAAGTAAACCAGTATAAAATAAAATTCAAACAAAAGGAACAGAATAGTAACACAGAGAAATAAAATGTTAGATGTAGCGCACAGATTGAAAGTAAGTCAAAATGAGGAGAAAAGGCTGCAAATATCCTTTAATAGTTGGAAGGTGGAACATAAAGAGTACGAATGTTGGAAAACTAGAAGTTGTGAAAAATGATAAGGAATACATGAGCATCAATTTTCTAGGCAATAGTGAGATGATATAGACTGGCTTTGTCACTTTGAATCAGACAATTACATAATATACTATGTCAGGAATGAAACAGAAGGTAAGAATGCTGTTTCATTCACTTTTTTTATTAAAAT
>NW_006399906.1:6180237-6181833 GCF_000299155.1 Elephantulus edwardii | reverse complement strand
TATCTTAAATCTATCCCACCTGAATTAAAAAACCATCTTGGAAACAAGTTGGAGGCTTTAAACAGTAATCAACAAAGACTAGAAGAGCTGTGGGAGGATATAAAGTATATCACTCAGAAAGAATGCAAAAGGTTATTACAAAGACAGAGTAGGAAGAAAAGAGCAAGATTGATGTCAGAAGAGACTCTGAATATTGCACTACAGCACGAAGAAGCCAAAACAAAAGGAAGAAATAAAAGTTAAAGAGTTGAGTAAAAAATTCCAAAGGGTAGCACATGACAAAACAGAGTATTAAAATAAAATATGCAAATAACTGGAGTCTGAAAAGAAAAGGACTGAACATGCCAGCATTTCTTTTTTATATACTAGTTTATTTACAAAATTAAAATACATTGCTTTTGAGATCAGATTCTTCCAATTTTTCTCAACCCATCACCCATCAAATTATAAAACCCCATGATAAATCTGCCTGACATCCCTCCACATCATCATCCCTATCCTTGGTTGTTGGTTTTTTTTTGGTTTGGTTTTTTTTTTTTTTTGTTGTTGTTCTTTTTTTCTTTCCTGACTTTTAAAAAATTTATTATTAATTTCAATGAAAATTAACAGATACTTTGGATTTCTATTCATTCATTGTTGCACTTTTCTCGCTGCCCACCCCTCCCCTCCAGTTCACTCTTCTATTTGAAAAGCAAATGAAAAGTTCTTTCATTGTTATACAATCCCTCCCCTCAGGTCCAGTCCACTATGCAACCTTCCTTCTCGGCGCCTGTCATGACAATAATACCTAATCACATATCCCTTGTAAACAGTTTTCTCCCTCACCTGCTTCAATGCAGTATACACTGTTTATCCCATCTTTCTCAGTCTCCCCGAACCCTGATGTCAGTCCAGTTTTACAACAGTGGCACTATGCATTATTTGTCCTTTTGTGACTGAGATATTTCATTCAACATAATGTCCTCCAGGCTCACAAATTTTGAATAATATTTTATGAGTTTCTTATTTTTCCAATGCAGTGTAGTACTCCATTGTGTGAATATACTACACTTTTTCTATCCATTCATTTGTTGATGGATACTTAGATTGTTTCCAACTCCTTGCTATTGTGAACAAAGCTGTGATAAACATGGGGGTGCATATATCTGCTTGGGTAGCAGTTATATTTTCTTTGGGGTATATTTTGAGCATTTCTTCATGTGTTTGTGTGTCATCTGAATGTCTTTTTTTGGTGAAGTGTCTGGTCATATCTTGCGCCCATTTTACAATTGGGTTGTTTACCTTTATCTTAAAGTAAATGTTGTGAGAGATAGGATATTTTCTATACACATATAAGGAAGAACTGTTAATATGACTATTATTAAAACATATGCACCAACACCTAAAGATAAATAAAAGGAAAGAGAACATTTTTATGAAATTTTGCAATCTGAAATTGATCAAACTTAGAATCAAGATGTGTTAATAACAATTAATGATTGGAATGCAAAAGTTGCAAACAATGAAGAAGTAAGAGTAAGAAGGTAAGGGAAGAAGGTGGAAATTACAGACTTGGTGACAGAAATGAGGACACAAATGCAATTATCAAATTTTGTA
>NW_006399906.1:6172711-6180137 GCF_000299155.1 Elephantulus edwardii | reverse complement strand
CTTGCCTACCACAAAATTTCCCTTCAATTCTAGTGCCCTAACATTTCATAAGAACATGCTTTATGGGGGGTGGGACTATATAACAATGAAATCATTTTTCTTTTACTTTTCACTTGATCTTAGCCAAAAGGCCGAGAAGCGATTTACTTTTCAAAGAGAAGAGCGAACTAGGGGCGGGGGGCGAGGTTGGGCAGGGAGAAAAGTGCAACAATAAATGAATGGAAATCCAAAGTTTCTCTAAACTTTCGTTATAACTAATTTTTAAAAAATTTTATATTGGTTTGCATGCCTCTTCTTTGGATCTGTTTGTTGGTGAATATATCTGAAAGACAGTGGTATTCACTGACATTCCTTGTATGTGTATGGATATTGTCCTGTCACTCAAAATATTGCATTTCAAGACATATATATAAATGACTTTCTTAACTATGAAAGCAACCCTACTTTTCTTCACCTTTTCATCTCTGGAGTAATAGATCGTATGATTGTTTGACTCAAAATGTCCCACGACAGTCAATCTCATCTCAATAATACCTACTAGTTAACACATATGTGTTCCATTTCTTCCTTAACAATTTCTAATTTTTCTATATTCATGGTTCTCAAATTCCATGTTCCAATCACAAGTGTCTGCTTACAACTGTTCTTCTTCATCTGTACTTCCATGCTTGAAATTTCCGCCTCAGTTGCTATGTCCGTTAGTCTCCGTGTGTTCTATTGTATATAGGGTTTTCAGAGGCCTGCTATTTTGGAAGTGAATGGCAATCCTTCTTCCTAGTCTGTCTTAATCTGAGTACTCAGATTTAGAAAAGTATCTGAAAGACAAGCATTTTATGGAAAAACACAGATTAAAGATATTTCCCCAATTGTAGAATTAACTAATATTTTTCAGTGTTGTCCCATCCCTGACACAAGTGTCTAGAACCAAAGAAAAGAAAATAAATTTCCACCAGCTTTTACAATCAGAGATCGATCGAACATGCAATCAAGATGCTTTAATAATAATGAGTGACTGGAATGTAAATGTTGGGAACAGAGAAGGATGATCAGTAGTTGGAAAAGATGGACTCTGTGATAGAAATGAAGCTGGATATAGAATGATTGAATTTTGCACAATCAATGATCTATTCATTGTAAATACATTTTGTAAGAAACATAAATGCAGGCTATACACACGTATTTCACCTGATGGTATACATGGGAATCAGATTGATTACATCTGTGGAAAGAACCCTGGAGAAGCTCAATACCAACTGTCAAAACTCGACCAGGTGCTGTTTGTATAATAGACCACCAATTACTCATATGCAAGTTCTGAAGCTAAGGAAAATTAAAACAAATCCACCGGAACCAAGATATAACCTTGAGTCTATCCCATCTGATATTCAAAACTATCTCAGGAACAGGTTTGAGGACTTGAACAACAATGAGCGAAGACCAGATGAGTTGTGGGAGGATATCAAAAGTATCATCAAGTAAGAATACAAAAGGTAATTGCAAAGAGAGAGGAGGAAGAAATCACCAAAATGAATGTCAGAAGAGATTCTGAATATTGCACCAGAGTGCCAAGAAGCCAAAGCAGAGGGAAGAATTCAAGATATTGAAGAGCTAAACAGAAGATTTCAAAAAGCAGAGCAGGAAGAAAAATAAAGTATTACAATGAAATGTGCAAAGAGCTGGATTCAGAAAATAAAAAGGGCCAAACTCTCTCAGCATTTCTTAAGCTCAAGGAACTGAAAAACAAATTCAAACCCTTGAGTTGTTACACTTAAGGATGCTTTGGGCAGAATATTAAAGGATCCATCAAGAATTAGAAAGGAGATGGAAAGAGTATATAAGTCACTAGATCAAAAGGAATTGACAGACACAGAAGAATTTCATGAAACAACATATGAACAAGAGCCTATGGTGATGAAGGAAGAGGTTCAAGATGTTTTGAAGAAATTGACAAAAAATTAGGTGCTGTGAATTGATGGTATAGCAATTGACATATTTCTACTAACAGATGCTGCTCTAGATGTGCTCAGCAAATTGTGTCTAGAAATCTGGAGGACAACCATTTGGCCAACTGACTGGAAGAGATCTATATTTGTTCTCATTCCAAATAAAGGTGATCCAACAAAATGTGGAAATTATAAAAAATAATATTTTTTCAAACAATACTATTGATATCACATACAAGTAAGATTTTGCTGAAGATTATCCAAAAAGTTCTGGAACACACATGAGCAGAGAACTGACAGAAGTGCAGTCTGGATTTAGAAGGGGCTTCAGTATGAGGTCTACTGTAGCTAATGTTGGATGGATCTTGATGGAAAGCAGAGAGTACCAGAGGAAAGTTTATCTGCGTTTCATTGATTATGCAAAGGCACTTGACTGTGTGGATAGCAACAAATTGTGACTGACTCTGAGAAGAATGGGAATCCCAGAACACTTGATCATGCTAATGTTGGCCCAGGAGGCAGTCATCAGAACAGAGCCAGGAAACACTACATGGTTCAAAATTGAGAATGGTACACACCAGGGATGTTTCCTATCTCCATACTGTTCCAACCTATGTGCAGAAGAGATTATACAAGAGACTGGACTGTATGAAGAGAAGTGTGACATCAGGATTGGAGGAAGATTCATCAACAGTCTGCATTATGCAGATGACACAGCCCTGCTTGCTGAAACTGAGGAGGACCTGAAGCACTTGCAGAAGGTCAGGGACTGCAGCCTTCAATATAGGTGTAAATCTCTGTTTGTATCTTGGTTCTATTTTCCTTGAGTTTTATTTTTAGGGGTAGAATAACTGGTTCATTGGTGTATAAGAAGCAGATACAATATGGGGGGGTTGACTTTTACTCCTACTAAAGGGAAACTGTCACCATCAATATCATTTATATTATCAAACAAATAAATGCATTGTCAGACATGTTACCTCCTGTGTTACTGCTTCTGTTTCTATGAATCATTCGGTTCAATATTCACTGCAAATTGACACACAAACTTTACTGTTTTGGGGGGTTATTAGGGAAATCCATTATGGAATGAAGGGAGATAAAGAATATTATATAATGAGAGACTAAATTTAGTGAACAGCAATTCCAAGCCCGACTAATATCAAGACATAATTTCTCAATTAGTTTAGGCAGCTTCTCAATCAACAAGTAGCAGTCTAGGTTACGTTCAGAAGTTAATGGAACTCCCATATTTAGATAGACAAAGCAGCTGGATTGGTCATCCACCTCTGAAATAGCAGACCTCTGAAAATCTTATGAACATCATGATAGATAAAAATTTGAAACTATCAACAGCTTCATTTTACTTGGATCCATAATCGATACATTTGGTACCAGAGGCAGGAGAATAGGAGACATATTGCAATGGGAAAGTCTATAGTTAGACACCTCTGAAAATTATTGAGGAGTGATGATATCAGTTTGAGGACTACTTTGTGCTATAGTCTTTTCAATCATGTGCTATATCTGAGAGCTGAAAAATTAATAAGGATGGGAGAAGAACTGATGCCTTTGAAATGTAATGTTGGGGAACCAGAGTGCTTGCTCCTTGGAGGAAAAGATGATAATGCTTCATTGCACATACTTGTTGATATCTTGTTAGGGGAAATTATTTCTTGGAAAGTGACATCATGCTTAGGAAGGTGAAGGGATGGAAAAGGAGAGGAAGACACACAACTACATAGATTGACATAAAGACTACAGCAATGGGCTTTAGTGGATCAGACATTGCAAGGATGGCACAGAATAGGAAAGGGTTAAGATCTGTTCTTTATAGGGTTACTATGGGTCATATTCAACTTGACCACACCTTACAACAAGAGTTTCCTAAGTGTAGGAAAATAAGTTGATGTTTGTTAAGGCTATACATGCGGTAGATTTCTTATGAAAATATTATATAACTAATATAGTGAGAGATTATTTTCTCATTGACTCAAATAATATAAAAAGACAGCTTATTAAACTTAATAAACTTACTATGATGAGACTGTGTATGTAGTTGATTACTAAGGAGTTTCTTTTTCTGCAAAAAGAAATTGTGAAAAGATGTCACTTATGTGTTGTTATTGTGTACCATTGAGTTGACAACTACTAATACAATCCTATGCACAATAGCTCTGAACCCTGCTCTATCCTGAACCAATCTCACTTTCTCTGACACAACTCCCTCACTATCCCGGTTATTGTGTTGATCCATCTCATTTGCAGCCTTCCTCTCCTGTGCTGTCCTTCAGCCCTTCCAATTATATCTTTCTCCAAAGACTGATTCCTTTTTACTATCTGTCCAAAATATGTGAGACAGAGTCCTTGCCTCCAAGGAGCAGCTTGGTTTCACCCTCTCCAAGATAAACATCTTTGTTTTTCTGGAAGTCCATTGTATATCCAATACACTTCTCCAGCACCACAACCAAAAGGCATCAATTCTGGCATGCTTATTTATTATTCAGGTCCCCTATTCACAGCAAGTAATTGCAAAGACCATGGCCTAGATCCTTAGTCTATAGACTGATGTCCTTGTTCTTCACCACTCTTGAGAGGTCCCTGACAGCAGATTTTCTTAATGCAATTTGTCATTTGATTTCCTAACTGCTGGTTCCAAGAGTCTTGATTGTGGAACTGAGAAAGCTGAAATTATTAACAAGTTCCATCTCTTCACCCTCTATCATGATGCTGCCAAATGTTCCCGTGATGACAATCTTCATTTTCTTAATGTTGAGGTGTAATTCATATTGCAAACTGCAAACCTTGATCGTCTGCAGTAGATGATTCATGTCCCCCTTAGTTTCAACAAGATTGTGTCAGCAGCATAACACAGGTTGTTGATGAGTCTTCCTCCAATGCTGATGCCACATTTCTCCTCAGAAAGTCCACCTTTCAAAGGATCTGTTCTGCGTACAGATTGAAAGGTATATATGTAGAAAGGATGCACTCTGACACACTCCTTTTCTGATTTTGAACCATGCAGTGTTTTCCTGCTCTGTTATGATGACTGCTTCCTGGTTCTAGTATAGGTTTCAAATGAGCACAATCAGGTTTTCTGGGATTCTTATTCTTCTCAAGGTGAGACACAATTTGTTGTCATCCACACAGTCAGTTGATTTTGCAGAATCACTGACACACAGATAAACATTTCTCTGGTACTCTGAGCTTTTAGCCAAGATCCATTTGGTAATGACGTCATTAGTGCCACAGTCTCTTCTAAATCCAGCTTATATTTCTGATAGTTCTTTGTGGATGTACTCTTCCAGTTACTTTGGATAGACTTCAGCAGCATTTTGCTTGTGTATGATATTAATGATATAATTCTTTAATTTCCACACTTTGTTGGATAAACTTTTTTGGAATGAGAATAAATATGAATCACTTCCAGTCAGTTGGCTAGGTGGTTGTCCCAAATTTCTTAGCACAGCCTGGTGAGCACTTTTAGGACTGTATATGTTTGTTGAAATATGTCAATTGGTATCCAATCATTTCCTGGGGCCTTGGTTTTCTAGGGTGTTTGTTTGTTTGTTTGTCTCCAATTCTTCACAGAAGCTTGAACTTCCTCATTGAATTTTGAACTTTCTCTTTCATCCATTGATTCTTGAATAAATGTTATTTCATGAAATACTTTTGTGTCTAAGAGTTGGTTTTGGTAACATGATTCTATGTACTCCTTCCATCTTCTTTTGATGCTTCCCGAATCATTCAATATTCTGCCCATAACATTCTTAATTTTTGCAACTCAAGGTTTGGATTTTTCTTTAGTTTTTTAGCTTAAGAAATGCTGAGTGAGCTCAATCTTTTGGATTTTCTGACTTTAGCTCTTTTCATATTTCATTATGATAATTTGAAATCTTCTGTTCTGTTCCTTAAAATCTTAATTTCTTCCATTTTCTTTGGCTTCTTAGTACTCTAGTACAATATTAAGAGTCTTCCAACATTCATTTCAGTATTTTCTTCCTTTGTCTATGTATGTAATGACTTTTTGCTTTATGGATAATATTCTTGATAGTTTGTTTGGAATTTCTAGCCAGGAAGCACAGCCATTTGTATACCCTTGACTAAAGGATAGTCTTCCTTCTATCGGGGATGGTCATCCTCTTCAAGCAAATGTGCAGCTTCAGAAGGGACACGCATGGATTGGTGAGCGAGGAAGTGAACACCCATCTAGCCAACCAGATCAATGGAATCAACCTCAGTATCATAGCCAGATCATCCCCAAATCCGTGGATAATGTTCTTGACATCCTTCCACAGTTAATCTGGCTTTCACACAAATCTGGTTTTGAGATGCTTTTTAATTCAAATGAGATAGGCTCAAAGTTAAATTTTGTCTTTTGTGGATGTCGTTTAATTTTCTTTAGCTTCAGTTTGAACTTGCATATGATTATTTGATGGTCTGTTCCTCAATGAGTACCTGGCCTAGTTTTCACAAGTGATATAGGACTTGTCCAATTATTCTCTCCACAGATGTAGTCAATCTGAACCTCACTAATTCATAAATGTGATCATAAAGAAAATAACTCTAGCTTACTCTTTAATTTTGTGTTATTTTTCCTGTTGAGGAGATCTGATGGACTAATGGTAAGGAGTTGTACTGCCATCCCAAAGTGATTGCTCAAATCTACCAGTTTCTCTATGAGAGACAGCAAAACAAGTATCCAAGCTTTTCTGCACAAGCAATAAAATAAAATAAAAATGAGAGGAAATACATTGCAGAGTAAAACACAGAAGACAAGTTATCCCTTGACCTTATCTTGCCTAACAAAGTAAAATGAGATCCTTTTACAAATTCCAGTGGTAGAGAAAGAGTATCTCCTTTATTCTTGGAAAGGATATGGCCTTGAGTTACAGTAGCAAAAGAAAAAGTTTAATATGTTAAATAATTTGGAGTCATGTGAGAAGAATTAAGCGAATTAAATACATGCACATTTGTTCTTTCAACATGACTGCCACCAGGTTCTTGTGGGTAGTATGTGCAGATGATCAAGATGGTCTTTAGTGTATATGATTCAGCAACAAAGTTGGCTCTATAGATGGTTCTAAGTGAGTTTAGTGATCACAGAACACTCTTTTCAAGATGAGTGCTTTCTAGTAGATTATATAGGAATTACTCACTTGGCAACTGAAATCTCTTAGCAGAGCTAAAAATTGTTGAGGAAACACCTAGATGAAGCTGCTTTTGTTGCATCCTGTCAAGTCAAAACTGTCTTATAATTAACCCTCCAGTGGGTTTTCATAGACAGCAAATCTCAGAGAAAGAGATTATTCATCTTACCTCAGAGAATCTGGAGGACTCAAATTATGTGCCTCTAGGATTATAGCATAGCTTCTTACTATTAGGATACTAGAGCTCCCTTATAGGAAGCTAGTCTCCTCATGTAGGTTGTATTTTGGCATCTTACAAAGCTATGGAAAGATATAATTATTATAGATATATGT
>NW_006399906.1:6165191-6166376 GCF_000299155.1 Elephantulus edwardii | reverse complement strand
GAATATACCACAGCTTCTCTAGCCATTCGTTTGTTGATGGGCACTTAGGTTGTTTCCAACTCCTTGCTATTGTGAACAAAGCTGCAATAAACACGGGTGTGCATAAAATAAGTCTTTCTGGGAGAGAGTGAAACCAAGTTTCTCTTTGGAAGCTAGGGATTTGAAGATCTATCTCACATACTTTGGGCACATGGCCAGGAGAGAGACAGGTCCTTAGAGAATGACATCTTTCTCAGAAGGATAGAGAGACAGAGCAGCAGAGGAAGACCCGAGATGAGAGTGATTGATACAGTAACTGGGGCAGTGGGGGTCGGTGTGTTGGAAATAGTGAGACTGGTTCAGGCCAGGCCAGTGTTCAGAATTGCTGTAAAAAGTGTTGCTATAGGTCACAGGCAAATTGATGGCATAAAACAACAACAAAGCTATGTGATCTTATAAAAAAAGACTTGACTTCTTTGAGAATTTCCTACAGACCAAGCCAACAAAACTCACCTTTTGTTTGTTTGTTTTGTGTTGTTTTTCTTTTTCTTTACACTTTTTAAATTATTTTATGTCTTATGATGTTTGGAGATTATATTTAGTCTTTGTATATTCCTTTTCCCTCCACCCTACCAAGAACGATGTCCCTCTCCAAGCACTGGTCCCTCCTTACAACATGTCCAAAATATGTCAGACAGAGCCTCAGAATCCTTGCCTCCAAGGAGCCACCCGGTTTGACCCTTTCCAGGATGAATCTGTTCGTTTTCCTAGCAGTCCATGGTATCCTCAATACTCTTCTCCAGCACCACAGTTCAAAGGCATCAATTCTCCTTCTATCCTCCTCAGTCATTGTCCAACTCTCTGATGCATAACAAGTGATTGCAAAGATCATAGCCTGTATCAGACACACCTTAGTCTCCAGAGAGACACCATTGCTCTTCAGTACTTTGGAGAGGTCCATAACAGCAGATTTTACCATCTCAACAGTTCAGGAGGGGAAGGCCCTCTATGAGGTGGATTGATTCAGTGACTGGGGCAATTGGGATGGGTGTATGGGAGATGGTACGATTGGCACAGGACAGAGCGGAGTTTAGGGATGTTGTACTTAGGGTTGCTATGAGTCGCAAGCGACTTGACGGCACTTAACAACAACAACATATTCATTTTCCAGGTATTATAATTAAATTATAATGCATAATATGTAAT
>NW_006399906.1:6159312-6164751 GCF_000299155.1 Elephantulus edwardii | reverse complement strand
TATATATATATACACACTGAGAAGAATAAAAATCCCAGAATATATAATCTTGGTTATGGGAAACATATCTAGAAGAAGAGGTTGTTGTGCGAGCTGAGCACGGGAACATTACAGGATTTAAAATTAAGAAAGATGGTGTAAGGGGTGTATCTTATTGCAATACCTATTCAATCTGTATGCTGAGCTAATTATTCAAGAAAATGAACTCTATGAAGGATAATGACACTTCAGATTAGAGGATGATTCATCAGTTAACCTATGATATAGATGACACGATCTTGACTGCTGAAAATTAGTATTTAAAGCACTTTCACAGAAGAGCAAAGAATACAATTTTTGAGATGGATTGTATCTCAACCTCAAGAAAATAAAAATTCTTACCACTAGACCAATAAAAAATAGAGATGAAGAAATTATTAAAACTGTCAATGACTTCATCTTCTTTGAATACACAATTAACACCATTTAGACTAGCAATCAGCAGATCAAGAGACCTAATGCACTTGGAAATCTGCAGTCAGAAAACCCTCCAACTTAGTGAGGAAAAATAATGCCTGTTTGAGGACTAAGATAAGCCTGATTCAGGCAACCTTCTTTTCAGTAACTTGCTATGCAGCTGAGAGGTAGACAATGAATAAAGACGACAGAAGCAGAATTGAAGCTTTTGAGCTGTGACATTCAAGACGACTACTGAATATCCCAAGGACTATCAAATTATAAACAGATGTGTCTTGGAGACTGGCCCTTGGAGGCAAAAATAATAAATCTTCATCTCATATATTCTGGATATGTTGCTATGAGAGGTTTGATTTTCCTTGGAAATCAAGATTGGAAAAGTTGATGTCTGACAAAAGAGACTCTCAACCAGATGGACTGACACAATAACTGCAGCAATAGGTTCAAGAGTGGAGATGATGAAGATGGCACAGGATAGGACAGCATTCAGATCTGTTCACAGAGTCTACGTGAATCATACTTGATTCAATGGTACCTAACAACAATAGACTGAAATTTGTGTTATACACATAATACAGGTTGTTAATAAATCTTCCTATGATCCTGATGCCATATTCTTATTCATAAAGTTTAATTTTTAAAATTGTTTGCTCATCGTACAGATTGAATAGGTATCACAGCAACCTTGACATAAATCTTACTTGATTTTACAATCTACAGTGTTCTTTTTCTCTGCATGATGACAGCTTCTTAATTTATATATAGATTTCACATAAACAAAGTGTTCTGAGAGTACTTTTCTGTTCAATGTTACTTATAATTTGGTATAATTGACACAGTCAAATCCTTTAGCATAGTAAATAAAACACATATAGACAGCCTTTTGGAATTCTCTTCTTTCAGCCAAAATCTGTCTGACTTCAGAAATGGTATCCCTGTTGCTATGACCTCTTTGAAAGCCAGTCTTAATTTTTTGCAGGTTTCTTTTTATATACTATTCTAGCCACTTTTCGGGTAATGTTGTGGGAATTTTACTTATATGTGTTATTAATGGTATTGATCGATAATTTCCATATTACATCACCTTTCTTAAGAATGGAAACAAATATGAATCTCTTCCAATCAGTTTACTGAGTAGTTGGTGTCCTCCAAATTTTTTACCATAGCCTAGTGAGCATGTCTAGGGTATTGTTTCTTTGCTGATGCATTTAAATTGATATTCCTTCAGTTGCTAGGTCCTTATTTTTATAAATGTCCTCGGAGCTACTTGGAATTTTCCTTCATTATTATTAATTATTTATCACATGCTAGTTCCTGAAATGTTTTAGTTTCATCCAATTATTTTGGTACAGTGACTCTGTGTATTCCTTCCCTCTCCTTTTGATGCTTTCTGTATCATTGAAAATTTTACCAGTAACATTCTTCAGTGTTGGATTTATTCTCCAGTTCGTTTACCTTGAGAAATGCTGAATAAGCTCTTTTCTTTTTATTAAAACTCCAGATCTTTGTGTATTTCATTATAGAACTTCCCCATAATCTTCCTGAGCTCCCCTTTGGAACTTCTGTTTAACTCTTTTAATTTAACGTTTCTCCTCTTTATTTTGTTCTCTTGATGTTCAAGTCCAATTTTCAAAGTCCTTTTTTACATTCATTTTAGCCTTTTCTTTCTCCCTGACTTTGTAATGACCTTTTGATTCTTTATGGATAATATGGTTTATGTAATTCCACAGCACATCTGATTTGGAACATTCGTGTTCAACACTTCAGATTATACTTGAGATGGATTTTCAATTCAGGTGGATGGATTAAAGGTTCTATTATGGTACTTTCAGACTTGTTTTCATTTTCTCTCTTGCAATTTGAATTTACACATAAGTAATTGATGATCTATTCCACAGTCAGCACCTGGCTAGGTTTTTATTAGAAAATCTAAATTAAGATAATTATAACTAGACTATTTTTGGAGATCATATATAGATATTTTTTAAAAACCATGAATATTACAAAATATTTTATTTCTAGGTGGTATTTTGCGTTTCTATGATTTATGTGGTTTTTCATTATTAAGCCTAGATTTAGATGGCTCTTGGGCTATAATTTTAACTAATTGCTTTTCTAAATTTGAAAAGAAATATTTATAAATTACTAAGAAATCAAAATCCACATGACGTCTGTTGCTCACAGTCAGAGCATTACTCATGCACTTGTATTGTTCAAAGTCATTTACATTTGACGTAAAGATAATTAACTGCACACATCATGAAAGATAATCACATAGTTAAATATCCTTCACAGCACCAGAACACTTTTAAAGTATTACTGTGCAAAGATGGTATCACATTGTGAGGGCAATTTTAACAAAATAGTACAAAAGGTTATTTCAGCTTTTAAAAAAATGCCTTTTTCAGGTAGGAGAATATGCTTAGGATTAGAAGGAAAACAATCATGTAACCTTATTTTCAATTTCATGTTTTGGTGCTTGTTTTGTTTTTAACTATCATCCTTATTTTTTGAAGCATATATCTGATCAAGATTGGATTATTTAGGGCATTCTAGTATCTGGAAAACAATAACAATAGATAAATATTAATCATGAATCAAATCAGCTTAGAATGCTTCATGGAATCAAGGATTCTGAAGCTTCGTCTGACATATTTTGGCATGTTGCAAGGAGTGACCAGTCCTTGGAAAGAGAGACCATGTTTGGGAGAGTGGAGGGACAGCGCAGTAGAAGATGACTCTCCATTGAGGACTTTGGGATTATGATAGAAAATGTTTATTTTAAACTGCATTTACTAGCTATCATAGCAACTGCCATAGTAGCTTTCATAGCTGACTAATTAAAGGAAAAAATTATGGCTGTATTAAGGCAATCTGACTGAAGTTGGAGGATAAGAGCTCTGGTGGTATCGACAGATAGGAGAGTGTTCACACAAGAATCATTAAACCAGAAGGATAAGAAAAGTTGGCTTAATTTTCTATTTACAGTAAGCATTATTTCTAAGTGTATGGTTTTGTAGAATCTTTGGTAATAGTGATCCCATAGAAAATAATTCTGACATGAATCATCCTATTACTGTAAATTTTTTTTACTATTAATAGGAAAAGTCATCATTAAACCATATTCATTTTTGCCTCACGTGAAAAGAACAGATGTCCACTGAATTTCATTCATTATATTCTTCATTATGGATTAAAGCTCAACATCAAGAAAACAAAGATTCTCACCACTGGGCCAATTGAGAGCATCAGTATGGATGGTGAAGAGATTGAGATAGTTAACAGCTTTAGTTTGCTTGGCTCCACAGTCAACACTCTTGGCACCAGCAGCCAGGAAATCAAGAGACAAATTGCATTGGTAAAGTCAGCTGTCAGGGACCTCTCCAGAGTACTGAAGAGCAACAACATCAGGTTGGAGACTAAGGTGTGCCGATCTGTACTATAGTCTTCACTATTGCGTGCTATGCTGGACAGTGACTAGAGATGAAAGAAAGATAATTGATGCCTTTGAACTGTGGTGCTAGAGAAGAGTATTAAATATAGTGTGGACTGCTAAGAGCACAAACAGGTTTGTCCTAGAGAAGGTGAAGCTGGGCTTCTCCTTAGAGTCAAGGATTCTGAAATATTTTCTGACATGTTTTGGCATGTTTCAAGGAGTGACCAGTCCTTAGAAAGGGAGATCATGTTTGGGAGAGTGGAGAAACAATGCAGGAGAGGAAAACTGTCTATGAGATGGAAGGATTAAGTGACTGGGGTAATGAGAGTAAGTGTGTCTGGGACAATGAGGTTGGCACAGGCTAGAGCAGGACTTAGGGCTCTTGTACACTATGAGTCGTAAGTGACTTGATGGCACATAACAACAACAATAACAACATATTCAGTCAGAATGGTCTCACAATCTAGCTTCTGAGTGGGTTTTTGGAAACTGTAAACTTCATGGGAAGAGACTGCTCATCTTTCTCTCCAGGAGCAGCTAGTCATTATGAAACACCAATTTTTAGTTGACAAGAAAACTCCTTTCCCTCTAGGTCGCCAAATATCCCATGAAAGAGGCTAGCAAAGGAAAATACTGAGTATTCTATAGAGATATTTTCATAGACAAAAATCTTAATAGAATGACTACCTGTCTAGTTGGAGTAAAAATGCATAGTAAAGAGCAGGGATTCTAGAGTCAGATGACAGGTCTTTAATACAAGAATTTTCACTTACGAGAGTGCACCTAAACCAGGCCATAGTCTTTGCAATTGCTTGATATGCATCAGAGAGCTGGACAATGTTTAGATTTGTTGAAAGAAAATTGATTCCTTTGAGCTGTGGTGCAGAAGAGTGTTGAATATACCATGGACTGCTAGAAGAACAAACAGGTTCATCCTAGAGAGGGTGAAGCCAGAATGCTCCTTGAAGTCAATGATTCTGAAGCTTCGTCTGACATATTTTGGACATGTTACAAGGAGGAGAGGGACATCATGTCCTTGGAGAGGGACATCATGCTTTTGAGTGTTGAGAGCGAGTGGAAGACACTTGATGAAATGGATCAATTCAGTGACTGGGGTGATAGAGGTGGGTGTGTCAGAAAAAATGAGGTTAGATAGAGCAGAATTTAGGGCTCTTGTAGGTAGGGACACTATGAGTCACAAGTGACTCAATGACACATAACAACAACAACAGCTGGAGAAGAGATTGAGGTTGTTAAAAATTATAGCTTGCTCATCTCCACAATCAACACTGTTCACAGCAGCAGTCAGAAAAATCAAAAGATACACTGGGAAAATCTGTTGTCAGGAACCTCTACAGTGTACTGAAAAGCAACAATGTCAGTCTAGAGGCTAAAGTGCACCTATTCTAGGCCATGGTCTTCACAATTACTTGTTATGCATCAGAGAGCTGGACAATAAATAAAGATAACAGAAGAAGAATTGATGCCTTCAAATTGTGTTGCTGGGGAAGAGTATTGTACATATCAGGGACTGGCAAGAAAACAAA
>NW_006399906.1:6142975-6157097 GCF_000299155.1 Elephantulus edwardii | reverse complement strand
TGTGATGCTGAACACTGTGACACTGATGCATCAAATGACATAATGATTACCCATGGTGGACAGTGTTTGGTGGAGCTCCCCAATTAAAACAAGCTAGAAAGCAGAAGTGGCATCCACTTCAAAATAGCTTGCCTCCAGAAACCCTATGAACTTGGAGAAACGATGAAAGTTAGATAAGTGTTCAGGTCTTTTATTCATAGTGTAGTTTTGAGTTGTCTACGATTTGCTGGCACTTAACAACCTAACAACAACAACACAATATTAATATTTACATACATTTTATATATCATCATTTAATTACAATATGAGGCCTGGGTAGTATGACAGAATTCTGCACGATCAATGGTTTATTCATTGTAAATACCTTTATAATAGAAACACAAATACAGGCTAAATACATAGATTTGACCTGATGGTATACAAAAGAATTAAATCAATTACATCTGTGGAAGGAATCATAGAGGTTAAATATTAGCAGTAAAACTAGACTAGGTGCTGATTGAAGAACTATTGAAGATTATCGACTACTCACTTGCAAGTTCTAATTAAACTAAACTAAAATAAAATCCATAGGAAACAAACCTTTATCTTGAGTTTATCCCATATAAATTTAAAAACCATTTCAGGGACAAGTTTGAGACCTTAAACAATAATTTACATTACAAAGACAGAGGAAGAAGAAAAGACCAATATGAATGCCAAAAATACTCTGAATATTGCACTAAAACACCAAGAAACAAAAGCAAAATAAAGAAGTTAAGGACTTGAGTATAGGACTAGGAGCTGGATTCAGAAAATCAAAAGGAATGAACTTGTTTGACACGTCTTAAGCTAAAGGAACTAAAAAACCAATTCAAGCCTCTAGTGGCAATACTTAAGAATGCTCTGGACAGAATATTAAAAGATCCAAGAAACATTAAAAGAAGATCGAAGGAGTATACAGAGTCACTGTACCAAACAGAATTGGTTGACCCAGAAGAATTCCATGAAACAATGGATTATCAAGGGGCAATTGGGATAAAGAAGGAAAAGCAGGCAGCATTGAAGGAATCGGCAAAAAATAATAAGGCCACAGGAATTGATAGAATACCAATTGAACAAACAGATACTGCCCTGCACATAGTAACTAGGTTGTGTCAAGAAATCTGGAGGACAACTACCTGTCCAACTGACTGGAAGAAATCCATATTTTTGTCTATTCCATAAAAAAAGATGACCTGACAGAGTGTAGAAATTATTGAACAATATCATTACTATCCCACACAAGCAAAATCCTGTTGACAATTATTGAAAAATCACTAGAACAGTACATCAACAGAGAACTACCAGAAATATAAGCTGGCTTTAGAAGGATTTATGGACCTAGTGACATTATCACCAATGTCAGATGTATCCTGACCAAAAGTAAAGAGTACCAGAGAAATATATGTCTTTGTTTCATTGGCTATGCAAAGGCATTTGACTGTGTGAATCACAACAAATTGTCAGCAAGCTTGAAGAGAATGGAAATTCCAGAACACTTCATTGTGCTCATGCAAAACCTGTATTCAACGCAGGAAGCACTCCTCAGAAGAGATAAAGGGAAAACTGAATGGTTTACAGTCAGGAAAGGAGTATGTCAGGGATACATTCTGTCTCCATATATTTTCAATCTACATGCAGAACAGACCATTTGGGCCGCTGGGCTTTATTACAAGGAATATGGCATCAGGATTGGAAAGAGACTCATCCACAATCTGTGTTAGGCCGATAACACAACCTTGCTTGCTGAAACTGAGGAGGACTTAAAAGACTTGCTGCAAAAAGTCAAGGATTTCAATATGGATTGAAGCTTACCATCAAGAAGACAAAGATTCTCATTCCTGGGCCAATTTTTAGCACCATGACAAACAGAGAAGAGATTGAAGCTGTTCACAATTCCAGCTAGCATAGCTCTTCAATCAGTGGGCGCCAGCAGTCTAGAAATCAAGACACAAATTACACTGGGAAAAAAAATCCGTGCTTGGGGACCTTTTGAAGACCACTGAGAAGCAACAATGTCAATCTAGAGACTGACTCAGGCCATAGTCTTCACAACAAGACTTGGAAAAGAACTAAAATGATAGATGAATTGATGCCTGCGAGTTGTGTTTCTGCAGAATATTATTAAACAAACCATGGATTGTCAAAAGAGCAAACAAGTAAGTTTTGGAGAATATGAAACCAAGTTTCTCCTTGGAGGCTAGGCTTTTGACACTTCATATCACCTTTTTTGGGCATAGGGCCAAGAGGGATAGGGCCTTGGAGAAGGACATCATGCTTGTAAAAGTGGAGGGACCCCACAGGTGAGGAAGACCTCAGAAGTATTGGCACATTTAACTGTGGTAATGAGAGTAGATGTGTTATAGTCAGTGAGACTGGTTTAGTTTAGGTTCAGAGCTATTGTATATAGGGTTACTGTGAGTGGCAGGCAACTCGAAAGAATGGAGCAACAACAATATTAATTAAAACTTAAGACTATGGATCTTGGATCTAATAATTTTGCATGAAATCAGTGGTATTTCTAAACTTAGACTAGAGAAAAAGGCCTAATAACCTGTATCTCAAAATCAGTCATTAAACTTTTTGTAATACAATGTCAAATCTATTGTTCCTAAAGTTTCTCTATGAGTCAGGAAGTGAGGGAATAATTAAAATGCTAACTGCAGTAATGGATTTACCTGTATCAGAGATAGTAAAGGTGGCACAGAACAGAACAGGATTAAGATTTCTTGTTCAGGGTCATCATGAGTCCTACTGTACTTGAGATAACCCAACAACAACAATAGCCATCATCAAGTGGAGATGTAAGATTTTAAAGGTATTAACTCCTCTTGATACATGTCCAAAGCACGTGAGACAAAATCTTTCCATCATGACTTCACAAAAATATTCTGGCTGCATAACCTTCAAGACAGATTGGTTTTGTTATTCTTTGTTTGCGTTTGTCCCCCATCCTTTTCTGCAGTATTACAAACATAATTATCTTTGCCAACATTACAATTAATAAACAGCCTTATGTTTTTATCTCCTTTATCCATTGTCCAGATTTCACATGTATGTGAAGCAATTGACTTGGTTAATTCATAAGATAGGTCAAGTACACCTTAATTTTGTAATTTAATTCTTTAGCTTATTACTTATTAAACTTTGAGAAATTGTTAAGAATTTGTTTACTAAGCCAAGTATTCCTAAAATGCTCTCGTCTAAAATTTCTGGATCACTGTGTCAACTACAGTTTTGCTAAGGCAGGAAAAGTTTTGCTTTTAGATGAGTTTTAGATAAGGATCAATAAGCATGTAGACACTTTAATGCAAACTATTTGGCTATAAAATGCCTCTGTAGACATATGTTTCTTTAATGCTTTCTCTTTAATGTGGTGAAAGTAATTCTATTTGCATTCATATGTATTAGTTGTTGCTTTTATTTAGCAACAAATTTTAAGGATTGGGAATACTTTTATTTTGCCCTGGCTTTCCTCCCTTCCCTGAACTTGTATCTACTTATTCATAAACACACAGAGAAGACAGCAGGCGAACAATGATCCATCCTCGATTGAACATTATACTTCTACATCAAGGATAAAGAGGGTCCAGGGAAATTAATCCTTTGCCCTAGGAAGTTTATTAAAAATGCTAAATCAGGAGCTGATGGCAGCTTAAATAGCTTGAAGTAAGTCTCTAGGGGAAATCTTCTAAAATCCTATCTGTTAAGGTAGATTTGGTTTAAGAAGAGGCAAAAGATCAAAGAAAGAGAAACAGCAACGTAATAAAACATTGTCACCATTCGTATCAAAGGTAGAAAACAAAGATAATTTTTACATAATGTGCATTCTAAGAAATCTGTTTAATGCTGAGGGCCTGAATAATTTCTTTAACTAAAAAATGAATCCAAATATCTGCAGATAGTTCTGAACAGGAAAAAAATACGGTGTCAGAATTGGAAAAAAATTGTATTTGGTTAAAAGTATGCATTCATTAATAAATAGACTGTCTTCTGAAAGTGCCTGCTAAGAATACTGTATCGGTGTAAATATTCTGGGTTTCACACAATGTCTAGGTTTTAAGAATCTCATAAAGAGTGAAGAGATCAAGACAAGATACCCTTTATACTTGTCTCTCTTTGTCTGGACATTTATGATAAATACATAGGTAGATAGGTAAACAGATGATAGCTAGCTAGACAGACTAGCCAAAAGAAAATAAGAGAGGTGTCATTATGAGGTGCCACTAAGTGACTATTACTGATATTATCATCATCGTTGCTAGGTGCAGTTCAGTTGAGTACTACTCATCACTAACCTATAATTAACAGATCTGAATTTTGTCCTAGTCTATGTTAGCTTCACAATCTCTGATATAGTTAAACCCATTGCAGCAGTCACTGTATCAATTCATCTGGTTTGAGAGTCTTCTTCTCTTTTCTCAGACACTCCTCCTTTGCAATCATAATGTCCTTCTCCAATGAATAGCCTCTCCTAGTAACATGTTCAAAGTATTTGAGACGAAGCTTTGTTTTTTCCTGCAAGGAATGCTATAGATGTTTCTTCTCCAAGAAATGTCTGTTCTTTTGGCAGTCCATGGGATATCTAGTACTCTTCACCAACAGTACTGCTCAAAGACAAAAATTATTCTTCTATCATTCTTAGTCATTATTCAGCTCTCAGATACATACAAAGTGTTTGAAAAGCCCATTGCCTGAATCAGACATAATTTAGTCCTCAAATTAACATCATTATTTTTCAATAATTTGGATAGGTCCCTGATTACAGACTTGTCTAATGCAATACATTTGCTGATCTTCTGATTGCTAATACTAAGGATGTTGATCGTGGATCCCAGTAAGATAAAGTTGTTGAGAGTTTCAATCTTTTCTCTATCATAATTTTGCCTATTGAGAATTTTTGCTTTTTCTGATATTGAGATGCAATCCAATTGAAAGCTATATTATTTGATTTTAAGTAACAAGCGCTTTCAACAGGCAAGGCTATATCATCTGCATAACATAAGGTGCTAAGGATTCTTCCTGTCATCTGATGCTACATTTTCTTCATAGTATACAGCTTCTTTAACGATTTGTTCAGCATACATTTTGAATAGGTATGCAGAAAGGACACAATCCTGACCTATACCACTCTTAATTTTATACTATGTAGTGTTCACTTGCACTGATGGTGCTCTTTTAGATATAAGTTTTCCATGAGCACAAATCTCAGTGTTAATTATAATTTGTTATAATCTTCAGGGTCATTCTTGCTTCTCTTATTGTTGTCGTTGTTAGGGACCATGGAATCGAGTACAATCCATAGTGACCCCATGAACAACAGATCTGAACCCTGTCATTTCCTGTGCCGTCCTCACACTTCCATACACACTACAGCCCATTGCATTGGCCACTGTGTCAATCCACCTGATTGAGAGTCTCCCTCTCCTTCGTCGATCCTCTGACTTTCCAAGTATGCTATTCCTTTTCAAGGAATAGCCTTTCTTAGCAACATGCCTGAAGTATGTGAGTTGTTTGTTGTTGTTGTTTAATGTCGTCGAGTCGTAGATGACTCATAGCAACCCTATGAACTAACAGCCTGAGCACTGTTCGTAGTACATAGAGTTTCCGGAGGCAAGCCATTTTGGAAGTGGATGCTGCTCCTGCTTCCATGCTTGGTATAGTCGGGAAGCTCCAGCCAACACTGTCCACCATGGGTGCCCATTACCATGATTGACACATCACTGTCACAGGCTTCAGCATCACAGCAACCACGAGTTACCTCTGTACAGCAACACACAGACCAGTGCTATACCACCTAGAAGAATGTTTGACAGGAAGACAATTTTAACCTGGCCTGAGGGCTTAAGGCTGCCTCCTGATTCAAACCCTAGGCCCAGGCTGGCTAGCCTCACTCCAGGGACAGAGCAAGCCTGCACGTCAAACACATTCCTGGAAAAGCAGTCGGCTCCAAAAGCCTGCCACAATTCCTGCACTCCCACGTGGGAAGTATGTGAGGCGAAGCTTTATTATCTTTGCCTCCAAGGAGCACTCTGGATGCAATTTCTCCAAGACATATTTGTTTTGTTTTGTTTTGTTTCTCTTGGTAATCTATGGGATGGTAAGTACTCTTTTCCAACAGCACAACTCAAAGTCACCATTGCCCAAAATTTTCAGCTCTCTGTGGGATCCTTCCCATTTCCTTCACACCCTTCCTCCACTCACTAAACTGTACAACCCTGTGGCTTCACCCTTACTCATCCTCACCTCTTTATCCCCACCCCTTCTCATCTTGAGTCCCCATACATGCTCTGACTGCTGATATTGAGCTGATATTGTGCTGATGTGGTTCCTTCCTGAGATGTCATCAATTTCCTTTCCATGCAGCCTCAGATGAGCTCCATGTGTAGAGTCGTCATTTGTGTTATTTAAAATAGATATTTTCAATTAATAAATCATTGAAAATAAAAAAAAATCATTCTATTTTCAGCCATATTTCTCTCACCAAATCCATTATTACCAGCTACTATTCCTTCTTCATTATTTCCAACTTTTGAATTCCATTCTCTAATTACCTTTAACACATCTTGAGTGCATGCTTGGTTATTAGTTTTGGACTACAAAACTTGATAAATGGGAGAAAAGTGCAACAATGAATGAATGGAAATCCAAAGTCTCTGTACATTTTTACTGAAATTAATAATAAATTTAAATAAAATAAAAAAATTGATAAACATTTTTAATTTCTTTCTCTATCTGTCTATGTAGAAATGTGTGTTTGAATAAGCCATATTAATACATCTTCCTTGTATGCTTATAGAAAATGTCCCATCACTCAAAACACAGTACTTCAGGATAGAACTTAAAATTGACTTTTTTATTATGACTACAACACTATTCTTCCGGTTTTTATTCCCAGCATAGTGCACCGTGTAATTATCTGATTCAAAGTGTCCAGAGGTAGTCCATCTCATCTCACTAGTGTCTAAATGTCAATGACCATGCATTCTATTTCACTGTTAATAATTACTAGTTTTATTACTTTCATATAGTCTATTGGGTTCCAATTATTAAACATGTTTGCTACTCCTTTTCCTTGTTTCAATTGGCTTCCATTCTGGACTCTAGATTTAATACTATAACTATCCATTCCTCAACTGGTCATAGGGTTTTTTGAGGCCTGTTATTTAAGAAGTGGATAGCCAATCCTGGTTCCTAGTCTGTCTTAGTATGGTAGCTCAAATAAAACTGTCTACCATGGGTAACCTTTTTGGCATTTGACACGCTAGTAGCATAGCTTTCAATCACTGATTCCATTACAAAGTCATTAAAGTGTAAATAGACATTATTCTTGCATTCTTTGCTCTCAGACAGGATCCATCTGACATTAGCAACGATATCCTGGTGACATAGAATCTTTTAAAGTCAGACTGGCCTTCTGGCAATTTTTTATGTACTCTTCTAATGTTTTTTAATGAACTTGGGCAAAATTTTCTTTTTATTAATCATATTGTGTGATATTAATGACATTGTTAAAAATTATATTATTCATTGTACATTTATTATACCAAAAAGCATTGATTAACACAGATGAATTTTATGAAACAATATAAAAAGCAATAGTGATAAAGGAGGAAGTGTAGGCTGCAATACTTACTCAAGGAATTGGCAGCAAATAAAGTCTCAGGAATATATGGAATAACAATTGACTTTATTTCAACAAACACATTCTGTCCCGAACTTGCACACCAGGGTATGCCAAGAAATCTGGAGGAAAAGTACCTGGTCAACTGGAAGAGATTCATATTTTTTTCCCCATTCCAAAAATGAAAGTTACCTAATAGACTATGGAAATTATTTTAAAAAGTCACTAATATTACACACAAGCAAAATCCTGCTGAATACTATAAAGAAAAAAATGACTGGAATGCTGCATTGACAGAGAAATACCAGTAGTAGAATCTGAGTTTTAAAAAGGTCAAGGCACTACGGACATTATCACCAATGTCACACGCATCTTGACAGAAAGCAGAGAGTGCTACAGGAATGTCTATCTGTGTTTCATTGATTATGCAAAGGCATTTGACTATGTGGATCGCAACAAATTCTTACTCTTAGGGGAGTAGGAATCCAGAACAATTGATTATCCTTATGTAAAGTCTATACTCAGACCGGGAAGCATCTTCAGAAGACAGCAAGGAAATACTGCATTGTTTAAAATCAGGAAGGGAGTATATTAGGGATGCATACTGTCTCCATTCTTTTTCAGTCTATATGCAGAACGGATCATTCAGGATGCTGGGCTTTATGAGGAGGAAGGTGACCTCAGGCTTGGAGGAAGATTCATCAACAACCTGTGCTATTCAGATGACACAGCCTTGCTTGCTGAAACTGAGGACCTGAAGCACTTGCTGCAGAAAGTCAAGGACTGTTGTCTTCAATGTGGATTGAAGCTCAACATCAAGAACATAGATTCTTATAACTAGGTCAATTGTAAGCCCCATGATAGACTGAGAATGAAGTTCTCAATAATTACAGCTTGTTCTGCTCCACAGGTAACACTCTTAGCATCAGCAGTCAGGAAAATCAAAAGATGCATTGGGAAAATCTGCTGTCAGGGACCTCTCCAGAGTATTGAGAAGGAAAAAAAAAATATGTCGGAATAAAGTGTCCCTGATCCAGGCCATAGTCTTTTCAATTTCTTACTATGCATCAGAGAGCTAGACAAAGACTAAGAATGATAGAAGAATTGAAACAATTGAGTTGTGGTGCTGGAGAAGAGTCTAGAACATACCATGGACCACCAAGAAAACAAAATGATCTGTCTTGGGGAGGGTGAAAGCAAGTTTCCCTTGGAGGATAGGATTTTGAAGCTACGTCTCACATACTTGGGCACATGGACAGTAGAGGCCAGTCTTTGGAGAGGGACTGTTTGGAAGAGTGGAGGGACGGCACAGCAGAGAAAGATCCTGGATTGATACAGTAATTGGCGTAATGAAGATAAGTGTGTTGGAGTCAGTGAGACTGGCTTAGAATAGAACAGGCTTCAGAGCTATTGTATACATGGTCACTATGAGTTACAGGCAACTTGAAAGCACATAACATATTCAATAATATTCAATTATTACCAATTAAGAGCTAAATTATCAATACTATTGTTCCATAATTTATACATTATTTTGGATCATCTTTCTCCGGAACAAATATAGATATCTTTCAGTCAGTCAGGTAGATACCTGTTTTCCAAATCACCTGGCAAAGATTGGTTTTATATTACCAATTTATTATTCATGTTGTTTTAGTTGATATGTGCCATCAAATCACCTTTGATTGAAAGTTACCCTATGTACATTAGCTATGAACAGTGCCCTACACTCAGTCAATCTCCTTAGCTTTGACAAATCTAATCCAGTTTCTCTAGTCACTGAGTCAAACCATGAATTCCTGGGTCTTCCTCTCCTGTGATGTCTTTCCGTACTACCTAACATGATGTCCTTTTTCAAGGACTGATCCCTCTTTGCCATGTACCCAAAATATGTGAGACAAAGCTTCAAAAATCTTTGCCTCCGGGGATCAGCTTAATTTCACACTCTCCAAGACAAACCTGTTTGTTTTCCTGGCAGTCCACAACATGTTCAATACTCTTCTCTAGCATCATAACTCAAAGACATCAATTCTTTTTATCATCCTTAGTCACTGTGCAGCTGTCTTATGCATAGTAAGTAATTGTGAAGACCATGACCTGAATTAGGTTTATCTTAGTCTTTAGACTGACATTGTTGTTCTTCAGTACTCTGCACAGGTCCTTGACAGTAGATTTTTGAAATGTATTTAATCTTTTGATTTCCTGAATGCTGGTACTAAGAGGGTTAATTGTGAAATCAAGCAAGCTGAAACTGTTAACAATCTCAATTTTTTCTCCATCTTTCATGGAGCAGCCAATTGGCCCAGTGGTGAGAATCTTTGTTTTTTTGATATTGAGACTCAGTCCGTATTGAAGATTACAGTCATTACCTTCTGCATCAAACTCTTCATGTCTTCCTTAGTTTAACCAACCAAGCTGTGTTATCCACATGATGCAGTCTACTGGTGAGTTTTCCTCCAATCCTGATGTCACAATCCTCCTCATAAAACCCAGTCTCCTGAATGATCTGTTCTGCATATAGATTGAAAAGGTATGGGGATACCATACCTGATGCACACCTTTACTAATCTTGAAAAATGCAGTATTTCCCTGCTCTATTCTGACTACTGCGTCCTTTTCCAAGTATAAGTCTCCAATGAGCAATTAAGTCCTCTGGGATTCTCTTCAAGGTTAGCCATAGTTTGTTGTGATCCACACAGTCAAATCCTTTTGCATAGTGAACGAAACACAGATAGACTTCCTCTGGTACTCTCTACTTTTGGTCAAGATCCCTCTAATGTTGGCTATGATGTCCCTAGTGCTATGGCCTCTTCGAAACGCTGCTTGCACATCTGGTAGTTCTCTATCGATGTACTGTTCCAGAAGTTTGTGGATAATCTAGAGCAGGATCTTGCTTACAAGTGATATCAGTTTGATAATTTCTATACTCTTTTTTAAAAAATATGAATAAATATAGATCATTTACAGTCAGTTAGCCAGGTGGTTGTACTCTAGGTTTCTTGCCATAACCTGGTGAGCACTTCCAGGGCAGAAACTGTTTGTTTAATTAATATATCAATCAGTGTTCTATCAATACCTTGGGCCTTTCTTTTTTTGCCAATTCCCTCAGAGAGGCTTAAGTTTTCTCCTTCATCACCATTGCCTCTTGACCATATGTAGTTTCATGAAATTATTCTCTGTCAGCCAATACTTTTTTATATAGTGACTCTGTATACTCCTTCAATCTTCTTTTAGTGGATTTTCATCAATATTTTACCCAGAACACTTGATCATGCTAATGAGAAATCTGTAGTTGGACTAAGAGGCCATCATCAGAACACAGCAAGGAAACACTGCATTGTTCAAAATTGGAAAGGGCGAATGCCAGGGATGTGTCCTGTCTACATACTTTTCAACCTGTATACAGAACAGGTTATATGGGAGGCTGGGCTCTATGAGGAGAAATGTGGGGTCAAGATTGGTGGAAGATCTATCAATAATCTGCGCAATGCAGATGACACAATCCTGCTTGCTGAAACTGAGGACATGAAGTGCTTGCTAGAGATAGTCAAGAACTGCAACCTTCAGTATGGATTGCAACTCAATGTCAAGAAGACAGAGATTCTCTCCACTGGACCAATTGGCAGCATCAGGATGGTTGGTGAAGAGATTGAGATTGCTCAGAGCTTTAGTTTCCTTGGCTTCACAGTCAACACTCTTGGTACCAGTTGTTGTTGTTTTTAGGTGCCGTGTAGTTGTAGGCGACTCATAGCGAACCTGTGAATGAAAGGCCTAAGAACTGTTCATACATAGAGTTTCTGGAGGCAAGCTATTTTTTAAGTGGATGCCGCTCCTGCTTCCAGGCTTGTTTTAGTCGGGAAGCTCCAGCAAACACTTTGCACCGTGGGTAACCATTACCTCGTTTGGCAAATCAGTGTCCCAGTGGCACGAGTAGCCAGGAAATTAAAAGACGTATTGCCATGGGAAAGTCTGCTGTTAGGGACCTCTCCAAAGTACTGAAGAGCAATGGTGTCTCTGTGGAGACTAAGGTGTGTCTGATACAGGCCATGGTCTTTGCTATCACTTGTTATCCATCAGAGAATTGGACAATGACTGAGAAGGATAGAGGGAGAATTGATATCTTTGAGCTGTGGTGCTGGAGGAGTATTGAGGGTACCATGGACTGCTAGGAAAACAAACAGATTCATCCTGGAAGGGGTTAAACCAGGCAGCTCCTTGGAGGCAAGGATTCTGAGGCTCCCTCTAACACACTTTGGACATGTTATAAGGAGGGACTGGTCCTTGGAGAGGAACATCATGCTTGGGAGGGTGGAGGGACCATGCAGGAGGGGAAAGTCCTCTATGAGGTGGATTGATTCAGTGACTGGGGTAATAAGGATGGGAGTGTCAGAGACAGTGCGATTGGCACAGGACAGAGCAGAGTTTAGGGCTGTTGTACATAGGGTCGCCTTGAGTTGTAAGCTACTCGACAGCACATAACAACAACAACATCCTTACTTACAGCAAGAAGGGTTTGAATTTGTTTTTCAGTTCCTTCAATTTAAGAAATGCCCAAAGAATTCAGCCTTTTTGACTTTTTAACTCCAGCTCCTTGAATCTTTCATTGTAATACTTCACTTTGCCTTCCTGAGCTGACCTTTGAAATCTTACTTCAGCTCCTTAATGTCTTGATTTCTTCTCTTTGCTTTGGCTTCTGGGTACTTTCGTGTAATAGTCAGAGTCTCTTCTGACATCCATCTAGGTTTTTTCTTTCTCCTGTTTTTATAATGACTTTTTGCCTTCTTTATGGATGATATTCCTTATATTATAATACATTTCTTCAGGTCTTCACTCATTAGGGTTCAGAGCCACAAACCTGTTTCTGAGATATTCTTTAAATTCTAGTGAAATAGACTCAAGGTCAAATTTTGGTTCTTGTGAATTTGATTTAATTTTCTTTAGCTTCAGTTTGAACTTGTCTTGGATAATTGATTGTCTGTTCCACAATCAGCACCTGGCTTAGTTTTCATAGTGGATACTGAGATTCTCCATCTTTTCGTTCCCCACCTCAGTTGTAGTCAGTCTGATATCTATGTAACTTGTCAGGTGGAGTCCATTTGTATATAACATCTCTATAAACAATTGATTAAAGCCTTATATTTTCCAGTAGAATCTTTAATTTCCTACTCTGTTCAAGCCCATTTTACAGTCACTTAGTCAACACATCTCACTGAGTCTCATCTTCCCTTTCATGAACTCTGACTTTTCCAAAAGTAATGACTTTTCTAAGCATTGGTGACTCCTGACTCCTAATTCACAAATGATGTGAAATTAAGTTTTTCATTCTTGCTCCTACGGAAATGTATTCAAATAGCTATTAGAAAAGTTGCACAAAGCATAAAATAGGTAAAACATGTAAGATTTTATGCAACATCTAATATGAGTATCAGGACTTATAAAAAATGTGGTTCAAACTCCTAAGAAAAGTTTGACAATTCTAAATAAATCAAGAGAAACTTCATTAGTTGTTGTTGTAGCTATGTCTCATTGAATATGAAGAGATTCATAGCTGTCATTTCAGTGGATTTTCATAAGCAGTTAATCACACAGAAGAAGATTGTCCATCTTTCCCCGATGGAGCAATTGATAGATTGTAACTGAGCGACTTTTGTCTGGCAGTAAAACTCCTTATAATAGGCCACCAAGACTCTGTTTTATAAGTAGAAGAAATTTAGTGAAAATGTAAAAATTAAGATCTTGTAATCATAGAGATCATAGGAGAAGTGATTGCAATGCAAGAAATTAAATTAAAGTAAGTCCTAAATTTCTGAGACCAAGACAGGCATAGTTGTTGGTACATTGTTAAGACAGTAGGTTGTTGTTGTTTGTTGCATACCAAGGGTAATTTATAATTATTAATAATGAGACAAACAGCCAGGAATGAGATAGAGCAGAGAGCATAAAACAGGGGCCAGCAGTTCTTGACTAAAGACCCCAAGCCAAGCTTCTCTGTATCTTTATTGAAAGTTATCTGGAAGTAAATCACAAAGAGAATTCAATGCAAATGAAGCCAAGCTCTTTCTATTGAAAACCTGCTGCTTGACTCAGGAGAGAGGGGTTAGCAAATGCAAGAATCTGGTAAACCTTTAAGGATTGCCTTAGTGCCTCAGGGTGAACTCTAGCTAGGAGAGTATAACACTCCCTCTGTAGGGGTCCCTTGCTATCTCCTGTCTGCAGGAACAAACAGCTCATTTTCTGTGATCTGCCACAAATGAAATCCTAACTTATAAATCTGTATATCCTTCAATTCCTGAACAAGAGTTTTCATGTAATATTTGCAATAAAGTTTGGCTTCCCATAGTTGTTGCTATTATTATGTGCCATGGAGATGCTTGAGACACATAGGGACTGTCTCCAGGACAAACCTGTTTGTTTATTCTTTTAACAATCTATGATATATACATATGAGATATACACATACATATACATATATATATA
>NW_006399906.1:6140443-6142515 GCF_000299155.1 Elephantulus edwardii | reverse complement strand
ACACACACACACACACACACACACCTATATAAATACTCTTCTCCTGCATTAAAACTAACTCAAAGGCTTCAATTCTTCTTCTATCATCCTTACTCATTGTCCAGCTTTCTGATACATAGTAAGTAATTGCAAGACCATGACCTGGGTTGTGATTACCTTAGTGTCTAGAATGGCATTGTTGTTCATCAGTACTCTGCAGAGGTCCCTGAAAACAGATTTTTCCAGGGCAATTAATATTTTGATTTCCTGGTGGCTGGTACTAAGAATGTTGATTGAGAAGCTAAGCAAGCTGAAACTATTAACAAACTCATTCTCTTCATCCTTTATCTGATATTGATGCCAATCAGACTAGTGGTGAGAATCTTTGTGGTTGTTTTTTTTTGTTTGTTTTCTTTTTTTTTGTTTTGTTTTGTTTTTATGTTGATCTTCAGTCGGTATTGAAGACTACATTCCTTTACTTTCTGAAGGTAATGCGTCAGGTCCTCCACAGTTTTGACAAGCAAGGTTGTGTTATCTGCATTATGCAGATTGTTGATGAGTCTTCCTCCAATCCTGATGCCACATTCCTCTTCATAGAAACTGTCTCCTGGATAAACTGTTCCACATATAGATTGAAATGGAATGGAGGGAGATAGGATGCATTCTTGGTGTCACACCTTTCCTGATTTTTGAATCATGTAGTGCTTCTTTGCTCTGTTCTGATGACTGCTTCCTGGTTCAAACAAAGGTTTCAAATAAACACAATCAAGTATGCTGGGATTTCTATTCTTCCCTGGATTGTCCATTCTTCTCAGAGTTAACAATAGTATGTTGTGATCCACACAGTCAAATCCCTTTCATAATTAATGAAACACAAATAAACATTTCTGTGGTACTGTGCTTTTAGTCAAGCTTCATCTAACTTTGGCTGTAATATCCCTAGTGTCACTTTCTGTTGGTGTGCTGCTCTAATTGTTATTGGATAATTCTCTGCAGTATCCAGCTTTCATGTGATATTAATAATTTTGTTCAATAATTTCAGCACTGTGTTGGGTCACTTTTTTTTTAAAAATAGGAACAAATGTGGCTCTCTTCCAGTAAATTGACCAGGTGACTGTCCTCCAGATTTCTTGGCACAACTTAGTGAACACATCCAGGGAAGCATCTGTTTGTTGAACTATATCAATTGATATGTCATCAATTCCTGGGGCTGTTTTTTTCCCAATTAATACAGTGCAGCTTGAATTTCTTCCATCACCAAGGAGTCTTGATTGTAAGTTGTTTAATGAAATTCTACTGTATCAGTCAATTCTTTTAGGTACAGTGAGTCTTCTTCCACCTTCTTTTAATGTTTGCTGGATTATTTAAAGTTCTATCCAAAGCATTCTTAAGTATTGCTACTCAAGGCTTGAATTTATTATTAAATTCCTTCAGTTTAAGAAATGCCAAGCGAGTTTAGCTTTCTGACTCCAGCCCTTTGCATATTTTAGTATAATACTTTGTTTTTTTTATCCTGAGCTTCCCTTTGAAATTTCTGTCTATCTCTTAACTTCTTGATATCATCCCTTTGCTTTGGCTTCTTGGCATTCTAGTGCAATATTCAGAGTTTCATCTGACATCCATCTTGGTCTTTTCTTCCACTTCTGTCTTTATAGCGACCTTTTTGCATTCTTCATGAATGATAATCTTGATATCCTCCCACAGCTCATAAAACAATATAGTAAAGTGGAAATAATCTGATATTGTATAATACAGGGACTGGTACTTTGTTAGGAATCTATTAAAATATACCTGCAATAAATATAAGTAAAGAGCGAAAGTTGGTAATCATAAAACATTTATGGAATCAGGGTTGGTTCTAGTAGCTAATAAGTGAATTAAAGAGACTTAAACTTTCTTGTTATTTTTACTAAAACTACAAGGAATTGAAGAACAGATTCAAACCTAGAGTTGCTGTAATCAAGGATGCTTTGGGCAGAACATTAAATGATCCAGGAAGTATTAAAAGAAGATGGAAGGAATATACTGAGCCATTATATAGAAAGGAATTGGCAGATACAGAGTAATTTAAAGAAATAACATATGAGCAAGAG